>NC_050578.1:282173767-282482914 GCF_011100635.1 Trichosurus vulpecula | reverse complement strand
TGGGACCACCAGCCAGGCCAGCTTAGAGCTAAATGAGTAACCCTCCAACACCCCCTCCTCACACAGACACATATACACACATACACGCGCACACCCTCACACACACACCCTCACACACTCATACACACCTTCTCACACACACACACCCTCACACACACATACACACGTACCCCCCTCATACAGACACACACACATATACACCCTCATACACACACTCTTTCACACCCTCGAACACATACATACCCTCACACACACACACACTCTCTCACATACATACATACCCTCTCTCTCACACACACACACACACTCTCACACCCTCACACACATACACGCCCTCACACACACGTACCCCCTCATACAGACACACAGACACATACACACCCTCATACACACACCACTCTCACACCCTCACACATACACACCCTCATACACACACGCATACATACGTACCCCCTCATACAGACACACACACACACCCTCACACACTCTCACACCCTCACACACACATACACATGTACCCCCTCATACAGACACACACACATACATACACACACACACCCTCATATACACACACACATACATACCCTTACATACACACACACCCAGACACACACTTTGTAGATAGACCTCCTGAGTCAATATCTGTTCCAGGGTCTCCAGGACGGGGAGACCCCTTCTTCTTTGGGACAGCTTGAATCATAGTTTTCTCTTAAATCAAGCTTGACCTCAGCTAATTTCGTCTTCAATCCTGTCAGCTAGAGCCCTGAGCCTGGAATCAAGAAGAGCCAGCTCTTGTCCTTCCTCAGCTCCTTACTGGCTGTGTGACCCTAGGCAAGTCACTTAGCCTCAGGCCGGCCTCTGCCGTCCAGGACAGAGGTGACGGTCAGATGAGATCTTGTAAAGGGCTCAGCACAGCTCCAGGCTCAGAGGAGGCATCCAAGAAACGCTTATTCCCTTCCTTGCTGTAAATGGGCTTTTCTGCACCTTCCACCCCATCCCATAGACTCTATAGGGCAGCCTGGAGGCCTCGGGGGTATGGAGAGACCTCGGAGGCTTGTGGGGAGGCTGCCTGGAGAACAAGGAGCTCAGATGTGACCAGGGAGTTGAAGGACTGAGCCCTGATCCAAGCCAGGAGACCCCAGAGACAGCAGCTGGGGCAGAAGAGCTCCTGGCCAAGCTGGCCCCTTGTGAGCTGGCTCGCAGGCCCCTGGGGGAATGGGCCCTAGCTGGACGGCTGGAGGGTCAGGAGGCCCGAGAATGGGGTATTACTTTCTGTGGGAGCTCAGGGGGACAGACTGGCTAGCTAACCACCAAGGTCCCACCCCAGCCCTACTTTTACTGGTGCTCCGGCTAGCAGGGTGTGGTGACAGGTGTCGAGGGCAGGGGATGGGACGGCAGCTAAGGGGAGCCTAGGAAAGCCCCTGCCCTGGCCCTGCCTGGGACCCTCTCCTCTCTGTAACTGGCTTCCAGCCCCCCACCCTGGCCAGGTCCTGAGGGCAGAAGCCTGCCTTTCCCCAGTTCCCAGCCAGGATGTTATGCAAATGTAGGCCTTGGTTAATGATTCCCAGGCCGGTAATTAGGGTCAGAAGGGGTCTGTTTTCCCAGAGAGCTTTGCTGCTTCATCTGGCTCCCTCCCCAGTGCTTCCTGGGTCCTTCCTTCTGTGCCTCTATGCTCCCAGCCCCCATCAGAGTCCCAACCTTGGGAGGGCACAGCGAGGCAAACCCGCACTTCTTCTGGCCCTCACCCTACTTAGGCATGACAGGGGGAGCAGCAGAGGGGGTGATGCAAGGAGGAAGCTCCAGACCATCCGGGAGCTGGGGAGAGTGGTACAATCAGGGCAGGCTGCAGGGAGGAGGGGGCCATGCCTTAAGGGGCTCTCGAAGAAAAAGAAGGATTTGAGGATGAGGAGCTGGGGTGGTGGTGAACATTGCTGGCAAGGGGAGGGGGTGGCCCATGGGAGGTCACTGAGCTGCCAAAGGGGATGTCTCTGCTGGAGTCAGATCATGGGGAAAGGGGGGAATGAGACAGCTTTAAATGCCAGCCTGAGGAATTTGTGTTTTATGGAGATTGGGAGCTATTGAAGGTGTGGGAGCAGGGGAGTATCCTGGTCACAAACTACCCAGATCTCACTGCCCTGCCCAGCACCTGTGCCCACCCACCAGCCCCCCGGGGTCCTTGCTGCTCCCATCTACTCCTAGGCAGGGCACCAGCTTGCCCATGGATGATCTCCTCACTGCTTATACCAGCCCTGGGAAGGATGATCGCTCCCATTTCACAGGGGGCGGGGTGGTGTGGCAAAGTGAGGCCCAGCAGGGGAAGGGAGTGGCCCTCAGTGGCAGGGCCAGGAAGGGCATCGGACCTCCCCCCACAACAGGAAAGCTTGTCTTAGCAGGGGGAGGAGGAGAGGGACTTTTCGAGGGCTAAGCCCCATGACCTCAGGAACCCCCTGCCTGTTCCCTAGACCTGCTTTGCACAGAAATTTCATAATAGGCATTTTATGAGGTGTTAAGACGCACATATCCTAGCTCGTTGCCCATGTAAACACTGATGCCTGGGGGCCTGGGGGGCCCAGATGGAAGCCAGGGTGATTTAGAAGCTTCAAGAGAAATTTACTCTTGTTTTTAATTAAAAAACACCCTTTCTTCCTTTTCCTGGAGAGACCTGTTAAATTGGGGATGGGGAAGGTGGGGGGGGGGACCACCTCTGGCTCAGACAGCCTGGGCCCTCCAGGCCAGGTCACAGCTGCCGGGGGCCTCCTGTTATGGGGAGACTTTGGGCTGAGGAAGAGGGGAGCGGGGGTTGCCAAAGTCTCCCAGAAGCAGCAGCCTCTGGGTCAGCCAAACACTCTTTGGGGAGAGGATACGGGCTCTAGGGGTTATTTTAATAAAAAAAAATGATTAAAACAGGAGACAGCCTGTCTTTTCATTGAGAAATAATGGTTTGCACGTGTTAGAAACAGGAGAGAGAGGTGCCCTGGGGTGGGGGTGGGGATAAGGAGTCTGCTGAAGGGAGAGGGGACAGCCATGGCCCCCAGAACCCAGGCACCCCTGCCATGGAAGCCAAGCGGTCACACCCCAAAGCCTGACGTCCTGCACTGGCCAATCAGCGCCAACAGCTTGTGGGGTGAGCAGACACATGCCAAGGCCCTCGTGTTCAGAGGGCCTGGCATCACACGCATGTGCCATTTTTCTTTCCAGCCAGGTCTCTTCTGGGACAGCCACCCCCACTGAGAGAAGACACCAGTGCTGTGGGACATCAGAGATTAAGCTAAGGACACATCCTGCAGATCACGGTGACTTTGGACAAGCTGCCTGCTCTGGCTCCCAACTTGTACAATTAGGAAGGTAGACTGGCCATGATCTGAGGGCGCTTTGGGTCTGACATTCTATGCTTCTCACTGAGTCTCGTTTTCCTCATTTCTGAAACACAGGGGTTGAAGAAGGTGGCCTCTGAGGACCTTTCCAGCTCTCCAAAGTCTGCAGCTCTGAGCTACAATCTGTCTGTCTCCTTCCGAGCCCCAGTGTGGTGCTGCCCCCACCCCAGGCTCTCCCAGGGAAGGTAGAGAGAAGCCTCAGAGGGAAAGGGAGCAGCTGCAGAGGGTCAGGAAGCCTGTTTGTCTAGCTTGGCAGAACCCAGCATCCAGAACCTTGAAGGTCCTAGATGCCCCGGGCCCAGGATCATCGGTGCACAGAATCATGGCATTTGATAGTTAGCTGGGACGTTGAGAGCCGTCTAACCGAAGTGATACTTGAAAGGGATCCTGCCCCGTAGGTACTCTGCTTGTGAAGGCCTCCAGGGACAGCATGAGCCCACGAGCCCAGAAGTTAGAGGCTGGAGACAAGCTTAGAGGTCATTCAATCCAACCTGGTGCCCTGCCTCTAACCAGGACCAAGACCATTCAGCCAGAAGTTCTGAAGAGTCCCGGGCCAGAGGCCAGGACCTGTGGGAGCTCCAGGGGGAGCAGACAAGAGTGAACTTGCCCTCAAGGAGCTTCCACTCTACTTGGAGGAGGACAGGATTCTTGGGAAGAGCTGAATCCAAGCTCCCTCACTTGATAGAGGCCAGGCAAGTCCCCACAGGCAGGTAGGCATAGAATGAAGCTGTGTCTGCGTGACCAAGCTCAGCTGCCCACCCCCTCAACCCCCTCTATCTCCTCTGAGATGAGGCTTTGAGCAGGAACCCCCTCACCTGGCATGTGGTCCTGACACTCCTCTATTTGACAGAGAGGGAAACTGAGGCCCAGAGAGGGGAAGGGGAGTCTGATCTCCTGCCTCCAGGGCTCTTGCCCAGAAAAAGAAGGGTTTAGGCCCCTTTGCCCAAGCTGGCCTGAAGGAGGAGTGAAGTCTGACAGAGCCCAGGTTCTTGGGTCTGGGGCAGAGAGGGCACAGGGGGGATGGCCACCTCCCAGTGTAAGCTCTGGTCTCTCATCTTCCTGGGATGGGCCCCTGGACCAGCATCAGCTAAAAGAAAGGAATAGTCGTAAAATGGCTTGAGGAAGGCTCAGGTCAGTGCCAGGGTCTAGAGCCCGGGAACTACAGGCTGATTGGGGTAAAGAGTCCTTGGGTGGACAGAGTGGGCCCACTGTCTGAGGCTGTGGCCACAAGAGACCCATTATTCCTGGTCAGTCCAGCCTGGATGAACTAGGACAGAAGGGCCGCATTCAGCCCCCAATGGATGGGCAAATATTGACCGATTGCATCCTGGGTGACCCTGGGGTTTGGGAGGACAGCACCTTGGCCATGAGACGTCCCCACCATGAAGTTCTGCTAAAGCTCAAAGCCAGAAATTGCTGGTCTCCCCAGAGAGTGAGGTTGGCTTCCACATAGAGGCAGGGGGCAGGGCAAAGGCTCTCAAGCCCCAGCCTGCTGGGCCCCTCCCTTTGGGCTGTCACCATCTGGGAGCCGGAGGTGACACCTTGTTCTCTCTTGTCACCTGCCCCTCCCCCATCCCAGCTTCGGCCCAGACCTGCTCACTTCATCTCGTCGATATCTCCAAATCTGCCCCCACCCTGGCACAGACCCACCCCACCTTGTGCCTGGACCGGCAGCATAGCCTGCTGGGGGTGCCGTCTGCCCTTCCAATCCATGTACCATTCCACTGCCAAATGACTTTCCTAAAGCCCAGGCCTGACCACGGCACCCCCCTAATTATTAAACTCTGGTGGCTCCCCATCACCTCCAGGATCAAAGGTAAAATGTTCTATTTGGCCTTCAAAGTCCTTTATAACTCAGCCCCGCTCCCTTCTCAGGCTTCTCACACCTTACTACCAACCATGTCTTCTCTGATCTAGTGACCCTGGCCTCCTGCATTTCTGGCCTCTATGTCTTTGCACTGGCTGTGCCCCCTGCTTGGACTGCCCTCTCTCATTTCCTTAATCACCTAGAGTCCTGGCTTCCTTCAAAACTCAGCTCTCACCCCACCTTCTGGGCTGGGCACACAGGAAGCACCTTGGGTTTTAGAAGCTGACCTGGAACTGAGCTCTGGCCTCGTGCACACAAAATACATCCTCCACCAATGACCAGCATTTGTTGCTAATATTAAGTGTGGCTCAGTGGCCTTGAGGGTACCGTGAGGAAACCCAGAGCCCACTCTGGTCTTCTTGGCTTAAGCTCAAAACTAGACAGAGTTCCAGGTAGCTCTGCTTAGAATGGGAGAGATGGTGGCACCACAGAACAGGATGTCAAAGTTGGGGGGGAACTTAGAACCCAAGAACCTAGAACATGGCATTCAGAGCTGGAAGAAATCTTAGAACCTATAATCTCCTATTTGCAAGGGAGCTTGAAATATAGATCATGGAAAGTTGGAACTGGCAGGGACCATAGAACACGGAATGTCAGAGCCAAGAGAGACCTCAGGGTCAAATTCAGGGCCAAGAAGAAATCTAGACCTGAAGACATAGAATTTCAGATCTGGACTGGAGCTCAGAACTTAGAACTGAATGGAATGTTAGATGTGGGAGGGCACTTAGAACACAGAATATCAGAGCTAGGGATCTGTAAAACATAGAATGTCAGCCCTGGGTTGGAGCTTAGAACACAAAACATGTACTGTTAGAGCCGGGAAGGACCTTAGATCATAGAACATGGACCGTTAGAGATGGGAGGGACCTTGGAACCTGGAACACAGACTGCCAGAGCCACCAGAGTCTCTGGCCCCCCCATTCCTTTGAAAGCCTTGCCAGGAATTCTCCAGGGTGGCCCAGGGGGTCAGTGGCTTTGAGGAGGCTCCAGCACAGGCCTCCACCTTCTGTTGGGCCTGCTTTGGGGTGCTGCCAGGCCCTGCACTCACCCTTTTCTCCTCAACACAAGCTCCATAGAGAAAGGGTCCACAAATGCCACTGCTGCCCATTCAAGGCCACCTCAGCTCCACAGCCTCCCAGGCAGAGGATACTTTGTCTGGTGAGCACATGGTCCTCTCTAGCTTTGGTCAACCTAGAACCATGCTGGGCATCTGACTGGCTCTGGCCACTTCTAAAAAAATCCAGGTAAAAATCTGCTTTTCAGCCTTTGTGGATCCAGGAGGACATGCCATTCCTTCTGACTTCACCCCATTCCTGCAGTCCAGACCACGAAATGCTGCTTTGGAATCCCCAACCAGACCAAGCCAGCCTGCCCACCGCAGCGCCTAGCTAGGGGGCTGCACTGAATGGCTTACTTTCATCTCCAGATTCTCTCAGGAGCTAATAAAGTCAGAACAAACATGCCCCAGCTGAGATTCTTCCTTTTTCCCACCCTGGAGAGGCTCAAAGGAGTCTTGCCCAGAGCCTCACTCCTGCCTGGCACCCCAGCAGCTCCATTTTCACCTGCAGGCCCAGGACCTAAGGCTGGGGGGTATCCCAAGGGTGGCACTTCGTACCATTCATGGAGACTTTGCCCAGGGTTCCAGGTTGTGGCTGGCCCCTCCTTAGCCAGGCTGGGCTGTGTGGAGAGCTTTGGGAAAGATGCTGAGGAGGGAGAATAGTACCAGTGCCCTCAGGGTGGAGAGGGGAGGCAGGGAGAAGAAGCAAAGCACTGGGGATGGGCCAAGCCCCTGCCCACCCCTGCCCTGTACACACTGACCAGGGCCCAGAACCCTGTGCAAACACCATACAGATGGACAAACTGAAGCCCAGATCCTCAGTGGAGCCCAGATTCAAAGTCAGGTTCTCTGACTCCAGTGATCATTTTTATGATCCTTCCTCTGCCCTCTCAGTTGGTGCCCCCCAGCAATGGCCCAGGCCCCATAAGCTCAGCTCTGAATCCTTCCACCTCTAAATCTGACTCACTGCCTGAGGCAGGATGGTGGTGAGGTTAGAAGGGCTGGAAGGAGACCCCAACCTCTGATGATCTGCTAGACTCTGAGCCAGGCTGGGCCTGTCCTTCAGGGTTAGCATTACCTAAGCCCTTCTGGGGCCTGATAAGAACAGACTTTAATGAGGACCCCAAGAATGAATGGAGGCCAGGAAGGGCCCGAGAATGTACATTCCCTGGGGGTTTCTAAAAGCAGCTCTAGCTAGATCCCAATGAGAAATATGGGAAGTATGGGAAGGGGCCCAGCAGGGGCAGACCTAAGGGACCTTATATAACAAGGCCCCCAGAATGCCTTGGGAGAGGGGAGAGAGGCCAGGGAAAGAGAGCCGGGAAGCTGCCTGTTTGTTTGTTTGGCAGCCTCACATACCCAGCCCAGCAAGGAGACCCCGGGAGGCCTGGAGCAGTACTCTCCCAGCTGTGGGGGGAGGCAGAGGATGGCGGCCCCACATCCCTCCAGACAGGCCTGTTCCTTTGGCCAGGGCCAGAAACAATAATACTGGAGGGGTGGCTAGAGAGCAGCTGACAGCCCTGTCGGAGGGGAGGGCAGGGGTCCGCTCCCCCTGTTTATTATCATTTCCGAGCCTTCTCCCACCCACTCTGTTTAGGGCTGACCTCTCCCTCGGTAGAGGGCTAGTTTTGCCAATGGACCCAGAGGGAGGGGCCCTTTGAAAGAGGCTCTGGGGGGCCTGGCATTTGTGCTGATGCACTTCCGGTCTTGGGGTCTCAGTTTCTCCGGCTGTCCAAGGAATGGTCTCCGAGACCCCTCCCAGTTCTGACCTCCTAAGCCCTATCTATATTCAGTTGGATTCAATTCACTGAGCATTCATCAAGGGGCTGGTGTAGACTAAACACAGTGCTAGGCACGAAGGACCTTCCCAGCCCTGCCATTCCAGTCTCTCCTCTCTGGCTCCTTCCGTTCTGGTGCTCTCCCTGCCAAGATCTAGGAGCGGGTTGCTCAGCAAGGATTAACGGGGTGCCTGCTAGGCATGGGGCACGAGGCTCAGAGAAAAACCCAAACAGCCTTTGCCCTGGGGAGCTCCCAGTGGGGGTCTGAGCCTGGGCCTGGCCCACCAGTCGACTGACTCTTCCAAGCCTCATTGTTCCCATCAGTAAAATGGAGACAGTTTCCAAGGACCCTTCCTACCCTGATAATCTAGGATCTGGGGTTCATTCTTCGTGGGGTTGGCTGTTAAAGTGCTGCTTCAGAAAATAAATTCCAAGTCGGGCGGAGGGTTGCTCTGGGGTCCCCTGGGTTAACACAAGTCTGGGGTTCCCTCTGGGCCCCCTACCCCCACCTCAGACATGTCCTGAGCCTCAGGGAACACCTGGCAAGTCCCCCACAACACGTAGCCCCCCAGACTGAGAGCCCACAGCTCGCCCAAGAGGCCTTGTCTCAGTCACGTTCAGTTCACACCTCATAGCCCCCTCCTCATGCTAAACCCAAGAACAATGGGTGAGGGGGTGCCGGAGGGCAGGGAAAGGAGCCCCAGACTGGTTAGAACTGGGGTCAGCCTCTGGCTTTCTGGAGGATCCCGGCCTGGGCCACAGACCAGTAGAACTGGGAGCCCCAAGGAGTCAGTACTTTCATCATCCCTGACAAAGGGAGCCCTCTGGGAGGAGCCCCAAACCCACAGCCCTGATGGGGCTCAGTCCCATCTTCATCATTATATGAGCACGCTTCGCTGGTAAGAGGAATGGGGGAATAAAGGTGGAACCTTGGCGCCCTCTGCTGTCCGTTCTCAGAGCTGCAGCACATGGCTAGCAAGGTATATCCATCCACCCCCCCCATCCATCCTTCCATCCATCCATCCACCCTTCCATCCTTCCACTCACCCATATATCTCTCCATCCATCCACCCACCAACCCATCCATCATCCATCCACCCATCCACCCATCCACCCATCCATCCATCCATCCATCCATCCATCCATCCATCCATCGATCCGTCCATCTATCTGTCCATCCACCTGTCCATCCATCCGTCCATCCACCTATCCATCCTTCCACTCACCCATATATCTATCCATCCATCCACCGACCAACCCATCCATCCATCCATCCATCCATCCATCCATCCAATCACCCAACCCTCCACCCACCCATCTATTCATCCATCCATCCATCCACCCATCCCTCCCTTCCTCCCTCCCTCCCTCCCTCCATCCATCCATCCAATCACCCACCCTTCCACCACCCATCCATCTATCCAACCACCCATCCATCGCTCCACCCATCCAATAACTAAGGACCTCCTTGGGTGCCTGGTCCTGTGCTCAGTACTGGGGGTCGGGGAACAAAAAGTGTGTGGCCCCATGTATCCCTGACTCACTGGAGTTCCCAGAGATAAGAGAGCCCTAGTCTCAGGCCTAGGAGAGCAGAGTCAAGCTACGATTAATTCACTGTTCAAATGTGGGTGGTTGTCTCTGGGGCTCAGTGTCATCCCTTAACAAATGGGAGGAGGGGGTGGACTCATTGCAACATGGCTCCTGAGGCAAGCGAGATGGCTCTACCTTGGGAATGTCTGCTGGGGCTTGTTCTAACTCGTCCCCTCCCCCTGAACCCCCAGCCTGGAGCTGAGTCCTTTTTCCAATCACTCACCTCGAGTGTGAAGCCCTTCATCCCTTCCAGGGCAAGCAGCAGCTCTAGAAAGCAGCTGTCTGGGATGAGAGTTTGGAGGGAAGTGTGGGTAGGTTCAGGGTGCCCCTCAGAGAGTCCAGCCCAGGCTGTAGGGCTCTGGCAAAGCAGGAGAGAGGGGAATAATGGGCCAGCCTCCCATTCTGTCCTGGGCCAGGCCCTGCAAGGACATGAGAAGGACGTGGGGGCTGAGATGCTCCCTGGTCTTGGTGCTTGGGCTTCTTTTTCTGTTCTAGTTCTTGGCAATGGGCAGGAGATAGCTATAGAGTGTGGCCCCAAGGGAGGAGTTGAGCTCCTTCGGTGACCCCAGGGGCAACGGCTGTCCTGCTACCCACGGCCAGAGTGCCTTCTCATCCCTGTGGACCCTGTACCAAGGTGGCCACTCACAGCCCAGGCCTCCTCTCAAACACCAGCATTCATGCTAAGACTAGCAGAGCGTCTCAGCCCGCTCCTCGCTCCCTGCAACAACTCTGCTTTTTGGCCTCCATTTGACAGATGAAAAACTAAGGCAGAGAGAGTGACAGTGGTTTGCTCACCTCTGGGTCCTGTCTGAGACAGGATTCACAGGGCTCCCCGACTCTGGAGGGGCCTTGCCCTGGGGGAGCCAACCTGGGGCGGCGCCTCCAGCATCGGCTGTCACCTCCACCCCTTTGCCTACGCAGTCCCTCAGGCCTGGAAGGCCCTCCCTCCTCACCTCTGCTTCAATGAATTCCAGATTTCCTTTAAAACCCTGCTCTGGCACCGCCTACGTGAAGCTTTCCCTGACACCCCCACTTCTGGTGCCCCCCCAACCCACTGGCCAAACTGCCTTCTGTTAATTTTGTGTCTGTTTAGGTGTGTGCATGGTGTTCCCCCGTAGGCTGGGAGCTTCTCGAGGCCGGCTCAGTGGCTAACACACAGTAGGTGCTTGCTTAATAAACGCTTGTGGACTGACTGAGTGAGTAGCCAGTGCCATTCTCTGCTCAAAGAGCAGGTCAAGTACAAACTTGCCCCCTGACATCCGACACCCTCCGGAGTCTGCCTCCCTCCCCTTTGTGTGCTCACTCTCCTAGCCAGATAGTCCTACAAGTCATCCCCAAAACTGAAGATCTCCCACCTCTGTGTCTTTGCATAGGCTAGCCCCAACGCCTGGCATGCCCCTTCCAATTTCCTCTAGCTCTCCTTATCCCTAGCTTCCTGGGTGTCTCTGCTCCATCCAGGGGCCACCTCCTGCAGGAAACCCTCCCAGATCCTCCCTCCCCTACCCCAGGTACCCCTCCCCTTATCTTGCATCTCTTGGTTTTAGTGTTTTGGTTCCTTGGGTGGGGCAGACATTGTTTTCTGTTTGTCTTTGCAATCCCAGCCCCAGCTGGGGGGGGGGGGGCGGCCTTGCACACAGTATGCCTAGCACACAGTACACCTAGCACACAGTAGGCACTTAGTCAAATCTGGCAGATTTCAATGGCTGTGGAGGGGCTTGCCAGAGAGGGTGAGGGAGGGAGGGAAGTCAGTGAGGGCACTCAGGACCACCCTTGGGCTCCCTGGATCAGCTACAGATGCCTCTTCTGGGCCTGAGCCACTCAAGTTGTCCCCATGGCCAACCCCAAGCATCCTTTCCCACAAGAGCCTTCCCATCCACCTCGAGGTGCATGGACCTAGCTGCCCAGCTTGCTCAGAGCCCCCAGACTTTACCCAGGGCCTCCAGGACTTCTCGGGGACAGCCAGGATTAACAACTAGGGAGAGAGTGCTCAGCTCCACCAGGTGGCTGCCCCTTGCCTCCTCGGCTGCATCTCCAGCAGGGCCTTGGCCTCCTACTCCCAAAGACCTCTGCTCCCCTTCTCTTCCCACTGTCCTGAGGATTTCTGGGCCCCACCAGGCTAAGCTGATGCTGTCCCTAGGACCACCTTCCTCCTTTGTTCAAGACCAACATCCATCCATCTGTCCATCTGTCCACATCTTCCCCTTGCTGGGGCCTCTTGTGAGGCCTGGGACAATCTTCTTCCCTTCTACGGGGGACCAAAGCAGGAGGGGCAGGGGACAGAGAGAGGGCATGAAAGCAAACACCAGACAGCCTCTGGGTTCCTAAACCCTGCCCAGGACTGGCAGATGGGCCCACCAGTCCCAGATATAGGCGGGTGGGGCTTCCAGGAATGAGAGGAGATTAGCTTCAGCCGAATGACCTGGTCTGAAGCTGGGAGGGTCACCAGCTGACCTCAGGAGCCCTGTGCATGCTGCCACACAAGGAACGCTGGATGGGGCAGAGAGTGGCCCATTTTCTCAGCGTTCTTCAATCATGTCTAGTAATCTTGGGCAGCGATCTTCGCTGGCTTTGGCCTCAGTCCCTCCATTTGGGAAGTAAGGACCTTGAAGCCATCTTCCTCCCAAGTCTGGGACACCATGATTCTGGGGCCCTTGCTCAATGCACAGACACTGCTTTCTAGCCCTTCCCACTGACATCCTCAAACTTGGGCGTTGTCCCCTGCCCCCAGGATGGTGGGACACCTTCAGCTGCCCTGGAAGGCCCAAAGCCTGGGGGGCTCACAGCTCACCACTCCCACCCCAGCTAAGGACCCCGAAGGTCCCACATTATCCATACCCCAGGCCCCAGTAGCCTCGCTCCTTGGCCTCCTCCACCGAGGCCCTTCTCTCCAGCCTGGCATCCTCCAGCAATGCCAGAGCTTCTGAGAGACAAGCCAGGCCTGACACCAGACTCTCCTCCCATGCCCCTCCCCCAGCTCATCACTCTCAGGTCCCCCCCTCCTGATGCCCAGCTGTCCCTCCCTGTGCCCCAGGTACAGTGGGAGCAAGGCTGGGGCCTGAGCTGGTGCTACCACCTTGGGACATGGGGTAAAGGTCACTGCACACTGGAGTTCAGGTCGGCAGACTTTGATCTGTCCCGGGCTGCAGACATGCGTTATCTGGAGCAGCCTCACTCAGGGCCCGTCTTGTCCTTCAGCCTCTTACTGTGGCGGTCAGACCTGCCCCTGACCCTTATCACCCCCTGACACAGGGATAGAGGGAGGGAGGAGAGTGGGCCCCAATGTTCTCACCCCCAGGACCTTTCTTTGTCCAGCCCCATCTGACTGTTTGGGAAAAGGGGGAAGGGGAACACCTACTGTGCGCTGGGCACCATGGCAAGGGGGAAGGGGAACACCTACTGTGCGCTGGGCATCATGCCAAGCCCTTTAAAGATTCTAATCTCATTTGATCCTCACAACAACCCGGGGGGGAGTTGCCGTTATTATTCTCATTTTTTACAGATAAGGAAACTGAGGCAGACAGGTTAAATGACTCGTCCAGGGTTTCCCAGCTAGCCACTCAGCCTCGACCCTTCCCCCTCCTGGAGGAATCCTCCTCTTGTCTGTGCCTCGGTCTCACCCCTGCTTTCTTGGAGCTCTCCTTAGGGGTTGAAATATAGGAAGGGACTGTCTCCTTCACCACCGCGTGCCCAGGGGGCAGGGCATTGCATGTCCTGTTACACCTATGGGTGCCATCACCACACAGGTGAGTCTCCCCTTCCTAGCTAGGCTGAGACCTCCCCAAGCCCAGGCATGGAGGATCTGCTCTCCCCTGCCCCAGAGGGTCTGCCCTTCCTGGGCTTCCTTGATGCCTAAGCGAGCACAGGGCTGGGCACCCGGGAAGGAGGCTCGAACCCTGGATAGACTCTGGAGTGGCCTCACTCCCCGCCGTCTGAGCCATCTGGGGGAACCCTGGGGGGCATCGAGGCAGCCCAGAAGCATTCACTCCTCCAGAAATGGCTCTTCCTTTCATTTTTATTCAATTGTTTCAAAGCTCCATAGGCAAAAAGTGCCTTCTTGAAGGTGCTGCAGCCACACTGTGTGCCCGTGGGTCCCGCCTGCCTGGCCACTAGTTGCAGTAGGTCTCCAGCTGGTAGAGGGAGCAGATGCTGTTGCAGCATTGCTCGACGATGCCCCGTTTTTGCAGCTGGTACTCAGGTGGGAAGGGCAGCTCTTCCCCTCTGGCCTCACCCACTGGCAGGAGAGAAGGGGTGCAGGGTGAGGAGGTGCCCCCAGATGCCCCCCAGCAGCCCCAGCGAGGGCCGTTGTCCCCATTTTATAGAAGAAATGGAGGCTCAGGGGGTGGTGACTGGCTCGGGGCACAGGGCTGGGCAGTGCGGGAGTAGGGGTTCATGGAGGCAGTTGGGGACAGAGGAACAGTGAAACCCCTCCATGTCTTCTGGGCTTGTTCTCACAGCAGAGGAGTGAACCCAGGGGAGGGCTACATGCAAGGAGAGGAAAGGACATCTGGGGGCATTTAAGAAGATTTCCGTAAGGGGGGTTGATAAGGAGTCAGGCAACCTGGCATCTCCTTGTCTCCAGAAAGGATTCCCTAAGGGACCTTGGGAAAGCTTCCCCACCTGTCACACTGCAAAAAGCTAATTAATGAGATCCTATGGGAGGTGACTCTACATCCCAGGAATGTCTGTGAGCCTTTTAAGGGGGCTCCTGGGGTCTGGGTCACCCTGGGCCTGGGAGGACAAATTTGGGGACAGGAACCTGGGACTGGGGGACACAGGGGCTGGCAGGAGGGCTCCCTCCAAAGTACGGAAGCTGGTAGATGACTGTGAGTGGCTCCCCAATTTTCTGCCTCATGCCTGGATGCCCACAGGACTTCAAGGCCTGAGGGAAAGGGATGGGTTGAGGGTGAGGGTCAGAATACTCACACAGTGGCTGCTCAGCATCCCGGCGTGCTTTGGGGGTATAGAAGAAGCCCCTCTCCCCACACACCAGGTACAAGGCCTCCACCAGGTGGGAGCCACATAGGTGCTGGTTGACGAGGGCTTCACCAGCTGGGGGGTTGGACAGTGCCAGCAGGACCGTCAGGGACAGGGCAGCCAACCAGGAAGCCATGGCCAAGCCCTGGGGGTAAAAAGGAAGGCTGAGGTGGGTAGAGAGAGGATTCCCCGGGAGGGGCAGACTCACCACCAACCCTGTCTCCCCAGCCTCCCCCACAAAGACCTTGTGGAATTAGATCCACAGAAATGACAGGTCTGAGAGACCACCTGCCTCCTCATTCTATGTGGGAGGATGCAAATGTAGAGAGAAGGGGGGGACAGACAGCACTTGTCTGAAATCACAGAGGGGCCGAGCTGTGGGACAGAGAGGGGAGCCAGCTTCTGTGAGTGCAGAAAGAGGCCCCCTTCACTACCAGAGGCTGCTGAGAGCAGGTCAGCCAGTCTTGCTGTGTGACCCTGGGCCTCAGGCCTTCAGTGGAGATGTGGGGCTTGGACTCAGAGGTCACCAAATCCCTTCTGATACATGTAGAAGGCAAGAGAAGGAGAGGGGAGAGACCCTGGATTGGCCCCAGGTAGGAAGGGCCTGAGACTAGCCCGAGGAGATGTCTCTGCCTCCTCTCCCAGTCCCCTGCCTGGAGGCTGTAGCTTAGGAAGCAGAGAGAAGACTGATGGCAGGACTTGGCTGCTAATGCTGGTTTATGCCCTCTCTGCCCACCGCTCCCAGCCACCCATGGATGCCTGGCCTCCTGGCTCCTTGGAGCCCCGCAGACTTACTCACAGAAGAGACAGGAGAGAGAAGAGGCTGGAGCTCTGTGGTCTGAGGCTGCTACCTGGCTCTGGATGCTTGCAGCTTTTAAATGCTGCTCAGTCCCCCTGGCCAAGTGGGCCTGGGCGCTAACTCTCCTCCCCCAGCTGGCCTGGCCAGCGCCACAGCTTCTGCTAACTGGGCTCATTAGGGCTCCAGAGTGGGGAGGCTGGGGGGTCACCAGATGGTCCAAGTTTGGCATTTCCAGGTCATTTCCCACTCCCGCCAATAACAGCCGCTGTACCTGGCCTAGCAGGGTCCCTGAGAAGCAGGTAAAGTGGCTGTTAATGAGCAGGGCTAATGAGGGGCTGGTGGGCAGCATGTGACAGACAAGCTGTCCCTCCTGACAGAAGGGCCGGGAGAAGAGTCACATACCTCCCCCTAAGCACCCACCCCGCTTCCCTGAAGCTGTTGCTGACATGGGGTGAGGAGTCAGGGAGCCAAGGCACAAGGAGGGGGCAGGGGCCAGAGCTGTCGTGTTTGCAAGGGGCTTCATTGTCTGTCTGAGGAAGCCTGGCCTCCTACAGGGTCAGATTCTGACCCCTTTATAGGAGGGTGGGGGTGCCCTGGGCCCCCTTCAGCATCTCCCGAGGGCCCCAACTCTCTCACTCCAGTTGGTAAACCCCTGGGGCAATGGGAGGAAGGACCAAGGGGCAGCCTGGACAGTCCTGTTTCCCCCTGGGCCTCGGATGCGTTGGAGGAAGGAGAATGCCCCCAAGACCCTGACAACGCAGTCCAGGGCACATCTCCTGGTCAGTGACATCCAATCTGCAGCTGCTCTGGGCCTCCTGAGCAAGAGGATCCTGGGAGAAGGGCAGACCCCTCATGGAAATGGGGTGACCAAGGCCCAGGCTCCCTCCCCTCCTCAGCCCAGGATGGGCTCCAAAGGTGAGCTGCAGCCCCCTCTGCTGACCGTCTAGGAGAGCTGCAGGTGACAGCCAACATCAAGGCCTCTTCCTGCCTACCTCTCTGCCTCCAGGACCTGGGCACCTCTGCCCTCTCTGAGCCCTCCGCAAAGGCACCCCTCAAGCCAGAGAATGGAGACCAACAGCGAGTGAGAGATGAAAGAGGTGGTGGAAGAAAGGGTGGGGACTAGAGACAGGGGAGGCAGACCCTGGTTCTGCTCTCATCATTCCCACAAGGACCCTGACAGCGAGAATTTATACAGCTCTTTACAGATGCCATCCTGTTTGGTTCTCTCGGTAACCCTGGGAGGTACGTGCAAAGGCTGTGCAACTTTACAGACAAGCAAACTGAGTCTAGCCCCATGCCAAACACTCTCTCTTTTCCTCGCTGCCTCCTGGCTCAAACCCCACCTTGTGCAAGAAGCCTTTCCCAAGTCCACATGATTCTGGAACCTTCTCTCTGAGGCCGCTTCCAATTTGCACACAGTGCTTTAGTCTGGCATCTCCTTTAGGGTAGGGGCTGAGGTTCTTTGCCTTTCTTTGTATCCCCAGCACCTAGCAGAGTGTGTGTCACATAGTAGGCATTTCATACTGCTCACTGACTTGACTTGATTCAGACCTAGCATGTGTCTGACGCAGGATTCAAACTCAGGTCTTCCCAACCCCAGGCCCCACTAGTCTGTCCACTAGGTCATCTGTCAGGCCAGGGTCACCCATCTTCACTTGGCCAGAATCCCAGCTGGGCCACTGACTAGCCATGTCTAGGCTTGTTTCCTCATCTGAAAAACGAAGGGGTGGATCCATGTGATTTCTAAGGCTCCTTCCAGTTCTGATCTGTGCACTCAGAATGGATGGAGTTGCCTTGGTAGGTAGGAAGCTCCCTGGAGCTGTGGGGATTCTAACCACACCTCTCATGCAGAAGGCCCTGCCCAGAAAGGACCTGGGAGTCTGTAATTCTATAACTGTCCACTGGAGGGCGAGGTGAGCCAAAGAGGGATGGCGTGGTTCTGGGCAAAGCTGGATGGAAGCCAGCCTCCACGGGGCTGGGCACTGGGCTCTGAGAGGGTCCTCGGTGCCTCTGGTTCGCTGGCGCTCTGAGAGAGAACCAAAGGACAAGGAGCCATCCCGCCAGGACACCGTTCCATGTCCTGGGCCAGCCGGTGCATGGAGGGGCAGGCTGGGGGGCACACCTTAGGGAAAGGCCAGAGATGTCCTGACTGCCCTCCCACTATCTGCAGCTGCCTCAGAATAAAGGAAGCCTTCAGAGCCATATTGCTTGCCAAGAAATAGACTTTGTCCTTTATTGTAATGGTCATGGCTAGTCATGCAGGAACCCCACCCCCCCCACCCCACGATACCAGCAGCAGCCGCTCTAGACCCGGGGACCTAGCGAAGCGGGGCCCTTTGGACCCAAGCAGAGCCAGAGAAGACAGATGCACACACCCACACACACAGCAGTAGCTACAAGGACCACAAGGACAGCCTTGGCTACCAAGACCCCCGAATCAGCTCCCCCTCAGCCCCTCAATGTAAACAAAGGAGGGGGAAGGAGAAGGGGGCAGGGAGGGAAGGCAAGTTGGGAGTCCCGGGTGCGGACACTGGCGTGGAGGCCAGCGGCCAGCGTAGGGGAGGGGATCGTCCTGGTCCATCTCAGTGGGGCCATGCTCAGGGGGTGGGAAGGGTGAGGGGCTGGCTGCTGCTGAGCCCCAAATGCAGGTTCTTTAATATCTCAGGCCCCCAGGATGGGATGGCTTCTGGAGACCATGCCACCACCAAGCCTTTCTCTCGTTTTTACGGGGCTGGGGGCGGGGGCAGAGTGCTGGCCAGGGTTTGGCTCAGTCATTCAGTGGAAGGAGCCCAGCACCGGGGCCCTTGGGTCAATTCCCTCTCATTTCTGGGTTTCCCGTGAGCACAAGGACTGCACTGCCACCCAGCTCTGAATCCTCAGTCCGCGGGGAAACGCCTTCCTTCTAACCGGGGGAGGGGTGCAAGGGCAATTGTCCCCATTTTCCAGAAGGGAGAAGTGACTGCTGTAAGGTCCGGGCAGGGATTTGAATGCAGTTCTGCAGGCTGAACAGCCAGGGTGTGCACTCGCTGCTGCCCCACCCGCCATATCCCCGACTCGCGCAAGGAACGCTGCCTAGACGCCAACCTTGGGGATCCGTGAGATGGGGGCTGGGGGCTGGGCTACATTGGGGAGACAAAGCCAGGTCCTGGGCAGAGATGGGAACACGGGGTGAGGAGGCTGAGGGGGAGGGCGCCTGGGCATTAGCTCATGGCTTTGAGTGCGTGGGCCAGCAAGTGAAGCTCATCCTGGACCCCTTGCAGCGAGTGCCGGATCTTCTGGGGGCTGTCCAGGACCTCGATGCCCAGCGTGTAGGGGTCAAACTTCACAGAGAAGGGGCGGCGAATTCGAGTCGAGTAGTTCCTGGGGAGACACAGAGAGAGCAAAGGGACCCGGGTACCTCGGGTCAGCACAGGGACAGGCAAGGGCAGACCCCGGGCAGGACGGGGAGTCACCAAACCCCTTGTCAAGAGAAGGAAGGAAGGGGAATGAAAATGAGCATTCCCCGGGTGTCTGCTATGTGTCAGTGAAGCGAGGGGCTAATATCCCCATTTTACAGGGAGAAAACTGAGGCAGGTCAAGTGCCTAAGTGACTTGAGCAGGGTCACCCAGTTAGTGAGTGTCTGAGGCCAGACTCGGGGCCTGGTGCTGTAGCCAGGGACCCTGGAGTCTCTACGGGAGTGGGGAAGGACGAGGTGCAGCCTGATGGAGGCGGCTGCTCTGGGAGGCCTTTCCAGGTCAAAGGAAGGTGTCCTTTCTGGATAGGGTCCGTCCAAATTTATCACTCACCCCTCCACCCCCTCCAGCTTCCACTCCTCCGGCACCCCGGATCGCTCATTTTCCCCACCCCCACCCCCCACCCCTCGACCCTGCCCGGCCACCCTGACCTCCTCATCCCATGTTAGGGCTTGCCTCCTGGCCAGGCCGGAGGTGGGGGCTCCGGGGCCCTGGCCGGGTCCAGGCTGGGCGTGCTCCCTCCGCCCCCCTCCAGCGTCCACTCCTCCAGCACCCCAGATCGCTCACTCCCCACCCCCACCGCGGCCCTGCCCGGCCACCCTGACCTCCTCACCCCACATTAGGGCTCGCCTCCTGGCCAGGCCTGGCCTGACCGGGGTCCGGGCCGGGCGTGGTCCCTCCCCACTCCATTTCTGTCCCTGCTCCCACCTACCGGAGCTTGTCTTTGGCATCGCTGAAGCTCTCCGCCACGAAGTAGACGGGCTGGTAGGTTTGGTCCTGGTACGGCTGCACGGCGGCGGCGTCGGGGTCAAACTCTCGGATCTCCGGCTCTTCGGACAGGGAGTGCTAAGCAGAGGACCTGGACGTCACCTTACCCCCTCCCCGCGGACTGCGGGCAATTGAGGACCCGAAGCGCCCCCTCCCCGCTCCGCACTGACTGTGGGCAATCCTGGGCAGGGCCGGAGCATCAACGGTGGTTCAGGGAACATCTGAGAGGAACCTCAAAGTCTCAGCCACTCGGGGTGGGTGAGGGGAAACGGTTGGCCTGGGGTCACAGGCTCTGGCCCTCAGAGCCCCTGGCTCTCTATTTTGGCCTCTCCCTCAGGGCCTCCCAGAGCATCAGTGAGGCCCCAAGAAGAAGCTTCTCCTTGAAGGGAACCTACTAGCAAGGCACCTCCCTCAGAGGTGGGGGGCCCCCAGGCGGGGAAGAGCGACCCTGCCCCAAGGGTGGGCTGGTTTACTGATTAAGTGCCATTCAGGCCCTTTCCAGCTCTGTCTGCCACTCAAGGAAGCCCTGTCTGAAGGAAGTAGGCAGCCAGGACTGAGCCCTGCCCCAGCAAGATCGGGGGTCTCTACATAGTGAGTCTCCATTTGGGCCAAGGGCCCCCAAGAGCTCCTTTCCCAAGTGTTAAGGATTTGTTTGCACATCTCTGACTGCGGACAGCTGAGCTGGCTGGTGGTGTCCAGGGAGTCTCTGCCCCCAGGGCAGACCCAGATTGAGAAGTCTGGTGGGAAGTGGGGTTCAGTTTACAAAGACTCCCTGAGCTCAGTAGAGGGTAGGGGAGGGGGCAGTCTGCCACAGTGCATCCTTCCTGGTGTGACCCTGCTCATCCTCCTCCAAGGGACCACCCCTCCCCTCGCAGGCAAAGGCAGCAGACCCGGTTTCCCCACCTCAGCCCCTCTGTCTCTGGACGATCCCAGGTGGCCAGAGCCCCCAGGACCAAGGCAGGGTGAGGAGGGCTTTGAAGAAGGGAGCTGGGAAGGGGCAGGCTTACGATAAGCTCCCCGTAGGAGGACAAGAGGCCAGCGCCATAGGCTTTGACCTCTCCGTTCTGTTTGCAGAGCCCGAATTCCACCGTGAACCAGTATACCTGGGAAAGAGAGCCCCATCCCAGATCCTTGTTGGGTGCTCGCTTTCCAGCCCATGGGACCCACACTCTCTGCTCCGCCCTCAGACTCAAGTCTCCCTGTAGGCAAGGGCCTGTTTCCCCCCTGCCTCCTTTATCCACCACAGTAAACCGGGAAGAAGTCCCTGTAAGTGCCCCCTGTATACCCACATCTTTGACTTCTTATGCTAGACAGGAGGGCGGAGGAACAGCCCTGGGCCTTGGCCTGCCGAGGGGGGTTGGGGAGGGGAGGCTCCAGTCTGAGGCAGGACTGACTTTCTCACTCTGGGAATGTATAGATATGGATGTAACTTTTCTATGAATTGATTGGGTCCTAAGATTTGCAGAGTGGAAAGAGATTCCAGTGGAAATTACCTCTTCCCCAGCCCCCAACCATCAGTTAGAAGGCAGACTCTCTCTCCACTCACCCACAGCAGCCTCTGTGACACACCCCAGCCCCTGCCCCCCAGCCAGGCACACCTACCGTGGATAACTTCTCAATCTCCTCGTCAGTGGCGCCGAGAGAAGCAAGGCCAATATCCTGGGAGAGGGGAAGCAGAGCATGACATGGGGCCAAACCTGGCTCTGATGCGCCTGGGTCACTGCCTGCTTCTCCCCTTCCCTCTGGCTACTCCCTCTCTCCAAACATCCCTGCTCTCGGAAAAGCACCTGAGGTCACTCCAAATGCCAGTCAGACAGTGCCAGGGCTGTGGGTGTGAAAGCCAAGAGGGGAGGGCTCACCTGGGAGAACTGGGCAAAAGTCCTGTCCGCCAGCATGGGCACATGTCCCAGGAGCTCGTGACAGCAGTCCCTGTACCCAGCACCCGTGGGTGCCCAGAAGGCAGAGGAAGAAGTTGCTGATGAGAGGGCTGTGGGTACAGCCAGTCTGTCCCTAGGACACATGTTCGACCCCCATGCCTCCCCACCCTCTACCTCTTGCCAGCTGGCCCCTGCAATCTTAGCCCCCCTTTGGGGTCCTCTCCTTCCCCAGGAAGCCTCTGCCCCACATTCGAGGTCTCCATAATGGTCTTGCCTTCCCAGCCCTATCTCACCTGGCTCCCTGTGCCCAGAATACCTCCTGCTCCTTAACCAATGCCTGACCTCCACAGAAGCCCAACCTGCTGGCCACTCCCTCCAGGAACTCTTCCTTGACCCCATGGTTCTGTGACAAGTGTTTCCTTCAGAGGATGGGCAGCTGCCTCCCCGAGGTGCTTACCATATGAGGTGGTGCTTCCATTCCCTGGGGGGCAGGGCCGTATCACCCCATCCCCATTGGGTGCCAGGGGAAGGGGGCCTGGGCTCACCTACACTTTCTCCTTCACCCAGTGCCATGTTCTGCTAAGCATCCCCAATGCTTAAGCAAAGTTTATTAGATCAAACCAAATGAAATTGGTCCCATTCTGAACCCCCACCCCAGTCCTAGACCAAGAGAAAGCATTCACTAGGTGAATGTGAGAAAGATGTGTAGCTGTCTGGGCCTTGATATCCCTATCTGTCACAGGGAATCCTCCCAGGGAAGGGCTGATGAGATGGTGGTTTGGGTGGGGAGTGGTACACATCAGATGGTGTGAAAGGAGGTGTTATCCCCCATCCAGGGAACACAGGTCCCTCCCTGGGCCTTCAGGAGCAGCCTGAATGACTACCCTGGGCCAGGGTAGGGTCAGGGAGGAGGCCCATAGGCCATCCCTCAAGCCTGCTCTGGGGCTTAGAGACTCAGATGACAGAGACAGCCTTCTGACTGGGCCTGGGGGTGGGAGGAGCCCAGAGGGAGCCCCCCAGCCCCTACTCACGGCTCGGGGGTGTGCATGGGCGATGAGGCATGGCGTACATATTGGGTGCACTGGAACACCCTGAAGGCCAGGCTGGACAGGAAGTCTCGGGCAGAGAGCAGGCCGGCCACTGGCCGCAGCTGGAAGCCAGTCCTCTCTGAAACGGCAGGAAGGGATGGGCTGAGCTCAGGCCCAGCTGGCCCTGGGTCCTCAGGGTGCTGAGCACAATCCTAGGCCAGTGAGGAAGAGCTGGACTCCGCTCTAATCTTGTCTCTCCTGCCTCAGCCAGGCCACTCTCCTCACTGTGTCCCCTCTACCAACGCTGTTCCCACCTTCAAGCCTTTCTCCTGGCCCAGCCCTACCCTGCCCTTTCTCCACTCCTTGGCCATTTTCAAGGCCTCCCTGGGCTATTCTGGCCCACACTGACCTTTCCCTTCTTGGGACTCCTGGGACTCAGATCTTCTCCTGGCCCTCTGGAAACCTTGTATTCCTGACTCTGGACACTTTACCTCCCTGACCACGGGCTGAGGTCTGTGAGGGCCCCAGGAGGCAGATTGGCCGGGACAGACAGGGAGTGGAGTCAAGCCCATGCACTGCGTATTCTCAGGCCAGAAGACTCTTCCCTCCCTGCCCACCTGGCCCCAGCTGCCTCCCTCACCCCCACAAACAAAACGGCCCCTGGGATTCTGCCCCTACCCTTCAGAAAGCAGGATACATCTTCCAGCTGGGGAATGGTGTTCTCGCTGTAGCCGCAGAACCTTTCCAACAGCTGGAAGGCCTCCAGGTGCTCCCGGCAAGCATGGGTAGGGTATAGGCTCTTCAGGGTGGTGTAGACCTCTCTCCTGGAGAAGGAGCAGGGATAGAGGAGCATGAACCTGGGGAGTCCCAGGCAGCCCAGACATGTACAGACATGAGCCTCACTTTATATCGCCCCATGGTATGTAAAACAGAATAAAGGAGCTTGCATCTGCGTTGTGGATGTTCCTCACCCATTCACAATGAGATTCTAGTTATCAGTTAACTGGGCTCTCCTCATCCACCCACCCACCTACCCACCCACCCACCCACCCATCCACCCACCCACCCACCTACCCACCCACCCATCCACCCACCCACCCATCCACCCATCCACCCACCCACCTACCCACCCATCCACCCACCCATCCACCCATCCACCCACCCATCCACCCATCCACCCACCCATCCATCCACCCACCCACCCATCCACCCATCCACCCACCCACCCACCCATCCACCCATCCACCCATCCACCCACCCATCCACCCATCCACCCACCCATCCACCCATCCACCCACCCATCCACCCATCCTGCCAGCCAGCCAGCAGATAAGCACTTTGCTACCAGGAGATCCTGCTCCTCACCCCTACCCTGGCCGGCTTCCTTACCATTTCCCCACCCTCTTTTTTTTTTTTTTTTTTCATGCCCAAGGGGTTTTATTCATCAGGAATAAAGAAAATAATTTTCAAAAATAAATTGAAAAATTCAAACCAGAAAAAATTATAACACACAATTTTTGGTCCTTAAGAAATATGAAGTCTATGGTATAATTTATCTAAATATTTACAAATCAGTGTATGAATGATCCATTTAAGATACTCAACTAAGCCTCCACCTTTGTGTAAGATTTTGTGCTAGGTGATGAGAATACACATGTGAAATAAGATAAACCCTGACCTTAAGGGACTTAAATTCTTTTTTTTTTTTTTTTTTCCTTTATTTATTTTTAGTTTACCACACACGGTTCTACATAGTTTTGAGTTCCAGTTTTTCTCCCCTCCCTTCCCCACCCTCTTCTAAGCATCCTTCATGGCCCAGCTTCTCCAGGAAGCTTTCCGGACCTCTCCTGTTCCCTTGAACACCATTTACCATCTGGCCTCACGGAGCACAGTCCCCAGGGCTCAAGGCCCCTCTTGATCACTCCAGCTGCTCATGTCTTCCCACCCCACCCCAAACCAGTGTCTCTGTTTTGTGTTTACTTATCAGGGCTCATTGTGTCCACTGCAAAGAGCACCAGGTTGTGTTTTTGCTCTCTGGGCTCCCGCCAGGCAGGGGTCCTGACTTGTACCCTTCTTCTTAGTGCTAAGGGCACATTAAGCATCTGACAGGTACTGATAGTCTGCCTCTCATTTCTTCAGTCTTCCCAAAATGCTCCCTCTAGCTCCCAGAGCCTGTGACTCCTGGCTGGCTAAGTGACCCTGACAGACCATGAGCTCTACATCCCTCTGGCTGTTTCCAGGCTCCACTGGAGGCCTCTCCTCCCAGCTGGGTTTCTTTTCTCCACGCTGCCCCCCCTCCTTTCCCCTGACCTCCCCAGGAGCTGAGCAGCCACATCCTTACCAGGTGGCGATCTCCTCTGCTGTGTACTCCACACGGGGGATCGGCTCTCCGCTGAAAGAACCCAGGGTCAGTTTGGTCTGCTCCACAGCCCCCAACAAAACTCCCCAAAGTCAAGGCCCCCGTTGGGCCAGATGGCTTCTAAGACCCTGCCTCCTCATCCCCCAGCTCAGACATTCCACAGTCAGCAAAGGCAGGGTCTGCATGATGTACAGAATGGTAGATGCTGCCCTGCCACGTCTCAGCCTCGTGACCCGCTTTGAGCCTCCCTGTGCAAAGGACAAGCCCCATTCAGGAGGTTCAAATGACATCCTCAACTCGCACGTGGCCATCCACCAAGGGCTCCGGACCTGCCTTTTTGTGGCCTACTCAGTGAGCCCATGGTCATTCCAATGTCGTGTCTGTCTATGAGGGGTCTCCGCTCTGTATGTATGACTGTCCGAAGCCAGCCTCTCCTAGACCCTAGTGGGACCACTTGGCTCTGGCCCCCTGCAATGACTTTGGCCTCTGGTTGATGGTAGAGGGAGACTCTCAGGTGCCAGGACTCCTGGGGGTGGCAATGGGGATGGGAGGGGAACTGGCCTGACTTACTGCTTGTACTGGAAAGCGATTTCTGCTATAGCCTTCCTCCGTTGGCGATAGACCTGGTCAGAAAATCCCTGCAAAGGAGGGGAGAGGGAGGGGGCCAGTCAGGGTGCAGGGTCCTGGCCCCGAGCCCCGAGGCTGTTGGCCAGCCCTCAGTTCTCCCTGCCCCTCCCTGCCCCACATCAAGGAGCTGACTCACTGGGTGGTCCAGGTCCAGGTCAGGGTCAAACTTGGTCATCAGGTGGTGGCATTTGTCCAGTTCAGAGATCTTTCTGGGAAACCAGTGAACTTCACAGAAAAGAGGTTTGATTTATTCTACAGATGCCACTTGCTTCTGTGTGGCTCTCTGTCCCTGCCAGGTAGATGGGGCAGGGGCAGCCCAATGCGCCCAGACAAGAACAGTTCCCATCACTGTGAGACTGTTCTCAGTAGCCCTGTGGGAGCTGGGGAAGGTGAACGCCATCCTCTCCTCTGCCAAGGGACAGCCTCCCCTCCCCCCATCCCACATCTCAGCCTAAGGGCCGGGGGGACACAAGGTCACCTGAGAAGCTTGCTACTCCTTCTGAGGCTCCCCCTGCACTGCATCCCCTCCCAAGATAATGGGAGGAAGGACCTCAGGACACTGCTGAAATGGCAGGGGTCAGGTTTGAGAGCCTGCAGGTGGCTCAGCCCTCGGCCAGCTACAGCAGGAGCACATTTGAGCCCAAGAAGTGACCAAGGACTGGACTGCCTGCCGCCTTGGAGGAGGGACCCCTGGCCACTCCCATCCCTGGTGCAGCCTGCATGGAGCAGGACACGGCCTCGGTGGAGTTAAACGTTCCTCACCTCTCCAGGGGTGATGGGAAGAAACCCCTTTGTAACAGTGTGTGAATAACAGAAGGATGAAGCTGTGGGCTAATGGGAGAGGGGTAGAAGGAACACAAGCATTCTGGCTGGGGCCTTCTGGGGACAGTATCACCTCTCTGTCCTTGCCCCCATCTCTTCTCTAACCCAGAGGAAGGAAGGGAGGGAGGGAGGGAGAGAAGGGAGGGAGGGAGAGAAGGGAGCGAGGAACCAAGGGAGAGAGGAGGGCTAGAGTCGGGTCGCGCATGACTCACTCTTGTCTTCTTTGGTGCTCCGCACCTCATCAGAGACCCTGCGGATGGAGCTGAGCAAGGTGCCCAGGTCCCCGCTGTGGACTTCACAGCGGACAAAGTATTCGAGCTCCGAGGTCCCTTCCCTCGGCTTCCTGTTGGTCCTAGTCTCCAGGTGGTGGATTTTGGCTTCAAACGTCTGGTGGAGGGGATAGAGAAGGAGGTCACTGGCCACTCCCGCCCCCTCTCACCTGCTCTTCGCTGACCGGGCCGGGGCCGGGGACGCCGTCCTGCTGCGAAAGGAGGAGCCCCAGGTCCCGCAGCCTAACCTCGGTTTTCCCCTCTGTATGAGAGGTCCGGTCCCAACCCCTTCTCAGGGCAGTAGGATTTAGTTCCGGAAAGTTAGCGAGCGAGGCCACCCCCGCTGTTTTACGGGACAGGAAACCGAGGCCCCCGCAGGGGAAGGGACTCGTCTATAAAGTGATACCAATAGCGCACGTTTTAGGAGGCTTCACAAATTGGATGCCTGCAACAATGCTGGGAGGCAGGTGCCTTCGCTAGCACCATTTTACAGATGAGGAAGCCGAGGCTGGGAGAAGTTAAGTGACTTGGCCAGGGTCGTAGCTACCGTAGAGTCGGAGGTTGGACTTAAACTCGGGTCCTCGTGATTCCGAGGCCCTGCGCTGCCGGTAAAAGGAACTGGAGAACTAGAGAGAGCCAGGTGCCCGTGAGGGCTGGGAGACCAGATTCCCAGGCTCTATCCCCCATCCCCATGTCCAGGGGGTACTGCCTGTCTCTGCTCCCTCCGCCTCGGGAGGACAGTGAGATGCCCAGACTGATTGCGACCCCGCCCCCATTGTTCTGGCATTCCCAGGTGGACAAAGCCTTTCTCACGAATGCCCAGCGAGGAAATACAAACTTCATTATCCTCATTTGACAGAGGGGGAAACTGAGGCTCCGAGCTGGCTGACTCAGAGCCGGTACCAAGGTCTCTGCTGATTCTGGGGCTGGGCTCTTTCTACTACAGAGAGCTGCCTCTCAGGGCACCGTCCTCCCACCCAGGGAGATCTCCTACCAGCAGGAGTACAGGCAAAAGGGGCAGGAGGGGAAGCTGGGGTGAGTTCAGGGGAATTGACTGGGAGTGAGAACACCTGGGCTCGAGTTCCGTCTCTGTCAGCTGGGTGACATTGGTAGGTTCCTTTTCCCATGGGCCTCAGTCGCCCTCTCTGTAAAATGGGCAGGTTGGCCATGATTTTCTCTTCCAGACCTGCCATTTGCTAGCAGGCTACCTTGTGGTAGTTTTGAAGGGGGGCTGTCCAGGACAGGGCAGACCAAGCACAGACACCACTGCTCTGCCCCCCCACCCCCAACCCCAGCCCATCTAGGCTGCACTCTGCCTCCCACCTGCCGGCATTCATCATGTCAATCCCTGGTTAATTTGACAGCCACTATCCCATTAGCTTCTCTGGCCACACACAGGGGCCTGTGGCTGACCTGCAAATGTCATTATGGGGGTGGGGGGCGGTGTGGTGGCTGATCTATCCATCAGGCTCTGCCACCTGCACAGCCCCAGGGATAGTTCCCTGGCTGCTGCTGCCCACCCAGACCGCATACAGACGCAACTCTTGGTTTCTCTCTCTCTCTCTCTCTCTCTCTCTCTCTCTCTCTCTCTCTCTCTCTCTCTCTCTCTCTCTCCTTCCTTCTTCTCCCCCCTCTCTCCTCTCTTCTCTCTCTCCCCTTCTCTTTTTTCTCCCCCTTTCTCTCTCTCTCCTCCTTTCTCTCTCTCTCACACACACATACTCTTACACACAGGTACTCACATATACTCACACAGACACTCAAAGACACACATACGTTTCTTCCCTTCCCAACATGCCCCACAGCCCTGTAGCCTCCCTCACATGACATTATTCTGGTCCTGAGAGGTGGAGGGTGCCCCCACTATCACCACCCTGGACTCAGAGGATGGACATCTATCTAGCCATCCCTGGGAGCCAAGGCAGGAAGGAGGGAGGAGTAAGTGTGAGTACTGGTTTGTCCACTTACCAACAGCTCCTTGAAATTCTTCATCCAGTTTCCACAAAGCCTTTTCTTTATGGACCCACAGCTCCCAGGCAATCAAAGCCCTCAGGCCCCCACCCTCCCAGAGAGAAGCCTCAGCCAATGGAACCTGAGACTTAGAAGAGCTGAGTTTGAATCCCAGGTCTGCTATTTATGGGCCGTGTGACCTTGGTCAAATAGATTGTCATCCTGGGCCTCAAGTGCCTGAGAAGAAGGAGCTGCTTTGGGTGACCTGCCAAGTCTTTCTCATGCCTAAACTGGCCATCCTTCGGCCTGATAGCCTTCAGTTAGGGAGGTCACTCACCTGGCCATGGCCTGAACCTGGCTGTGACATCCCACAGATCAGGCCCCTCCCAGGCTGGTCCAAATGCACCACAGAACCACGTAGCCCCTCAACCCATTCCCGGCTCCCACTAGGCCAATGAGAGCCCCTCTCATCCCTCACCTCAAACACTTTCAGGGCCCGGGACAACGATGTGGACTTGGCTGTCTTCAGGGTGAAGAAGAGGTTGAGGAGGGCCTTCCCATCCTTCTCCTCAAAGACAATGGTGTCTAGGGGGTCCCCGGAGGCCTCCGCTGCCGCAGCCGCCACAGCCGCCTCTCTTTCCTTTCGAGCATCTTCAATGAGGCTCTGCCGCCTGCCGATGAACCTCGGGGACTGGACCAGAGGTGAGGCGGGGTCAGTGGCACAGTGGGCTCCAGCCCCCTGCCAGCCCCCTCTGAGACCCCGGAGGGGGGGGAATTCATCATCCCAGTGGTCACAGGCACTGAGGCATGGGGCAAAGGCTGAATCAGAGCTGGATCACACTGGGGTGTCCCTTCAGCCTTAGATTCTGTGGTCAGACTTTCTCAGGCTCACCCTGGGGAAGGGTAGGGCAGTGCCCACTCTACCCCTCATAGTATGGGATAAGCCAGGAACCAGCTGCCCTAGGGGCTCAAATTGGGCATTTCAGGCAAAAAAAAATCCATTTTAGGATCTCCATATTCTCGCCGGGCCATCTACACTGGCCAAAGCAACCAGTTGGTTGCCCCATCCCTAGCTCACTTTGGGCTTCCCAGACACTGCTTCCAAATCCATTGTGCTGGGGGATAAGAAGGTCTGGGGGATCCAAGTGGGCATGACTATGGGGTTCAAACATTAGCTCCCTAACCCTCCACTCCACGCCTTGGTCCCCTCACCTTGGAATCCACTCAGCCCACCTCTCTGGAGGCTCCCCAGGGGTACTGGGAGGTCTAAAGAGGGGTGCCCACTGACAGACGAGGCAGGGACTTTTGCAGGGGGGTTACTCAAGAGCATCAGAGGGCAGGGAGGGACCTCAGAGCCATCTGGGCCCCACCCCTCAATTTGCAGGTGAGGAGACTAAAGCTCCAGGAGGTAGGAGGATTGGCCAAGGCCGCCCAGATGGTCACCCAGAAAGAGAGCTGCCCAGTCCTCCCCGGCTCTGCTCCCAGGGAGTGCACTTCCTATGCTATGAAGCTGTCGGCCAGTGAAGGTGCGCTCTGCTCGTTGAGAAAGCTCCATCAGGGTTTGTCAAGGCAGCCCTGCTAGGTAGGTTCTCCTCTACGGAGATTGGCAGAGTGGCCAAGCCTTGCCCAGGGTCACTCAGCCCGGTTCAGAGGGGTCTCTGCTCTCTGCCTCAGTGCCTGGACCAAGTGAATGTACTCCAGTGTGGAATCCATGTCCTCGCCCCCCCACTTAACTAATTAACCCATCCACAAGAGAGCTTTCCTTGGATAAATCTTCCTCCCCCTCCCCCAGGCTCTGGAAGTCCATGTCCAGACATGGGGGGCCCTGGCAGGCCTTGTCCACCCAGCTGGGGAGGCTTGGAGGAACTCTGACAATGGGCCGCATGACTGAGTTCAGAAGCTGGACTCTCAGGTGACCGAATTTATCCTCGTTTCTGTGACCAGCTGGGCACCAAGAACATGACCAGCCCTTGAGGACCACCCACCCCAGAGATAAAACGACATTTCAGCCCTAGCCCTCAGCCCATCCCTAACTACATTAGCTGGGAAAGGGTGATAACAGGAGTGGGAGGCTGGCTGCCAGCCTAGGGAACTCTCAAGGGGCAGACCCAGGCTGGCCCTAGCAAGGGGAGTGTGGCACCCAGCAGGTGGCTGCTGCCTCCTCCACCGGGGAGCTCTCAGGGGGCTGAGCTAGCCTGCCATGGGGAGCGAGTGCTCAGACTCACATCAGCCACCAGCTTCAGAGTGAAGGCTCGGAAAGGCAATCTGGGCATTCTTTCTGAGTCTCCTCTCTGAACATTGAGCAGTGACCCCCCTGAGAGTCCTCATGCCAGAGGGGGCTGCCTCTCCTGCACCCCATAGTCATGCCCACCTGGGTCTCCTTAGAAGTGCCTCTGGCTGGAGGTCCTTCACCTCACCTGTGAAGGCCTGGCCCTTGGGCCAGTGTGGGGCAGCCCCTGCTCAGAATCAGGCTCTTGAGCTATGGAAGGGAAGGTCTGATTTCAGCTACAGGTAGGTAAAAACAGAGGCGACCTGACCTCCCTTCCTATCTCTGGATCTCCATGGACCCATCGGTCAGAGGAGGACCTTGGGCTAGCTGGGGTTTAGGGTCCCCTCCCGAATGAACGTTCTGGATTCCTGGGGGTTGATGGAGGGTCATCTCAGCCTGGCCCCAAAGGGCTGAGGAAAGAGGCTTTAGGATGCCCCCGTGTCTGCTGGTGGGCAGGAGCAGAAGAAAGTGGTCATCGATAGTCCCCAAGATTCCAGCTGTGGGCCCCGCACAAAGTAGCTGCTTCTCTGTCCTCTGCTCAGTGGTCTCTCAGGGGAGCTAAGTAACTTCCTCAGGCTCTACCTACCTACCCCACCCCATAGCACCCACTCACTGTGGGACTGTGGGAACATCATTTAGCTTCTCTGACACTCCATTTCCCCCTTTATGGAATGAGGAGCAGATGAACTCTCACTCATTTCTTTCATGACTTTCTGGGGCTGTGGACTCCAAGCCCTGAAGGTGGGGAATGGGGTTGGGGGACATGTCGACAGAGAGGGGGCCCCTCCCTCGGATCAGCACACAGAACAAGGGGACAGCCATGCAAGGAATCTGGCAAGGACTGGGTCAGTCAATGACTGAAGACAGCCAAAGCCCCACGTGTCCTCCTGGCCAGCCTAGGGTCAGGACCAGCAGGGCTCTGTGCCACCCGGCTTCCCCGAGTCCTTCACATACACAACGGCCAGCATTCAGGACCCCAGCCCTGCCTCCAGCTCGGAACTATTCCCTCCTCTCGTCTGGGCCTTGATTTCCTTCTCTGTAAAATGAGGAGGGGGTCAGATGACTCAATGTCTAAGATCCCTTCTAGCTGGTCTGTATAGTCCGGGATTCTTTGGGCACACACACACACACACACACACACACACACACACACACACAGCAGGTGCAGACCCCAGACCTCAGGGCTCTCCCCTCACCATAATACATACAATCACACAGACACACCCAGAGGGACACCCTCCCATCTACATCATCTTGAGTGGCCAGTCCTCCTGGGGACTCCGGGAGAGGGTCCTAGATGTGCACTCTTTGGCCCCTCAGCTTCCCTATGCCAGGGTGGGATGTGTCGGGGACCAAAGCAACCCAGGAGATGGGGAGCCTCCCCCAGGAGCTGGACCCTTACCATAATGGCCTCTGCCTGTTTGGAATCCAGCTCGGACACTGCCCTGCGGAAGCCCTTGGCCGGAGGTGTGGAGGTGTTTGGAGTGGGCATCGTGCCAGCGGGCTGTCCGTGTCTCGTCCGGGGTCTCCGTTGTTGACTCCCCTCTCCCAGGCAGCCTTTTATAGGCAGGGCTGACGTCAAAGCCCCTTTCAGTTCCCCCGCTGGCTCCCCCCACCGCCACCTCTATGTCCCCCCTCCCTCCCTTGCTCTCTGGTTCTGCACTGCCTGAGGGAGGAAGGAGGAGGGGGCCAGAGATGAGAACAGGCTTCTGTTCTATTAAATCTAATTGCTCTCAAGATTGCAGACACTCGCCTTTGGAAAACGAGTTATCTGCTTCTCCACCATCACCTCTGAATCATCCCCTTGCCCTGGAGAAAGCTGGATGAGCCAGGGTGGGGGCAGAGGGCTTTGATCCTCACCCCTGGCCCCTGCCTGCCAGAGTTACCCACCCGGGGGCTGGGCAGAAGCATCTCTCCTCCACCCAGGGCCCCACACAGATGGGGCTTGGGCTTCTGCTCCCGGCTGCTCTCAGGACCAGATATTGGAGGCCTGGTACCTAGGGCTGCTTCTCCCAGAGGGGAAGAGCAGAGGCATCTCTGCAGACCCTTTTGGACATTGGGGTCTTGAGCTAGAACACTCTGGGCCTCAGTTTCTTCTCTTAACCCCCTATTCACCTGGCTCCCATCCCCAGTGGCCCCCTCTCCAAAACATGGGTCCAATAAGGACATGGACTCCCTTTCCCAGAGCGGCTCCTTATCATGGCCCTCCCAGGTAGGGGAGACAAAGAGATTAGTTATTCCCATGTTCCAAAGCAGCTCAGTGATGCCAGATGACTTCCCCAGGGTCACCCAGCTGGTGGGCTTCCAGCCTGGCCAAGGCTTTCTCACTGCACCATGTGGAATCCCAAGACTGCTTGCTAGAAGTGACAAGGTCAGGGCTCTTGTCTCAGCCCTTCCTCTCACCTGCTACGTGACATTGAACAAAACCATGTGCTTCCCAGTGCTTGGTCTCCCACAAAGGGGCTGACAATCCTGACTCTTTCCCTCCCCGGGTTCATGGATGAAGGGGAACGGGGGCTCTCTCTGGGCTCAGTCTCTCTCCACTGAAGCAGTCCCCGTGATCCCCTATGCGTCTCTATCCTTCTCGGGCCCTTACCCCCATTGGGTCCCAAGACCTCTGTGGGTGCTCCCTGCCTGCCTGCCTACGTGGGGAGGGATCCGGGGATAGCCCATTGGAAGCCAGCTCAGGACATGTCTTCACTGGAGCATTGAATGTGATTCGGCCCAGAAAGATGAGAGCAAGTGAGTGGATGATGGCGTCTCCTGGGAGCACCCCCACTGTGCAGGAGCGGGGGGCATTGCCTGACCTAGCTGTCCCTCCAGAAGGCTTCCCCTCCCTCTGCTGAAGGACCAGTCACTGACCACGCCCAGGCAATGGGAGGGCAGGGAGGATGCTGGGACATGGAAACATGACCCCCAGGACACTGGAGACCCCCAGCAGGAGAGAACTCCTCCCTGCCACTCTGACCAATGCACTGTTTTCAATCGCATCGTGGCCCTAGAAAGCACCTGGGTATAACAAGCCATGTTCACGGTAGGTGTTGGATACAATTCCTTCCGTGACCGGCTGTGTGTGTTGCTGAGTTTCCTTCCCTAACTAGCCCCCACCCGAGGTGGGCCTCCCATCCTCCCCAACACCCAGGGCCAATTATTCAGAAAGCACAGGTCTGCCCAATGAGAGACCTCAGGGAAAGACAAAGACGAAGGTGATGTGGGCAGGGGCCATGGATCTGGGTGGGAACGTGCGCTCTGCCCTCACCTCTCAAGGTGACCTTCCTGCTCGGCACCTGTTTCCTCTCTGTACAACCAAATTTGGACCCAGTGATCTCTAAGCATCTGCCTGGCTCTGACTTTCTGGGAACGTTTTGTCCTATATCATTTTTATTTTCACCTTTGGGGAGTGCTGTCTGTGTTTGTGTCTGTATCTGTGTCTGTGTCTGTGTCTGTGTCTGTGTGTCTGTGTGTGTCCATGTGTGTATGCCTGTCTGTGTCTGTGTGTCTCTGTCTGTATGTGTCTGTGTCTGTCTATATGTGTCCATGTATGTTTTTCGGTGTGTCTGTGTCTGTGTCTGTCTACATGTGTCTGTGTGTGTCCATGTCTGTGTGTCCGTGTCCGTGTGGGTGTGGGTGTGGGTGTGGGTGTGGTTGTGGGTGTCTGCAAAAGCCATGAGCTGGAAAGCAGGGCAGCCAGGATCTCATCCTCGGTCTATAGGCACTGGGGGAACCCAGCAGCCCCTTCCCCTCCGCAGGACAATGAGGTTGGGGGAGGTGGTCCTCAGGGTCCCCTCCAGTTCAGATGTTCTACAAGCTCCATTGTCTCAGGATGAAGTTGGGGGGGTGGTGCGTGGATGCTGTGGCCAGCTCCCCTCCCCTCACAGTCCCCAGGTAGGTCTGTCCCACTAAGCGGTTTGCTCAGCCCCGGCGGCTGGTAATGTCTCCTAAATACCAGGCTGTGGAAATGCCGCCAGGCTGGCAGACAGCAGCGGGTGTGGATTTAACCTTTTGCCAAATGTCTTCCACGGAGACAAATGTTGTTTTTAGTCATTTCTCAGAGCCAGCCAAGCCCTCACGGGAGGAGGGCTTAGGGAGATAAGCTTCCCAAACGCCTGCCCTGAACGTTGCCCGCCGGGGGCCTGCTGGGCCTGAGGCGGCCCCCAGAGCAGCCCATGCGCTCAGCCTTAGCATGCCCACCACTGCCCTGCCCTACCCTGCCCAGTGGTGAGGCCACTAGGGGGCGCCACATTGCCCAGAGCACTGGCCTGGAGTCAGAAGCCCTGAGTTCAAATACTGCGTCAGACCCTTCACCTCTGCTTCCTCGGTTTCCCCGTCTGTAAAGTGGAGATGATAATGGCGCCCACTTCACAGGGTTGTGGGGACCAAATGAGAATATTTGCAAAGAGCTTAGCACAGCGCTTGGCACATAGTGGGTGCTTAATAAATGCTTCTTTCCTTCCCTCCACAAGGTACCCTCCCTCAAGTGATGTGGTGGAAAGAGCCCTATTTGGAGCCAACAGAGTCCTGGATTCAAATTCCAGCTCCCTCGCTCCCTGGCTATGTGTCAGGGAGCACATTTTCAACGCTCTGTCTGCGTCCTCCAAAGCTCACCACCCCCAGGAAGCCTTCCTAGTCTAGACTGAGAAAGGAAAAGTGAGAATCGCAGTCAGGAGGTTTTCGAGGGGATTCTCGCTCAGATTAAGACCTTGGCAGAGGCTTCCAAAATCCCTTCCAGTGCAGGAGTTTGTGGAAGCTGTGAACTGGGGAAAGCAGCAAGGCAGGGGAGAGAGTCCTGGAGGGAGGAAGGAAGGGAGGGAGGGAGGAAGGGAGGAAGGGAGGAAAGGAGGAAAGAAGGGAGAGAGAGGGGGGGGAGGGAGGGAGGAAACAAGGAAGGGAGGGAGGAAGGGAGGAAAGGAGGAAAGAAGGAAAGAGGGGAGAGAGGGGGGGGGAGGGAGGGAGGAAACAAGGAAGGGAGGGAGGGAGGAAGGGAGGGAGGAAGGAAAGAGGGAGGAAGGAAGGAAGGGAGGGAGGGAGGAAGGAAAGAGGGAAAGGAAAAGAAAGGAAAGGAAAGGAAAGGAAAGGAAAGGAAAGGAAAGGAAAGGAAAGGAAAGGAAAGGAAAGGAAAGGAGGGAGGAAGGGAGGAAAGAAGGAAGGGAGGGAGGGAGGAAGGAAAGAGGGAGGAAAGAAGGGAGGGAGGAAGGAAGGAGGGAAAGGAAAGGAAAGGAAAGGAAAGGAAAGGAGGGAGGAAGGGAGGAAGGAAGGAAGTCAAACAGGGAGGGAAGAAAAGGGAGGGAGGGAGAGGTTGAGGCAGACCCACTCCCAATCCAAAAGAGAGTAGGGAGAGCAACCTTCCTTTCCCGCCAGCTGCTTCTCCCTTTTCAAGCTCTGTGGGGGTGTGGGGGTGGGGAGGGGGTCAATGGAATAGACTAGACAAATTCAGAAACATTAGAACTCAACAATACAGCGTTTGATAAAGTGAAAACTCTGTTACCTAGGAAAGAGCTCCGTGTTTGATACAAACTGCTGGGAAAACTGGAAAGCAGCTTGGCAGAAATGAGGCTTAGACCAACATCTCACATCACACTCTATCATATATTTTAAATAGATACATGATCTTAATATTAAAGATCACGTTATTTAAAAAAGAGAAAAGAAACAGGGTGGGAGATGTATTGTTAACCAAAAAGAGAGAGAGGCTATTAGAAAAGATAAAATAGAGAATTTCAATTACTTAAAACTAAAAAAGTTTCTGCACAAATGACATTAGTGAACCCAGGATAAGAAGGGAAGTGATCAAATGGGAGGACAAATAATATAGTTTATATTTATTATTAATTATTATAGTATTATATTTATTATTAATAAATAATATTATTTATTAAGCACCTACTATGTGCCAAGAACTGTGCTAAGTGCTGGGGATACAAAAAAGAGGCAGAAGACACTCCCTGCCCTTGAGGATCTTACAGTCTAACAGGGAGACAGCACGCAAACAAATCTGTACAAAGCAAGCTCTGGACAGGATAAATAATTGCCTGAGGAAAGGCACTGACGCTAAGAAGTATTGGGGAAGGCTTCATGTAGAAGGTGGGATTTGAACTGAGACTTAAAGGAAGCCAGGGAGTCTGACCTCATTGTGCTGTGTGTGATGAATACAGAGAATCATGGAAAGATCTGTATGGGCTGATGCCGAACCAAGTCAGCAGTGCCAAGAAAGCGATTGACACAGTGATGGCTACACTGCCTATAGAAAGAACAGTGACACCCCCAAATGGATCACAATTGTAAAGCTCAAATGGTGAGATGACAAGCCCCCCACGGAGGGGGGCGGTCCGCAGGGGTCACACATTGTGTGGCTTTGGGGGCTTCTCCAATGAATGGGTAAGCTGTGCTGCTTCTCTTTGCCTCTCTAAGAAAATACAATCTGTCACTTGGGATGACTCTTTGGAGGGTCAGAGGGAGGGACGCCTGAGTTAGTATGTTGTTGTAAGAAAAGGAAAGTATCAATAAAAACCTTGAAAACAAATATGACAGACACAGAGAGATATAAAAGGATGGGAAATGAGGCAGAGACAAAAAAAACAGAGGGAGCTGACAAAAGAAAGGGGAGGAGGGAAGGATCTGAAAGCAAAGACGGGGAGAGGAATGGGGAGGAACCTGAAGAAGAGGAGAGAAGAGAACTGGGAAGGCGGTGGAGACACACTGTGCCCCACACCACAGCTCATGTACTTGGGGGAGAGGCAGGGCATGACATGGAAAATCCCTGGATGTGGCCACAGAAGACCTCAGTGTGAAGCTGGTTGACTTTGAGCAAGCTAGCGCTTTCTCTGATGCTCTCTTCCCATCCATCCTCCCAGAGGCAGGTCTACTGGCCACCCCCTCTGCCTGCTCCTGGGGAGCAAGGAGGTGGACCCAGAAAAAAATGAGTCAGGCTAGAGCTGGTCGCTGAAGACTCGGGATCTGATGGGGAGGCCAGCCACCGTGGCCTCTCCATTGGCCTCTCTGTTGGGCTCATTCAACCCACACAGATTTAACCAGAGCTCCCCTCACAGCCACCTGGGACAAAGGTAGTGAAGGAAGTATTCTCCCCCTTTTGCAGGGGAGGGAGATGGGGCTCAGACGGGAAGGGACTTGGCCAAGATCACAGAGCGAGAAGTATCAGGGATCCAAACTGGGATTTTGTGACCCCTCTATGCTCAGTGCTGTCCCCACTGCAGTAATCGTGTGCATTCCCACCTCTGAGCCTTTGTCCAGATGGTTCTCTTCCCCAGAATCCTCACCACCACCCCCCTCCATCTTGTGACGCCCTCTGAGAACCTTCCAGCACTGAGTGCTATGATTCCGGGAAATGCCGATGTTTCCTAGGATCTGCCCGTTGCCAGTTAGGCCTGGGACCAGGAGTGAGCTCAAAGGGTGATCTCAGTTTGTGTGGGTATACAGAGGTTGTAGGGGGTGTATGTGGGGTGGCTTTGGGGGTCTGGAGGTCTGAGCATGTGACTCTGTTCCTCTTTGTGGAAGCATCTCATAGAACCACTGAATTACCAAATGGGAAGGGCCCTGGGGACCCTCTAGTATGGGGAACCCGTTGCCCCTACCCCTCAAAGCCACCTGAGGACAGTTCTCATCAGGAAGTCCTTCCTGACATCCAGCCTCCATCTGCCTCTCTGACGCTTCCCCCTTGACTCTGGGACCGAGGCTCAGCCCTCTTCCACATAGGACAGCCTGCCCTTCAGACCCATGGCCAAATAGCCTTCTCTTCTCAGGTTATTCAGCTTCTCCTCATGGCCCAATGGCCTTAAGAGGCTCTTGATCCCCTAACCCTGCTTCTACAGGCTGTGTGCCAACCATTGCTTCAGCACACAGAGCTAGAGGCCTACCAAGACGTGAGCCTCCAATGAGCACTAGTTAAGCATCTGCTGTGTGCCTGGAATTGGGGGCACAAAGATTCTCCCACCTCCCTAAAAGAAAGTTCCAGAATGTTCTCTATTTTTTGGGACCTTATACTGGACCAATGTCTTTAGTTTCTGCTTTCTACCTGGTCCTGAAGTCAATGTCCAAACCTCTCTCTCTCTGTCTCTCTCTCTCTCATATATATATACACACACACACACACACACACATACATATACATATATATATATATATATATATATATATATATATATATATATACACACACACACACACATATGTCTGACTCTGTCTCTGTCTCTCCCCTTCCCATTCTGACACATTCTCGTGCTCTCATTTCTACATCCCTTCCTCCCCACATACCTAACTGGCTTAACTCTCCCTTTTCTCCATCCCTTTACCCATCTGACTCTGTCTCTCTATTCCTGTCTTTCTTCTTTTTTGTCTCTGCCTCTGTGAGTCTCTCTCCATCTTGGACTCAGGTTCCTCTTTTTTATCTCTTTTCTGCCCCACCCCATTTTTCATCTCTCTGCTTCCTCTAGTTCTCTGTGTATCTGTCTGTCTTCCCTCTGTTCTTCTTCTCACTCCTCTGTCCATCTTTCTCCCTCTTCTCTCTTCATTCTCCTGTCTCCTTCCCCTCTTTTTCCTCTCTCTGTGTCAATGTTTGGCTGTGTGTCTCTTCTCTCTCTTCCCTCTTCTCTCTCCCTTCTTCTCTTCTCTCCCTCTCCCCTCTTCTCTTCTCTCCCTGTCCCCTCCTCCACTCTCTTGCCTCCCTGTCTCCATGTCCCCTAAATCTGCCTCATCTATCACTCTCTGTCTCTCTTTGCCCCCCTCTCCCCTTCCTCCATTCTCCTCTTCCTGTGTTTTTGAATAATTACAGACTGCCAGTCAGGGTAATTAGCCCCAGCTTAGACAGTTCAATCCAAGGTGGTTTTTCTCTCTTAACAGCCCCATTCAGCAACCAAGATATGTCACAAAGGGCTTAATAGCCTGTAATGACAGGCCACCCACTCCTCAGCATCCGCCAGCTTCCTGCCCTGAGTGGGCTCATTGCCAATGAAGCATCACCATGGGCCATGGTCAGCTTTGCCCCCCCTCTCAGCTGCCAGTTAGGCTCATGGCATTGACTCTCAGCCCTGAGTTCTGGGGCTTCAGGCTGGGAGCTTGGGAAGGGAAGAAGCCTCATTCGTCTTACCTTCCCCCCCACCCCTTCTCATCTCCTGCCCTCCCTCCAACTCCTCCCCCCCCACAACTAACCTGTCCATACCTCTCTGTCCCCACCAATCCCCTATTCATTGTGCTATCAGACTAACCTCCCCTGAGCACAGGTATGGCCATGGTGCTCTGCTACAGTCTTTAGTGACTCTCACTCCACAAAACAACCCTGACAAAAGTCCATTCTGCCTTTCCAGCCATCTCTCATACTAGTTCTCTCCAAGTATGGGACATCTGGGCAGACGGCATGACTTTGGCTCACAAACAGGTCCCTTATTGTCTCACCTCTGCGCGAGACACAGCTCTTGCTGACTCCAATGCCTGCAGCCTTTCTTTCCTTCATCAATTTGGCTTCTACCTGTATTTTTATGCTAGCCCAATTCTAATACTGCTGCCACTCCCCTCCCCCTTCTCCCCTTCCTCTCTATCCCCCTTTTCCTCCAGGAAGAATACATTGGAGTTTTATGATCAAGGCTATGAAGTGGTCATACTTGTGTCTTAGGGAAATGATCTTGGCAGCTGGATGGAGGATGGATTGGAGAGGCGGGAAGACCAATGAGGAGTGACCCCTCTATGCTCCATAAGGGTCTGCACCAAGGGTGGGAGGCTGGGTGAGGGGGAGGATATCATGGAGAGGCATTACAGATATAGAATTAACCAGAAATGGCAACAGTTGGGGGGTAGTCTGTGAGGGAGAGGGAAAAGCTAAGGATGATTCAGAGGTTGTAAACCCGATGTCCCCTACCAAAACTTTGAAAATATATCATCTTTGAAACATTGTGAACTTCACAAACAACAAATAAAATGGACATTTCCATTTACAGACAAGGGGAAAGGAGGTTTGGCCATGACATCACAAGCTTCTAGTGCATGATGTTTGCTTTTCTTTTCATTATTCATGTGAGCTTTGCCTCCAGGGGCTGAGAAGCAACAAGCCAGTTTCAAAGCTGCCCTGCTTGTCCCTGACTCCTCCTGGTCTGCCTTCTTTCCGATTGTTGCATTTACAAAAATGCTCTAATGACCCTTTGGGAGGAGCTACTCTTTCCCTTGCTCACTCTCTCTTCAAGCATAGTCACAGAATCCCACATTGGCCTTGTCCAAAAATGGATGTCTCCCTCTCCATCCTGGGCCCAAGCCCTCCCTGTCAGTTGGTGGGTAGAATGATTCTTCATTATCAGTCCTTTGGAATTATGGTAGGCAACTGTATGGAGCAATCACAGACTTGCTAAGTCTTTGAAGTTGCTTATCTTTACATTATTCCTGTTACTGTAGGAATTGTTCTTCTGGTTCTGCTCACTTCACTCTGCATCAGTTCATACAAGTCTTCCCAGGCTTCTCTGAAACCCTTCCCTTCATTCTTTCTTACAGCCCAACAGTATTCTATCATAATCATACACCAGAACTTATTCAGTTGTTTCTCAATGGTTGAGTGCTCCCATAGACTCCATTTCTTTGCTATAACAAAAAGAGCTGGTGGACATATTTTTGTGCACATGGATCCTTTCCTCTCCCTTTGATCCCTGTGGGACAAGGGCCTACCAGTGGTACGTGACCCCCTAAGAGATGCACAGTTCAGGAACTGTCTGCACATAGTTCAAATGGCTTTCCCAGAATGGCCAGACAGATTCCCAGCATTACCAGCAGCATGCCTGGTTTCCTCGAAGACCGCCACCCTGTCATTTTCCTCTTTTGTCAGATCTGATGGGAGGGAGGCAGAGCTTCAGAGCTGTTTGAATTTGCCTTTCTCTAGCAATCAGTTATGTGAAGCATTTTAGAAGTTATCAATAGCTTGCATAACTTCCTGTGAAAATTTCCTATTTATCTCACTTAACCATTGAGGTGAGGGAAGGAATGGATCATGTTCTCATCAGTTTGAATTTGTTCCTTATATATCTTGGATGTGAGATTTTTAACAGAAAAAAATTTGCTGCAAAGAGTCCCCCTCCCTCTAATTACCCGAAACAGGAAATTCTGTAAAATGTGGGTTTAGTGGGGGGAGGGACAGGGACAGGGTGGGGTGGAGATAACAAGTTCTATTTTTGACACTCTGAACTTGAGATGCCTACAAGACATCAGGTGGAGCTGTTCAACTGATCATTAGGCCTGGAGCTCAGGAGAGAGACAGTCAAGTTCTAGAGACTGGGGAGGCATCTTCAGGGTAATAACAATCAAAAACATGGGAGCTGTTGAGATAAGAGTTTACCACACAGTGCCTGGCATATAGCAGGCATTTAATAAGTATTTATTGACTGAGATCACCAGGACAGGGGGCACTCAGTGCCAACTATATGCTTAGTGAACGAATGAAGTGCCAAATATGTGTTTAGTGAATGAAGTGCCAAATATGTGCTTAGTAAATGAATGAATGAACAAATGAGCCCAGTCCTAGTCTCCCTCCATGTTTCATACATGCATCTCCTTCTCCAGTCACACACTTTCTAACCTAGCTCAGGTCCTCATCCCCTTTCACCTGAATTCTTGCAATAGCTTCCCAATTGGTCTCTGCTGGTCTCTCCCTGTTTCATCCACCCTAGCTGCCAAAGTGATTTTCCTAGAGCTCAGGTCTGAACATGTTATTCTCTCACTCTAAAATCTTCAGTGGCTCCCAATTACCTCTAAAGTAAGGTATGAAATCTTCAGCCTTGCACTGAGGGCCTCCCACAGTCTGCTTCCCATCTACCTCCGGAGTCACGTCCCACACAGCTTTTTAGATACTCTCTATTCTTGGACATAAGGTCCCAAGTTTACAAATAAAGGTCCCCTAGAAACCATCTTGTCCAACCCCTTCTGGTTATAGAAAGGAAACTGAAAGCCAGAGAGAGGAAAGAACTTGCTCAAGGTTACTTAGTCAGTTAGTGACAGAAGCAGAGGTTCCCTGATGCCAGATCCATGACCAACCTCCCTTAGCTACATGGACAATGATAGGTCCCCTGTTACCACAGTGGAAGCCTTCATTCCCAGGAGGGGTTTGGCTGTCCTAGCAGGATCCCTAGCCCCAGGCCCCAGCTGCCCAGGTCCATTCACAGAAGGACCAAGGCAGTCAGATGATGTCATGGAAGCTCAGAAATGGGGGAGGGGAGGTTCCCACGGGAGTCCCACCAAGCAAGATGGACCCCCAAATCTAGGGAGACACCAAAGGAGAAAAGATGTAGCCTCCAGATAGCCTAAAAGGACAAAGCTTGGGGGGCGGGGTTGCCCATCTCCTCTGCAGCCAGAGCCAATCGATCACTGATTTTATCTCTGCCTAATCGGCTCCTGTTCTCTATTAATGGCAGGACCAGGAGAAGTGGGGTGCCTGGGGCAGGATGCTGGAACCCAGCCCCTCAGTTTCACTTCTCCTCTCCTGCAGATTGCCCTAGCTCCCAGGGAGAAGGCCCCATGCCCTATCAGCCCCTCGGGGTATGTAGACAGAGGGCACAGGGTGAGTTGAATATGAAGGGCTGATATCTAAAAAAATAAGATCAAATTAAGGGATGAGAGAGGAATATATTGAGAGAGGGAGAAAGGGAGAGATAGAATGGGGTAAATTATCTCACATAAAAGTGGCAAGAAAAAAGCAGTTCTGTAGGAAGGGAAGAGGGGGCAGGTGAGGGGGAATGAGTGAATCTTGCTCTCATCAGATTTAACCTGAGGAGGGAATAACATACACACTCAATTGGGTATCTTACCCCAGGGGAAAGAAGGAGGAAGGAGATAAAAAGGGGGGTGATAGAGGGGAGGGCAGATAGGGGGAGGAGGTAATCAAAAGCAAACGCTTTCAAAAAGAGACAGGGTCAAGGGAGAAAATTGAACAAAAGGAGATAGGATAGGAAGGAGCAAAATATAGTTAGTCTTTCACAACGTGAGTATTGTGGAAGGGTTTTACATAATGATACACATGTAGCCTATATTGAATTGCTTGCCTTCTTAGGGAGGGTGGGTGGAGAAGGAAGAGGGGAGAAAGTTTGGAGCTCAAAGTTTTAAAAGCAGATGTTCAAAAAAAAAGTTTTTGCATGCAACTAGGAAATAAGATACACAGGCAATGGGGCATAGAAATCTATCTTGCCCTACAAGGAAGTAAGGGAAAAGGTGATGGGGGGAGTGGGGTGACAGAAGGGAGGGCTGACTGGAGAACAGGGCAATCAGAATATACGCCATTGTGGAGGGGAGAGTAGAAATGGGGAGAAAATTTGTAATTCAAACTCTTGTGAAAATCAATGCTGAAAACTAAAAATATTAAATAAAAAAGAGAACCAGAAAAAAAAAGAAAAAAGAAAAACAAATGTGAAAACCTTCCAAACTCTGATCAATGCAATCCAGGGGACTGAAGGTGAAACATAACAGCCCATCTCCTGCCAGAAACTTAAAATGCAGAACGTGACATACCTTTCTAGACATGGCCAATGTGGGAATTTGTTTTACACATATTGGTTGTAAGGGTTTTATTTGGGTGGGGGTTTTTGTTTGTTTTCATTTGGGAAGAACAGTGAGAAAGATGATAAATACTTGAAAAAAAATTTAAATACAAAAAATAGCATTTTTACATCAATGCCTACTAATTAACAAAAGGGCAAAGCCTGTTTGAAAATGAAACAACATCAGATGCCTAGCTCCCATCCTCCCCCTCCATCATTCCTAACCGCACCCTGCCCCCCTGTTGTCAGCACCATTCAGAAGAAGAAGAAAGGTCACCACAATTACCACTAACTAGGGCTAGGGGATGGATAGCCAGGAGGCCAGAGAAGGGTATTGACAAACCTGTGGATAGCTCAGCATCCAAAAGGCTGATTTCCTCTGCATCGATCGGAATTCACTTAACTCTAATTTGGTGTTTAGGAGTTCAAGCAGAGATGCAGACAGAGGGCTGCCAGACAGTGCAGTTTGGGCTGGGGTTGATGGGTGGATGGGGGTGGGAGGTACTGAGAACCTGCAGTGACTCCCCACTGCCTCCAGGATCAAGGCCAAATGTCTCTACCTGGCACTTAGGATGCTCCAGAGTTGTTCCCAGCTTCCTCCCACATATGGTCCAGCCAGGCCTCTGACCTCTGCTCACACCCTCCTTTGTTTCTCCTTCTGTGCCTGAATCCCCGTCTGGAAGGCCCTCCACCCTCCTCTCTGTTTCTCCAGGGCTCACTCATTCCAGAGAACCTAGCTCCAGTCGCTCCTCCTCCTGGAAGCCTTCCCTGGTCACCTCATCCACACAGAGCTCCTTCCTTCACAACCCAGGATACATCACAGATGGCAGAGCTGCAAGAACCCCCAGAGACCATTTCATCCAGCCTCATTCCATGACCAAGGGAAAAGCAGAGGCCCAGAGAGGGATCATAATACAGAGAGCTGGAAGGAATCCTGAAGTCACCCAGTACAAGGCTCTCATTTTACAGATAGGGAAACTGAGGCCCAGGGAGGGGAAGTGACTCACCTAAGGTCACAAAGTATATTTGCCTCTGATTATTTTGGGTGCTTTAGCTTTGTTCCCATAGATAGACTTTTCAAATGTCCTCTACAGCATCCAGCACATAGTAGGTATTCAGGAAAGATGAAAGGAAGGATGGAAGGAGAGGAGGAAGGAAGGAAGGAAGGAAGGAAGGAAGGAAGGAAGGAGCTGAAATTGCTTTAAAATTGGAAGTAATATCACCCTCCCTACACACACACTGGACAGACAGATCTGTAAACAAAAGCATCCCCACTCTTTAGGAGCTCTCCAATGTTCTGAGGGAATAGCCTTTGGAGAGCTGATAAGTACCTGTTAGCTTGAGGGAGAGAACCCACACAACTTGTCTACACCTGCCCATTGTCCTCCCTCCCATTCAGCTCACTTGTCCAGCCCTTAAACCTGGCAGCTGATTCCATTACCTGACTGGCCTGCACTCTGTCTCCAAGGGCCAGATCCAAGGGTCTTTCTCAGTCCACACACTCTTGGTATAGGACCCTTTGGACCACCCTCTCCTCCTTCTCTTGGGTACCCTCTTTTCCACTGGTTTTTCAGGACACTGTTCCCTCCTAGTTTTCCTGCCACCTCTCTGACCATTCTTTCTCAGTCTCAGTTGCTGGAATCATCCACGCCTTATTCTCAGGCATGGGTTTCCCCCAATTATCTGCCCTGGGTCCTCTTCCCTTCCTTCTCAGTGATCTTATCAGCTCCTACACTGCATTCATTCAACTATTACTTTTATGGCAGTAACTCCTAAATCTCCATCTACAATCCTCATCCCTATCCTGAGCTCCAGTTACACACGCCAGCAGCCTGCTGGACAGCTCCACATGAATGTCAGGTGGCTATCTCAAACTCACTATGTCCACAGCAGAGCTCATTAGCTTTTGCCCAAACCAGCCCCTCTTCCACACTTCCTTGTTGCTGCTAAGGGTCCCACAAGACTATAACCCCCTTTTCAGCCCTGAAGTTTGCAGCCTCGGAGTTATCCTGGACTCCTCACCCCGACTCACCCCCTTACCCAGCTGGCTGCCAAGTGCTATTGATTCTCCCACCACAGCATCTCAAATCGTGTCCCTCTTTTCTACTGACATGGCTGCCACCCTAATTCGGGACCACATAATTGGTCACAATCATATCCCAATAGGTCTCCTGCATCAATCCCCTTATCCTCCCTGTAGCTAGGGACCTTCCTAAAGCATAGGTCTGATCATTCACTGGCTTCCCATCACCTCTAAGATAAAATGCAAACAGCCTTTGTAATCCAGCTCCATCCTATCTTTCCAGACTGATTACACATGTCTTCCTTTCATGCATTGTATGTTCCAGCCAGACTGGCTTATTTGCTGGATTTGTCAGGAAAACTTTAAGCAGTGATAGGACAAGGGGACAAGGGATTGGAAAGGAGACAGTACACAGCTGAATTGTTTTACTATAGGGTCAGAATTTCAAACAGAGGGAAGTGAAGTCAGACCAGGGGTGATGGTCTGAAAGAAGAGGGTGGGGTGGAGAGGCTGGAGGCTGTGGTGTGGATGCCACAGGAATATGGGTGTGTGGCAGAAAGAGAGGGGAGGATAGGAAGGTAGGGTCACCTACAGGAATTTCAGACTTCTGCATTCTAGGAGTGAACAGTTGTGGCTGATGGTCAGGTCAAGGAAGGGTATGACTACTGGAGGAAGGGTAATGATGTGGAAAGAAGCCTGAGGTTGGAGTCTAGGCACCCGAGTTCTAATCTGATCCCTTGGGCAAGCTCTCTGGGCCTCAGTTTTCTCATCTGGTAAAAGGAGACAAGGGCTGGACTGGGTGATACCTGAGCTTCTTTTCAGCTCATGATCTATGATACCAGTTTCCCTGTGTGTGGACAAAGTGGAAGGGGTCAAGTTTCTAAGAGTAGAGTCTGGAAGGGTTATGAGAGAAGGTCTGGAATGAAAGGATATTTGTGCCTGGAGGTCCCAGAGGGCACAAGAGAAGGGGAGAGCAGATCAGACCAAGGAAACCCCCCAGGATGGAGGGGAGGGACTACGGACTAGCACCAAAGGAGTAGCACCGAAGGTAGGGCATATCTGCCCAGGAAGCCAATGGCTGTGAAACCCTGGGATCAGGAGGAGATGAAGGGGCCATGCAATGGCCGTGGGATGAGGAAGAACCATTTGGCACTGGCTCCCATCTTTCCCATTCTGGTGCTGATGGAAGGCAGCCCCACCCACCCAAGATGAATCCTCAGGGCAGGAGGGAGAATGGGATTGGCATCTGGTACCCTGAATGCCTGGTGATACCAGACCTGGCTGATCTGGGTTGGAGGTCCCTCCCTCCCAACTCTCAATGTTTGGGCTTCAGCACAGATGTCTGCTTTGGGTGTCATGACTAACACACAGTCAGAACCATCGAATCAGTCATGAAGCATTTTGTAAGCTCCTGCTATGTCCCAGGCTCTGTCCCAGGTATTGTTGAAGCCTGTGGAGAGCTTAGATCCTGGTTGGGCTCAGGCTCTGAGGCTCTAGTCCTGGAGGCAAGAGGCCAGGTCTAGGTGCTCCATGGTTGGGGTAGGGGAGGAGGCTGAGGCACTGCTAGTTTTCTCATTCTTCCCAGGAAGTGGCTATTTCCCATGCCAATTCAGTGCTAAGGTTCTGGGCACTCTAGTGGGCCAAGCATAAGGCAGCAGGTCCCAATGACTGGAGGGCTAGATTTGGAATCAGGAGCACCTGAGTTTGAATCCCATCTCATTCTGTGATTTCAGAAATCAGTTTCTTAGACATCCAGGGAAATTGCTGACACCTGATCACCAGCCCAATGGCTCATTAGCTTAATGAAGATCTTGCTGCTCATCATTTCCCCCTCCCCCCAGCTGTGGTCTCTGACCTTGCTAAATGTGTGCTGGGAGGGGGAGGATGTAGACTCAGGCCTCCAGCTCAGCAGAGAGGGGAGGCTGAGGGCGGGATCCATCCCACATAAGCGCTTTATGATAATGGAGAGAGAGCCAGCGGAGAGGCTGCTGACATTTCCAGACCGAAGCCAGCTGCCCCAGCCTGGCCTCTGATATTTAGACAAAGATTAGTGGCTCTGTGATTCCTTTCAGGGCTGAGGACTAGCTCATTTTACACTCCCCTCTGGCCTGCTTTGATGTGGAGTGTTTTTAATAAACTATCCTGCCCTCTCCAGCCTGCTCAGGCCCCCTCTGCTCAGGTTCACCACTTGGCTAAAGCCCCACAGGGGGCTCCTCTGGCTTCCCCGGCCCATATGCCCACCCCAGGGTTCACAGCTCTGTCTGCTTGGTCCCTGCCTAGACTTCCCCACACAAAGTATGGCCTCACACAGGCCTAGGCACCTGGGGGATGAGCAATTCTGACACTGAATCCATCTCAGACACCCACCCCCACACACAGATGCAAGAGTTACCTTGTCAGCCTTGAATCTGGGGCAGATGGATCCTGGACTCAGTCAGTTTTTTCTGGTATGTGGAATCTTTAGATTTGGGACTGGGGACTTTGTCCTCCCTGGAGCCAAACCCACCGCACTGAGAGCCAGCTTGTTTTTATGTTAACCCCCAGGGTAGCACGAGTTGGTAGAAGGGGTAGCTGTGGTCCTGCAATGAGGGAACACCTGGGTTCTAGTCCAAGCTCAGCCAGTGAGCAGCTGGGTGACACTGAATCATTCACCTCTTCCCTTAGAACCTGTTTCTTTATCCAGAAAATTGGGGTCATACTGCTGTTATCACCTGCCTTCCAGGGGAGTTATGTCTCAAAGTCAAAAAGAAAAGGAAGATCTTGGCAAACCCTAAATGGCAGAGGAGCCATAGGGCGACGCAGTGCACACTCTGTGCTTGGACCCAGGAGAGAACTGGGTTCGAATCCCACTTCTGACATTTCTGTCTCCACCTCTCTGAGTCTGTTTCCTCATTTGTAGAATAAGAATAGAAAAGTCTGTGGCACCTCCCTCCTTCACAGGACACTGGAAGGCTCAGAGAACGTACTTGGGAGGGGCTTAGCAAACACCAGAGTGCTCTGGGTTACTGCTGGCCTGAAAAGAGGCGAGGAATCAGCCGATAGATAGCAGCCCTGGTCACACAGAGTGAGTCAGGACCAAGGCCAGCTCCCCAGCACCTAGGCTGGTGCCCAATCCTCCTACCTCTCCAGTCCCAGAGAAGGAATAGAAACATCCCTCACTCAGTCCCTGGGCAGGCAAGCCTTATTCTCCCTGTTTTACAGAAGAGGAAACAGGCTTGGAAAGAGGAATGGATATCCCATGTTCTCTCTGGCATTCAGAGCCCTTCATGACCCGGCTAGCCTTCTTACACTGGACTCCCCACATGGGTGTCCTCTTTGACACAATGACCCTGGCCTCCTGGCTGTTCCATGAACAAGACCTTCCAGCTCTGGGCTCTGGGCATTTTCTCTGGCTGTCCTCCACACCTGCGACACCCTCCCTCCTCCTCCAACTACTGACCTCCCCCTAACCACAATCTCCCCATCTGCAGGAAGCCTTCCCCAACCCCTCTAAACTCCAGCACCTTCTTCCATTCCTCCATTCATTTCCTATTTAATCTGTGCATAGCTTGCTTTGTTTTGCATGTTGTTTGTTTGTATGTTGTCTCCCCCATCAGAGTGTGAGTTCCTCGAGGGCAGGGACTGTCTTTTGTCTCTTTTTGTACCCCCAGAGCTTGGCGCATAGTAGGAGCTTAATAAATGTTTATTGATTGATTCACTAGGAAATGGCAAAGTCAGGATTTGCACCCGGGGCCTCTGACTCCAAACCCAGAGCTCTGCCCACTAGGACATTTGGCCTCCTGAAGATGGGTGTGGCTGCATGCATGTGTTGTTGAATGTGTCTAAAGCCTGTGATCTAGGTGAGAGGGACACTGCGTTGCCAGAGACCCACCAGAAGGGTCAGAGGAGAGGGGACAGACATCTGTCCATCTCAACAAGCTGCCAACCCCAAGGGGCTGACGGGGGGTGGGGCCTTCTCCCTGGGAGCTAGGGCAGTCTGCAGGAGAGAGGAAGCGAAGCTGAGGGGCTGGGCTCCGGCATTCTGCCCCAGGCATCCCACCTCTCCCGGTCCTGCCATTAAGAGAGAACAGGAGCTGATTAGGCAGAGATGAAATCAGTGATCGATTGGCTCTGGCTGCAGAGGAGATGGGGTAGCGAGGCCCAGAGCTTCCTGATGAAGGATTGATGGCAGATCTGAGACCCTGAGAAGTGCTGTTAGTAACAGCATCAGGCTCTAGCCCGGCGCTGCTGTGAGCAAATCAGAGAGAAATCAGATCTGCCTCTGCCGCCATCTAAGGCAGGAAGGAGGGAGGAGGGACAGGGGCCACAGGATTTCAGAAATCCAGAAGCCCCCAGCTGGAAGGGCTTATCATGTGATAGCTGACGTTTATGTGGTGCAGAGGCTGAGAGAGCTTACACTGCTAGAACTGGACCCAGACCTTGGTGACTGAAATCCAGCACTCTCCACTATGCAATACTGCCTGAAAACAGTAGGACCCCTACAGTGTCCCCACTAACTCATCCTCCAGCCTTTGCTTGCTGAACAACAGGTGAAGAAAGGGAGGGCTTCTCGGGACGTACCTTAGGAAACCCTCACTGAGCACTGGCTGCCCACCAGTGCTGCCCACCCTTCGGGGCCAGCTGCCCCAAGCTGTTTCTGAGCCTAGAAATGACACCTTCTCTTGCCTCTCCTGTTCTCCAGATGCTCCAGGGCTCTGCCCTGCATGATCTTTCTTCCCCCTCCCCCAATCAGGAATGAGCCCAACCAAGCCTGTGCACAGGGCAGGCTCAGGAGGCACTGGCTGCAGACCTCGTCCAGGCAGGCACCACCCTGCCCACTCTCTCCAGTACCCATGCCCTTCTCAGCACCCACATGGGTGCTGCCCAGCTTCAGGCCCCCTTCGCCTCTCCCCTGGACTCTTTGGTTTCCCTGCCTCCAGCCCCACCCCTCCCCATAACCCAGCCTCCACAAACTGCCAAAAGTTTTAGTGCCCAGGCCTGGCCTCACCTCTCTGCTGGCTACAGGCTTAGAGTCCAACCTTGGCTTTCCTGACCCTCCCCTCTCTCAGATCAGCCTACTCAGCCATCCTCAGCTCCCTCTTCTCCCCCTACTTGTCCTTTCCTTGATCAAAGCTGGTCCCCTCACCCACAATTCCCGAGTCTCCATGTCATCGTAGTCCTGAGAGGCAGAGTGTGAATCACAGGAGGCCCCTCTGCTCCAACTCCTCCTTTAACCTGGGCTCTAGGCGCCAGCAGAGGGGAGGGACTTCCCCAAGGCCTGCAGTGGGACCAGAGCCGGCTTGTGCCCAGGCTGAGCAGTATAGTGCCCCACCTGGGAATTATTCTTGCTGATCTCAGCTGCAGGACTAGTAAAGCAAGCACCTGGGGCCTGAGTCCTGGTGTCTGCTTCCTAGTTCTGCCTCTGCTGAGGTCCCTACAGGAAAGCCAGGACTGGAAAGCAGGCTCTGGAAAGGAGGTCCAATTTCACAAGCAGACAGGGAGCGACCTCCAGAACACTGCTTGTGAAGCTAAGGCCCCATCCCTTTGCCTTTCTTCCTAAGTCTGCCTCTGCCTCTCTCTAGTGACTCCCAGGGGCTCCCCATGTGCACTGAGGCACTGAGCTTTCCCGAGGGGTGGGGGTGGGGTGGGCCCAGGACCAGGCCCATGGAGCATCAGTGACTGTCATCCGGCCACACGCCTCCAAAGCAAACAGGCTCTGGCCTCCCTCTGATAAGGGACACAGGGCCCCGGGCTGATGCGTCCTCTGTATCCTGATGCACATCCTCTTTGTCATCATTGTCCTTATTCTCCTCTTCCCTCACCTGCCTGCGGCAACAGGAGCCCAGATGCTATTAAGATCCACAGATGTGACCCGGTGTACCTTGGCTGAGGAGGCTGGAGAAAGGCTTGTTTCTTGGGGGAGGTGACTCTCTCTCCCCAGCCCCAATCTAAACCTGATTAGCATCAAGGCTGCTGCTCCTAGAGGCTCTGGCCCATTGGGAGTTCAGAGCCAAGGACTCTTGTTTCCAACGGGGCCAGGAGGAGCTTACTGAGGGCCTAGGAGTCACCCTGGGGATAGGGAGGCAAGAAAAAGCCCCTCGCTCAGGCAGCTTACCATTCCCCAGGTGAAGAAACTGAGGCCAGAGGGAAAGGGCTGAGCCCTGTCCTGGCTCCGCCCCAGGCCCCCGGACCTCTCCATTCATCTCCATTGGGCCTCCTTTCTCCTCTCGTATCTGCTAAGCCCAGCCCCACACCCAGCTGTGTGCTCTGCCCCCCTTTATTCATTAAGCACCTGTGAGACTCTTCTAACAAAGACCTATTGTGCTGGGAGGCCTAATGAGCCTGTCTGGCTTCTGTCTGGCTAATTGCTCTTAGCCTCTGACAGGAGCTAATGAAGCTCTCCCCACGTTGGTCTCTAAGGAGACCAGGAGCTCAGGGTGAGAGGAGGAGGGGGGCAGGGGGGCAGGAACTTGGCCATTTTCATCTTAGAACTAGTCAATCAAACACACTCTGAACCAAGGGCGATCCTTGCCAAGACTCCAAGACTGGGAGGAAGGGACAGGATTCAGAAACCTATGTCGCGCCTGTGAGGAGGCCCATGACGGCAGAGGCTGGGGGCTCAGAGCAGACCTGATGGGAGGCCAGGGCACTGAGCCTTCAAGCCTGGGCACAATCTTCCAGGGGTAATCATGAGAGAAATGGGCCATTCTGGGCAAAAGGAAGAGCAGGAACTGATCCTGGGAGGGGAGGAAGCGCAAGAGACACGAACTCATTTATGTATTATTCATCGTCGTTTATTTATGGAGCATTTGTCATAAAAGGGATGATGCAACTAACACGTGCATAGGGCTTTCAGGCAGGGCCTCACTGATCTTCCCTGTGAGGGAGGCCATACCATGATTCCCACTTTCTAGGTAAGGAGGCAGAGGTGAAACGCCTTGTCCCGGGTCATGCGGCTGTTGGGAGGATAAGGTAGGATTCCCACTCGGGCCTTCCTGATTCCAAGTTCAGTGTCACTGTGTGAGCGCCTGAATGTGCTAGACCAGACTCTGTGAGGTAATGTCAATAAAAACATAAACAAATGAAGCCATCCCTGCCCTCAGGAAGCTTCCTCTCTATCCATGGGAGAGATCCTCAGCGGCTTGTTTGCCTAGGGAATCGTGTAGAAGGGAAAGGCTTGCTGCATCTGCAGTGGGAGGTGAGGCTTTTCCACAGGGTAGAGGAGAGCATCTGAGAAGTCTGGACTTTGTCCAGTTGGCAATAGGGAGCCATGGAAGGTATTAAAGCCGGGGGGGGGGGGGGTGACTCACACAGGTTTGCAGGATCATAGTGGGAGAAAAAGCCTTTAGAACTCAACCATCCAAGCCTTCATTTTCTGGAGAAAGAACCTGAGGCAGAGGTCCCCTTCCCCATTCCCAGGGGTTGCGGGGGCCGGAAGGCTGGGTCCCCTTGGTGATGGGGCATGAATCCCACACCGTCTCCAGCTCCCCTCCAGTCCTCTGTACCCCCTGCCCCAGCACCAGCTCCCCCACTTTCAGAGACTCTCAGAGCTTACCAGAAATCTAAAAGCCTTCGGTGTGGGGATGGAGAGGAAACTGAGGCCAGCCTGCTATGGACGAGGGCTCAGTGCAGCTCACACAAGCAGAGCCAGTCTCCTACTGCCCAGCTCAGGGAGGCAGCCTTTTCTGGCCATTGGACAGGCAGCTCCTGCCACCTGGTGGCACTTCTGGCCTCTCAGGCCTGCAAAGTCCTGGCCCCTCTGCCCCACTGCTTATTCTTCTTCCTGTCTTCCACCTGCCCCTTGCTTGCCTCCCCCACCATGCCTAAGGAATGGCTGCCAGGGGCTGACTGACAGAGGCACAGCCTGTCCTTTGGGGCCTGGCTTGGCCTCCAAGCTGCCCGCCTTCCTCTGCTGGATCCACCAGAGCCAGCCACAGTGGGCTGGGGGTTCAGGCCTGGGGCTGATAATCGCAGCTGGATGGCGCTTGGCATATTGCGCAGCCAGAATCCCAGGAGAGAGGGGAGCTGAGCAGCTCTCTGGCTAGTCAGGTCCAAAGGCGCCAAGAGGGAAGGTGGCATTCCATTCAATAAGCCTCCCTGTGGGGCAGTGGTCAGGGAGGGGGGCAGAGCCAGGAGGAAGTAGCCCTGAGCAGAGGGACAAGACCCCATTTCATAGAGGAGGAGGCTGAGTTCAAAGGCAGTCAGGCACTGGCCCAGGGAGAGCAGAGACACTGAGGAGAGTCCAAATGACTCTGAACCAGGATGCACTGGGGGTGAGGTGGTGGCTTCAGCTCAGAGGCCAGTTAGACCAGAGGCCCCTGAGGTGCCAGGCTTCCCCCTGCGTACTCAGGCCTGTGGCTTCTGAGCAAAGTGAGGGCCACACTCCTGGCTCAGGGCACTGCAGGCAAGTGTCCCTTTCAGGACTGGGTAGGGCAGGAGAGAGGAAAGGAGAGAGAACAAAGTGGAATGGGGCCCAGAGAGAGCCCTCTGAAGGCCTACTGAAGTCTCTCCAGTGGCCTCCAGGCTGGGGCACCATTAGCTGGAATCAGTGACTCAGCCCTAATGACCCAGCCGGCTCAGAGTCACCTAGAATCTTAAAAGGACAATGAAGGCCTCAGATGAGATTCTGGGCACGGGTGAGGGGGAGCGAGCTGCCTACCCCTGAAGGGAAGGGAGTGGGCCCTGAGCACCAGGGCTCCTATGGAAGCAGGCACTGAGTGGACTCTGAGCCTCAGCCTCCTCCTCGCCACCTCCACCACCTTCAGATGAGCCCAGGAGCAGGCAGGTGCTTTGTGAACATCGGTGAGGGAGGGCCCACCAGTCCTTGACCCCGCTGCCATCCAGCCCCCCTCCCCATCTCTGACCCTACTGGGTAGTTATCGATGGAAACAGGTCACCCTCCAGGAGGTGAGGGGCCAAGAGGGTGGCTGAGCACCCTTGTACCCACAAGCCTTGCTGTTTCTAGGATGTCAGGGCCCAGAAGGCACTGAGGCCACAGAAGGGGTCAGAGCACATCTGTGACAGATGCAGGACCGACTCCCGTGGCCCCTTAGCTGTGGGCTGGCCCAGAAATCCCTCCTCGTCAGCCCTTTGCTCATTCATCCAACACACAGCCCTCAGGGAGTCAAGGTGGGACCTGTCTCCAGGGGCTAGTTGGGGAGACAAAGTCAGGCATGAGAAGAGGATTCCCAATGTTGGACAGAAGAGGGGAGGGAGGGGGCAGTGGGGGCAGTGGTGCTCCGGGAGGACTTCCTGGAAGCAGCGAGATCTGAGCTGACTCCTTTCCTCCAGGCTCCAATATAAACACCTGTTAGGATATATAGATTTATATATTGTATTTTATGTATATACATACACACATACGTACACATTATACACACTACACACATGCATACATATGTCCTTTAGGTACTATATAGTCCAGTCAAATTGGTCTCTCAGCTCCTCCCCCTAATCTCCCACCTCCATGCCTTTGCACTGGTTGTCCCTCATGCCTACAATGCCCTCCTTCCTCACCTCCCCCTCTTAGAATTGTTCTTTTTCTTCCAAGCTGGACTCAAAGACCACCTTCTACATGAAGCCCACCTGGATTCCCCCTCACAGCTGCTAGTGCCCCCTTCCCAGTTTATCTTGTCTTTATTTTGTATGCATTTTGTGTGAACCTATACATGCACGCGCTGGTGTCTCCTGATGGAATGTAAACTCCTAGAGGATATAGGCCATTTCATTTTTATTTTTGCACCCCCAGCATTTGGCAGAGTGCCTAGAACACAGTAGGTGCTTAATAAATGTTGATTCTCTGACTGATTGGTGGCTTGCCTGAAGGACTCAGACAGATGAAGAAGAGTGGAGGGGAGTGAGGACCTGAATAACAGGGAGACCAGCCCTGTGGTTGTGAAGGGGTCAGAGGAGGGTGGGAGGAGGGCCAGTGATGGCAGCAGAGGTTTAGGAGGGCCTTGAATGCCGGGCTCAAGGGGCTCCATTCACAGCATCCAGAAAGGCTTGTGTCTACATTCCAGCCCTGCCACTAACTCCCTGCCTCCCTGCCCCCTCCCCCAAGCTAGGCATGTTTCCTCCTCTGCAAACCCAGGTGTCTACACAAGGCACTCTCCAAGGTTCTTCTGACTGCGCCCCTGAGACCTCCTCTTATGAGGACCCAGGGAAGGGTCTTAACAAGTGACACAGCAGGGCCACATCAGCATCCGGGGCATCCATTTTTCAGCTGTGTGGAGGAGGAGTCAGAGAAGAGAGAGCTGATTGGGGATACATGAGGGCCAGATATCTGAGAACCTCAGGTCCAGACAGAGAGACAGCGAGCCTCGTTTGGTGGTGATGAGTCTCCGTTGTCCAGAGACATTGCCCAGATGGTCAGGGAATGAGGAAGGGGCCCGGGGTCAAGGAGGAGGACTCTTCTGGGGATACCAGGTCTGGAGGTCGGCCGGCCATCTAGGGGAACATGGGGGATCCAGAAGTGCAGACTCCAGAAAGGCCAGGAGGGACCCCTTGCCAGCTTGACAGAGCCTGTGAGTCTGGGGAGGGCTGAAGGAGAGGCTGAGCTGGGGGGGCCTGTATTAGGAGGGCAGAGTTTATAATCTCAAAGAGGATCATATATATGTCTGAAAGGTTCGGAATCGCTGGATATAAGAAACTCTCAAAGTAGGAGGCAGAAGAATCAAAGCATATATTTAGGCTCCACAGTAACCAACCCATGAACCAGCATCCCCATTTTGACATATCGATCCAAAGCTTCCAGGCCCAATAAGTCCGCCTCACAAGAGTAACCAGGAGGCCACAGAGAAGCATGATGGTGTTCAGCAAAATCATATACATGCTTCCCCTCTATGGTAAAAAGATTACCCACCAGCCTCAAGTCCTTGTTCAGCTTCCTCCCGTAGGTCAGCTCTGCTATCGGCAGCTCCTGCTTCAGCTTCGGCTGTGGCTGTAGCTACAGCAGCCTCTGGCTCCAACGGAAGCTGCTTTTAACCATCCGGCTTCTGCAGGGGGTGTAAGGTACGCTGGGGAAAGCACAGGTTCTTTCAATCTGCTTAAGCAAGGTGAAGGGGCCGACAAGCTTACTCCAATCCAACATAAAAACAGTATTCAGTTCAGGGGAAAAAGCCAAACTAGTCAAGGGCACTTGTTGACTAAGTGCTAAAGAGCCCATTTTTGGTTGCCAACACAGGGCCCTTCGTGGGAGGGGTCCCAGGCCCAGGGAGCCTCCTCACACCCCCTAGAGGCTGCCTGGCATCCAGTTGTGGCACCCGAATGCCACCAGGGGGAGCCTCTGCCCTGTGTTTGGCCCCAGGCCCCCTTGGAAAAACTCCAGCTCCAGTGCAGGGATGGTAGGAGGCTGGGGTGACCAGGCCTGATGGACCAGAGGACCAGCTTACCTTTGCCCTGCCTCCATGCACCTGGGGCCTTTCCTGACCCCTGGCCACTCAAGTCAATTTAATACAATACGTGTCAAGAAGCATGTATCAAATTATCTACCGTGGGCCAGATGCCATGCTAGAAACCTGGGGTGCAAAGTCAGAGGTGAGAGACAATCAGGGTAGGCTTCCTGAAGGAGGCAGCACTTTAGGCCACTTGGAACAGACATAGGAATTCTGTGAGGCAGAGCTAAGGAGGATGGCATTCCCAGCATGGGAGTCAGCAGGGCAAAGAAGATTAATGCTGTATAGAAGGAGCCACAAACACACCAGTTTGGCAGAAACAGTAATTCATCATGAGGCTGGACGAGTCTTTGGGAGCCAAACTGTGAAGGGCTTTCAAGGCCAAACAAAGCAGCTTCCATTTGGCTCCATAGGAAAGAGGGAGCCCCTGAGCTTCTAGAGCTGAGGAGTGACCTCAGAATATCTGGACTTTCGGAACCGGTCCTTGTCACCGTGCTTTCTCATCTGACCATCAAAGAAGCCACTGATGGTTGTAGTCTCTCAGAGGGTGACAGTTTAGGGACCGATAAGCCCAAATCAGTTTTAATTTAAAATTTCCTTCTGCACGGCCTCCCAGTAAAAGTCACACAATTCTTAGACACTTGAAATCCAGTTTGAGTTTCTTCTTTCTTAGGAAGGTCAGTTCTGGAAGATGTCCTTTTCCAGAATAAACCTGTTTCAGCCCCATTAAGATTCTGTGGATCCATAAAAAAGAAGGAATATCACTTTGGCCTCTAGTGCACGAGGAAGAAGGATTGGGGAGGGGAGAGACTGGAGAGGCAGCCCATGAGAAAGGTGGGTTGGGGGAGGGGAGGGAGGATGTTGTGCAGACAAAGGGGAGATTTCAGCTGATATGACATGAGGGAGGAAATAGTCCCCCTTGAGGGGACTGGAAGGCAGGTGAGGCCCCCCCAGGGTTGGGAAGCTGGGGAGAGGGCTGTGTTTGGGTGGAAAGATAAGGGGGTGGGCTCCGGACACGTTGAGCCTGAGATGCCCAGGATGTATCCCAGTGGGAATGTCCGACAGGCGACTGGTGATGTTGGAATTTAAACCCTCTCGCTGGGGATTTAGGGGACGGCCCCTTCTTTCAGGAATGCCAGCTTGCTTACGGACCTGCCTCTTTGTTGAGTGAAGGTTCTTCCGGCTAGCTGAAGAGTCCTCAGGGCGGGTGACCCCAGACGCACCACATCGGTGATTTACTCCCCAGTTAGCCAAAGCAAGTTCCCCTTTAGAAGGAGCCTCTACTGTAGGATGGTAAAATATGCCTGGAAACTGCAGGTCCCTGCAGAAAGAGGAGAAGAATTGTGGCTGTTCAGACTGTTCATGGCCTCAGTTACAAGTCGTTGTTTGTACTCCGTTGTGTATCTTTCTTCAAGCTGAATAAAGTCTATCCTGAATTAGATGTAGAAAGAAAAAGAAAAGAAAAAAGACACATGCCCGCTTGGCCTAAAGACTGCCATGGATTGGCAACACTGTACAGGCAGAGTGCCCACGTGGGACCATCGGATTAATCAGGGGACCCCAGAAGGCCAGCGAGGGAAGGCTCTAGAGCCCTGAGGGACCAGTCAGCTGACAGAGAACATGGATTAAGGCTGCAGAGGAGGAGGAGGCTGGAGGGGTGGAGAGAGCGCTGGAGGACTGAGATTACAGGTCCAGGGACTGATCCCAATCAGAGGTCCCCAAGCAGGCAGACCCCCTTTTATGGGCTGGGGAGCCTTCCTCCCTTCAACGGCCTTGGGCAATCACACATGTGCTTGTGCCTGTGCACACACATGTAAATACCCCAACTCCTGGGCACACCTACAAACCTGTAACTACAACCGCAGACAGAGACGAAGCTGAAGAATTACTACACACACACATCTATACAAAGGCACACCTGTCCCCCAGCACTGGCAGCCAGCACCCAGGAGGTCAGCCCCTCCCCCGCCCAGCAGAGAAGGTGCAGCTCAGGGAGCTCCCCAGAAGAGAAAGAAGGGAGTGGGCTTAGGCAGAGGGGGAGGGGAGGGGAAGGAGAGCCAACCCTGAGAGATGTCCAAGCACACAGAAGGCTCTAAGTCCCAGGCCCCTTCCTTGCTGCAAATGGGGGAGGGGTCACAGGAGTGATGGATGGGGAGGCAGATGCAGAGCAGCCCCCCTCCCTGCACTCCCTGCCCCCACCTCTGCCACAAGGTAGGGCTCCGATTCCATGGCTGCCAAGCCCAGCTGTTCCCCTTCTGGTAGCAGGAACAGAGACATGGCAGAGATAGAGACAGAGACTGAGGCAAGGAGAGGAGGAGAGGCTGGCCAGAGCCGGCCACTGAAGGAAACAAAGCAGCTTCTCCATCAGGGCACAGACAGCTCCGTCCTGAGGCTGGCCAAAGGGGAGGTCAAGTGGGCCAGCCCTGGGTCCTCTTCTTTCCCTGCCCCACACCCCTCTATGCTCTGCTCTTCCCCTCAGAGGTCATAAGCTCAGGGACTCAGAGAAGGAAAGGGAGGCCAGAGGCGGGACTGGACCCTCAGCCCTCTCCCCCCACACCAGTGGCCTTTCCCACTGCTCACTCTAGCTCCTGGCATACAGTAGGTGCTTAATAAATGTTTATTGGTTGATTGATTGGTTTCCCCTGCACCACACTACTCCCTTCAGGCTGATCTTCTGACATTAGCCCTGTGGACTGCCAGGCAGGTGCGTGGACTGGGGCCATGGCTTCCTCTCTCCTCTCTCTTCCCCTTCACTCCTCTCCTCTCCTCCCTCCCCTCCCCTCTCCTCCCTTCCACTCCTCTTCTCTCCCCTCCTCTCCCCTCTCCTCTCCACTCCTCTCCTCTCCCCTTAACCTTCTCCTCTCTTCCTCTCCCTTTCTCTTCTTCCTCCTGATCTCCTGGGCTTATGTCTGGTCCTCCCTGAGCCCTCCTTGTGATTGAGGAAGATCTCCCCACAGGGCCATGAGATCCATTCCATCCCTGTAGGGCACCTCAGAAGCTCCCCTGGCTCTCCAGAAGTGTCCCACAGGAGAACCACAGACAGACAGACAGACGGTCAGAGGACAGCCAGGCCGGGGCTGTGGACCACTCAGGGACATTCAGGGAGTTCAGGTGTTGGCTGTGCTTCCACCTGACAGGGACAGAATCGGGGAAGGTGTTGTGATACCTCCCAGGCAAAGGATCCCACAGACCTGTGTGGCCTCCTCTTCAGCCTCAGCAGTTCCAGCCCCACCACTATGGCACTTCTCTGGATCACTCAGGGCTCCAAGAGTCAATGTCCAAAGCTGGATGTTCCTGGACCTGATCTTTCTGAGCCCAGAAGGAGTCACACCCACCCCCCTCCAGTAAACTGAGGCACCAAACATGTGGAAGGCCTTGGCCTCCCTGCACCTGGAGCCCCTCCCTGGCTCATCTGGAAACCATCACAGACTCACTCTAATCAATCAATCCGGCATTTTAATAAAGATTCATTAAACAACTTTTTGTGGTTGAGTTGTGTCTGACACTCAGGGACCTTACTAGGGCTTTTTGGCAGAGAGACTGGAGGGGTCCACTGTTTCCTTCTCCAGCTCATTTTACATATGAGGAAATTGAGGCTAATAGGGTCAACTGACTTGCCCATGGTCACACAGCTGGGAAGTGTCTGAGGGCAGATTCAAACCCAGGTTCTTCTGACTCTAGGCCCAGGGTTTTGTGTGCTGTGCCACCTCACTGCCCCTTGGCATTTACTATGTGCCAAGCACGTACTAAGATCTGGGGATATAAGAAAAGGTGAGAATAGTCCTTGACCCTAAGAAATCATTATTTTAACAAGGAAACAACAAAAGATAATGTAGAGGAGAGGGAAGGTATCCCCTTCCATGGCCCTGGCAGCCCGGCCTCCAGGCTCTGGGAAGGAGCCAAGTTCCTCATTCTTCCAGAGGCTCAGAAGCTCAGCTTCCTGCCAGATTCCCCAGCCCCCAACCCCCTGACCTGGGGAAAGAGACAGAGTGAGAGAGAGACAAAAATAGAGAGAGGAAGAGACAGAGACAGAGATGGAGAGACAAAGAATCGGTGCGTGCCTGTGAGACAGAGTCAGAGATAGAGAGAGAAAGAGACAGAGAGACAAAGAGAGACAGAGATAGAAAGAGATGGAAAGACAAAGAATCTGGGTGCACCTGTGAGACAGAGACAGAGAAACAGAGAGAGACAGAGATGGAGAGACAAAGAATCTGGGTGCACCTGTGAGACAGAGACAGAGAGACAAAGCAACAGAGAGAGACAGAGAGACAGAGGTAGAGGGACAAAGAATCTGCGTGTGCCTGTGAGACAGAGAGAGAGAAAGAGACACACACACAGGGAGAGACAGAGAGACAGAGACAGTCAGAGAGACAGAGAGAGACAGAGAGACAGACAGAGACAGGAACACCGATATAAAGAGACAAAGAATCTGGGTGCGCCTGTGAGACAGAGCCAGAGAAACAGAGAGAGACAGAGAGACAAAGAATCTGTGTGTACCTGTGAGACAGAGAGAGAGAGAAAGAGACACACAGAGAGAGAGAGAGAGACAGAGAGACAGAGACAGAGTCAGAGAGACAGAGAGAGACAGGAACACCGATATAGAGAGACAAAGAATCTGGGTGCGCCTGTGAGACAGAGCCAGAGCCCCGGGGCCCTGCCAGGGCCAGCTGGGCACTACTCCCAGTAAGATCAAGCCCGAGAGAGCCAGGCAGGTGCGTGGATGGGGCTGTGGCAATTTGGGGGTGTATGGAAAGGGGGCTTAAAAGTTATTCAAAACAAAGAAGGGAGATCACTACTGACCTGGTCACATCCTCAGGACTGAGCATGGCCTCGGACAGATGTTCCCCACTGACCTGAGAGAGCAACGGGCCTGAGATCACAGAGTGGATTTCAGCCTCTTCACCCACTCATCTCCACCTGTCCCCACACACACACACATGTACACACGCCCCTATAGACAAGGACATGCAGAGGCTTCTATAGACAAGCATGCACTCACACATGCACACATGCCCCTATAGACAAGGACACATAGCGGCTCCTATAGACAAATATGCACACAGAGGCTCCTATAGACAAGCATGCACTCACATGTATACACATGCCCCTGTAGACAAGGATACACAGAGGCTCCTATAGACAAGTATGCACACAGAGGCTCCTATAGACAAGCATGCACTCACACATGCACACACCCCTATAGACAAGGACACACAGAGGCTCCTATAGACAAGTATGCACACAGAGGCTCCTATAGACAAGCACACTCACACACACATGCCCCTATAGATAAGGACACGCACACAGAGTCTTCTATAGACAAACATACACTCACACATACACACACACACACACACACACACACAGGTCAGCAAAGTCATGAGTTCAAAAGCAAACAAGTCGATGCCTTTTTCACTCCATCATCCTGGCTCTGCTCTTATTGACAGATATTTTTTCAATTAGATTTTTTATTTTTAATTTACAATGCTTAGTTCTACATGTTTTGAGTTTCAAATTTTCTGCCTTCCCTCCCCTCGCCCCTCCCCCCCAAGATGGCATGCAGTCTGATATAGATTCTATATAAACCTTCACATTAAATTTATTTACACAACAGTGAAGTTGTAAAGAAGAATTATGACCAATGGAATGAACCGTGAGACAGAAGAAACAAAACCACAAAAGAAGAGGAAAAAAAGAGAGCAAAGACTTTGCCTCAGTCTGCATTCAGACCCACAGTTCTTTGGACGTGGCCAGCTCTCTCCATCATGATCCTTTGGAGCTGTCTTAGAGCCTTGTATTGCAGAGGAGAGCCAAGTCTATCAAAGTTGATCATCACAGAAGCAATATATCTGTCACTGATAGATATTTTTAAAAGCTTTTTCTGAACAGGAGACGGGGAGGTCAAGGCAAATATGTTAATAAAGTTTGAGGAACTAGGTGAAGATTTCATGGGATCACAGGATTTCATGGTAAAGGGGGCTTAAAGGTCATTGAGTCCAACGTCCCTATTTCCAGAAGGAGCCACAGGGACTCCCTCAAAGACTCCCAGGGTTGGGGGGTTACCTCGATGCATCAGTTTCTTAATGCCAGCCAGTCCTCGGTGCTTCCTCCAGCCCCTCCAGCAGGAGGTAGCCTGGCCAGTGAGGATCAGAGCAGGGATCTCCTGCCAGAAAGCCTGTTATGGTTACCCCTCACAAAGGGTCCCTCAGTGGATCCTCACCAGAGGCTGCAGCCCCCAAATCATCTACATACAGCCCACCCCCTCCCTGCATTCCTCCCAATACTCCAGGTATCCCCACCATCTCACACCCCCCTGGGGGTTCCCTTTGCCCTGGTGACAGACACCCCTCACCTGGATTCTTCAGAGACTATGGCATTCTAAGAGAACCCTCCTGATAAAAAGATGAGGCTTTGGGCCAGGACGCAGGCCGTGGTGGTCACTGAAGACCTGCCCGACCTCCCAAGATGACCCCACCCAGACTCTCAGTCCCGGCCAGTTGTGGGCCTAGCTGCTCCATGATCAAACAGCAAACAGTTACCGAGCTCCTGCCAGGGACTGGGCACGTGGGTGCTGGAGATGCCAAGGCAAAAATGAAGTGCTCCTGCCTTCACAGAGATTCCTGAGCAAACAACACGTCTGCAGCCAGTCAGTCAGTTTGCAGTGATTATATGCCAGGCTCAGTGCTAGGTACTGGGGACCCAGAGACAGAAACCACACAGCCCCTATCCTCAGGGGGCTTACATTTCATGGGGGAGCAATGTGCATATACAAAAAAAAAGAATGTTGGGGAGGGGGCTCCTTGCTGTTGGGAGGATCAGCAAAGGTGATGTAGAGCAAAGTGCCAAAGGAATCAAGGATTCCAGGAGACTGGTTGTGCATCCCCAGAAACTAATGACCCCCCAAATAGCCTGACCCTTCATTCGCCTTCTCTCTGGTGTTCCTGCCTGTCCCTGTTGGGCTATCACAAGGTGGAGGTTCTGGGATGTTCTGGGAAAGGAGGTCTCCACCCTGGCAGGGAATCCCTGAAGCTGGCAGCAGACTCCTCCCACGGCAGGGGTGGCAGCCCCCTCCACCTGGGTCCCCCCATGATCTGCAGGCTGATCCCAGGAGCCGCTGGAGGGCAAGGGCTGCCTTTGTCTTGGTCAATGCTGGCTATGTCTGGAGCAGTTTGTCCCGTAATCCGTACCCATGTGACCCTGGTTGAGGGAGACTCCAAAATAAGAGAGCCGCCCTAATCCTGCCCCCTCCAAAGGCCAGGGGCAAGAGAGTTCTTTGTGAACCCCCTAGAAATGGGAGGGTTGGGCATGAAGGCTGAGCTCTGCGAAATGCCAGCACAATCCAGCCAGTCCTAACGTGCTCCCCCCGGATTCTGTCTAATTTTGAGGCAGCAGCACTGGGAAGGCCTGGAAGCAAGAGGCCCTGAGTTCAAATGCAGCCTCAGACACTTACTAGCTGTGTGACCTGGGGCAAGTGGCTTGGTCTTTGTCTGTCTCAGTTTCCTCATCTGTAAGATGGGGATGATGATGATAACGCCACCATTCCACCCCGGGGCTGTAATTGTAAAGTGCCTAGATCGTGGCCACTACCTTAGCGTAGTAGGGCCGCGTAAATGTTAGATATTATGTTAGAGATTATTATCGCTTCACCTGTCTGCCTCAGTTTCCTCAGCGGCAACATGGGGGTGATAATGATAACGCCCCCCACCCAGGGTTGCTGTCTAGCTGTACAGCATTTTGCAAACCCTACAAACACCATAGAAATGCAGCTGCTGCTGCGTGGAGTCATCTGTAGGCCCTCTCTGGCAGAGCTCCTGGAGCCCTTTGCTGAGTCCTTCTCCAGCTCATTTTACAGATGAGCAAGCTGAGGCCAGCAGGGTGAAGTGACTGGCCCAGGGTCACCTCCTGACATAAGGGCCATGGCCGCCCTACACACACGTTCACTTTTATTACTGACCGTGGGGTTGGCTCTATGGTCTCCAAGTGACTCCCGCTGTCCAAGCCTTCCAGCCAGAAAACTTTTCGCTGCTCCAAAAACCATCTGTGTGCCCCTGAAATGAGTCAGGACGCCTAACACCCCATCCATGAGCATTCTGCCGTCCCCTGTGAAACGCCGCTGTGGGGCCGGGTCTCCGGCTCAAGGGACCCCGGGAGGCCCAGGAGGCTTGGTGGGTATAGGGATGAAATATGGGGGCAGCTGCCCTGGGGGGTGGGAGGAGGGCCCGGGTCCCCAGTGAGGAGGTGGGAGTGGCTCATCTGTTAGCAGGCTGCTGGGAGCTGGGTGCTGGGCTCTGTGCAAAGTTCAGCCCATTCTCCTCCCTGCCCTCATGGGGCTCACAGTCTGGGGGTTGGGGGGCCGGTTGCATCCACCCACAGGAGAAAGAGGGGGTAGCTTTGGAGCCGCAGAAATCCAAGAAGGGCGCTTGAAGGAGGCGGCACCTGGTCAGCTCCCAGCAGCTCCCACCAGCCTCTCCCCCATTTCTGGCCGCACTCCAGCCTGACTTCACCTGCTGGGGGAGTGGGCCCAAAGGTGTGGAGGTGGGAAGCCCCCTGGGGCCCAGGAGGAGCTGGGGGGCAAAGTCCCTGGAGCCTCAAAGAGGAGCAGCCCAGCATGGCCTGGGGGCCGGGCCAGGCAGGGAAGATTCCACAGGGCCCTACCCACCTGGACACCTCCCCTGAAGGGCAGGCCTCGGGGAGGACTGGAGGGGAGTCCAGGTCAATCTAGCAGAAAACCCCCAGCACAGCCCCAGTGAAGGGGAAGGGGCCGGCTCCGCCCCATCCAGCCCCGCCTCTGGCCCCAGGGCCTGGAAAGCAGAAAGTCCCAACCTGTTTGGCTCGTTTGGGAGGGGCTGTTGGGAGGCCCCCAGGCCTGCTCCCTCACGACCCAGGAAGGCAGAACTCTGCTCCACTAGGGGCACTTTGCTGCCTGCCCCTGTGTGCCCACACTCACCAGAGCTGGGTTCCAGTCCTGCCTTTGATGTTTCATGCCTTTGTGGACCTTGACCCAATCACCACCTGTCTCTCTGGGCCCAGGCTCAGGCCTCCAGCTCCCTATCTGTGATCTCTGGTCCCCAGGGGGAGGTGGGGGGAAGGCTGCCAGCACCCCCACCCCCATGAGCTGGGCCTGGCTCTGCTCCTTGGCTGGGAGGCTCACCCCGGAAATCTGGGCGGTCGTTGGACCATAAATTGGCGCTAGCCTTTGAGATTTCACATTTTTATAGCAAAGTAAAAAAGATAAGTCAGCTTGGACTGGGGGCCGGCTTTATTCCCTATTGTTCTCTCTGGAGTCCTTTCCTTGGTTCTGGGGAAGCAAAGCTGGCCCCTGGTGGGGTTTCCCATCTCCTGACTGTGCAGGGTCAGGGGGCCAGCTCTGATAAGGACTGGGGGTGTGAGGGGCACTGGGACTCCAGGGAGAACCACAGGCCCTTATGATGAGTCTTTGGGGCCCATCAGAGGAAATGGTAGGTAGGGTGAATCCCAAGCACAGTCTGGGGCCACCTGCCAGGGCATCCGTGATGGGATCCGACTCACTCAGTGTGACCCTCTGTGGTGGAGAGGGCTTTCCACACCCCCCACCCCCTGCCAGCCTTGGGTTCAGGCAGCCATCCCTTAGTTCTAAGGGCTAACCCTGGCTCTGCTCCCAGTGGCCCTGGGGAGACTCAGAGATGAAATGACTTCCCAAAGACACCCAGCCTGAGAGGAGCTAAACTCGAACCCAAGGCTCTTGACTCAGTGTGTCAGTCATTCCTAAAGACCTGGGGAAGCTTGTGCCAGGCCTGGGCTAGAGCTAGGGATGCAGAGAAAGGCCCCAAGCCTGGCCCTGGCCTTGGGGAGCTCACCTTCGAGTGGAGGAGACTGGGTGGACGTGAATAGGAAGGCAAAGTCTTTAAGGGACAGTGGCCCGGGGCTCGGAGGCAGCTGAGAGTCTGAGTCACTGAGGCCTGCCTCGAGCACACAAAGCGGTGGCGTGACCGTGGGCACATAGCAGCCTTAGTTCCCACCACTGTGCAATACAGTGATAAACACAGCAAGTACGCACCCATGGATTGGAGGCGATCTTCCCCAGAAATGTCAGCCCCTTGTGGTCCAGTTCTGGGACCATTCCCTTTGGATCTCGGTTTCCTCATCTGTAACATGAGAACATGCTGCCCTGCAGCACTCAGGCCCAGAGGAGGTGATGGACAGGCAAGCCGCCTAAGCTGGAGAGCACCAGGCACCCCTGAGGGAGGATCAGGAACCACCAACCCTGGGACACAGAGGCCAGGTTAGCCAAGCAGTCCTACCTATCTGTCCAAAGCACCCCCAGGGCTGGAAAGAGCCCCCAGACTGTCCCCACCCCCAAGACTGATGGCACTGGTGAGGGGATGGGGCCACGGCAGGAGGCAGAGACAGGCAGAGTGGCACTGGGCCGACCCTCTCTGAGTTGCCCTCTGGCTTGTTGCTAGACAAGAGGCGAGAGGCAGGCAGGCTGCCAAGGCAGGAGAGAAAACCTGAAGCCACCCTCAGAGACTTCAAAGGGCAGTGCCATCCAAGGCAGAGCAGAGGAGAAGGGAAGCCCTGTGAGGCCGGTGCCCCATCCTGCAGTGCAGGGGGACAGCAGGGGAGACCAGAGAGAGGCCCACCTGCCTGGGGGGGGGGGGGTCCTGACACATGAAGGGCCCCACATGCTCTCCCACCCTCTTGCTCCAGGACCTCCCGTTCACCATCAAAGCTCTATGGAGAGGCTGGAGAACTGAATTAAGTCCAGGCTTGGCCCCTAAGTCAGAACCATCGTTTCCCAAGGGCTTCCCCACCAAAGACCTGGGAAATAAGTAGGACAAGCAGCGCTACGCCTATGTGACAGATGGAGAAACTGAGGCCCCAAAGGATGAGTGCCAGTTAAGGAGAGGAGTGAGATTTGCTGGGCTCTCCTGCTCCAGCCTGGCCCTCATCCACACACTAAGCTGTGGAGATCTCTGCCCTCCCCCAGGTCTCTGCATCTGAATGAGGGAAACTGTTCTGTGCTCTTCCCGGCTCACTGAGAACCAAGATCTAGTGGGAAGTAGAAGCAGGACCAGGACCCCCCAGCCAATCCCTCTCTGCTGCCCCAGTTCTCCCCTGGGGCCCAGCAAAATGAGCTGTCTCCTCAGCACAGAAGGTTCCCCCAGCCTTCTCCTCTCCAGGCTGCAGCTGGCCTTCCCTGGGGCATAACCTGGGCCCCTCTGCTGTACTCACAGCATTGCACTGAGTGGGATCTGGTGCCCAATGATTCTGTGGGGAGGTGCCAAGTGCCTAGTGCCCAGGAAGGCACTGGATCCCTGGGAGCCAGAGCACAGGGGGCCAGCCACCAGAGAGTGCCCTGGGCAGGCTCCTCCGGGAGCACTTGGACAAGAGAGCTGCTTTGTGAGAGGGAACTCCCAAGCCCATGATGGTATTACAGGTGCGGGAGACAATTCAGATGTGAAGGAGAAGGAGGGACTGGGGAAAACAGGCTGTGCCTTTCAGAGGCAGCCCTGCTGTGGCCACCACAGCTATGGCTGCCATGGCCACTGGGCAGTGCCCCTGTCCCGAGGGTCAGCTCTGAATGACTAGTGGAGCACAATCCGGGGAGGCTTCTGAGTCACTCAGGAGAGAGGCTAAAACTAGACACCTAGCGATTTGTCAGTTTTCCTGCTTGGAAAATTAGACAACAGGTAATCCCCTGCCCACTGAAGCCAGAAAATGTGTAGGCCTCTGTGGCTGAAGGCCAACTCTTCCCTTGGGAGTGGAGACAGTGGAATCTGAGGAAAGGAAACCTCTTGGGCTCTGGCCTCAATTGGGAATGGTCCCAGAACTGGACCAAGAAGGGGTTAACATTTCTGGGGAAGATCGCCTCCAATCCTCCCTGCCCCCTCCCGCAGCTTCTCCCCAGAGTACAAAGCCCTCTTCCCTCTGTGACTGCCTCAGTTGTCCCAGGGAGGGCAATGCTGAGAGACAGGGCAGGGAAGAGAAAGTCTCACCAGCCCAGTGGGGTCACACAGCCTTCAGGAACTATCCCCTGGGCTGAGCTTTACTGTGAAAAGCTTGTGTGTGAGACAAAAATCAGGGATTTTCACACCTGCAGCCCCTTGGGCCCAGCACAAATTCCAGTACAAAGCTGCCTCCCAGGAGCCTGACTCTTTGATCGAGGCAATGGAGGAGAAGGTCCTGGGGCAGAGATCTCCAAGCCTCCTCACCTGGCCCCATGAGCCCTGGGCTCTGGGCAAAGCAAGAAGGAGCCAGAGAGGACAGAGGACCTCTGGGGAAGAGAGCTTGTCTGGACATGTGGCTCATCTGGAAGGCAAATCCAGCAGCAAGGTGGATCAGCCCGAAAGCTGGGTCATAATGCAGAGATTGGGGTGAGCCCTCAGAACATGCAACATAGACTGTCAGGGGAGGGAAGGAAGGAAAGAAAGAGGGAGGGAAGGAGAGAAGGAAGGATGGAAGGAAGGGAGGGAGGAAGGGAGGAAGGAAGGAGGGAGGTAAGGAAGGATGGAAGAAAGGGAAGGAAGGAAGGAAGGGAGGAAGGAAGGGAGGAAGGGAGGAGGGAAGGAGGGAAGGAGAGAAGGGGAGAAGGAAGGAGGGAAGGAGGAAAGGAGAGAAGGGAGGAAGGAAGGAAGGAGGGAAGGAAGGAAGGAGGGAAGGAGGGAAGGATGGAAGGAAGGAAAGGAGGGAGGAAGGGAGGAAGGAAGGAGGGAAGGAGGAAAGGAGAGAAGGGAGGAAGGAAGGAAGAGAGAAAGAGGGAGGAAACAAGCATGCCCAAGTGCTTACTGTGTACCAGACTCTGTACTAAGGGCTTGGGATACAAATTGAAGCCAAGAGAAAGCCCTTCTAGTCATAACCATTCATTACCAACAATAGAATGAATGTGTATGTATGATATGATAACCATGACATTTGTTTTTCAGTCATGTCTGGCTCTTTGTGACCCCATTTGGGACCTTCTTGGCCAAGTGGAGGGGCTGGCCATTTCCTTCTCCAGCTTATTTTATATATGAGGAAACTGAGGCAAACAGGGTGAGGTGACTTGCCCAGGGTCACACAACTAGAAAGTGTCCGAGGCTGGATTTGAACCCAGCAGGTCCTTTGCTGTGTGCACTACGGTGCACCCTAAAGGCCCCACATATAAAGATATCTGCTGCATTAAAGTTAGGAGCTATAAATCTACACCAAGTGATTCCATGCAAAGTAGCTGTGAGGCTTCATGCAGAAAGTGAGACCAGAGCTGCATCTTCAAGGATCTCAGGAGGGGGGGAGAGGAGGGAGTGCATTCCAGGCATGGGGAATGACCAGTGCAAAGGTCTGGAGATGGCTTGCAGAGTGCGGAGTCACGTCCAGTGAGGCCGGAAGGCCAGATCTGGGTCAGGCTGTGAAGGCAGCTAAACCAAGGCAACAGGAGTGGATCTAATAGGGAAGTCCCACGGTCAGATCTGCAGGTAAATCGCTGGTCACAGAGTGGAGGCCAGGCTGGAGTGGGGATGGACTGGAGGCAGGGAGGTTGGTGAGAGGCAGTTGTGTGAAGGGACCGGGCAGGGGTCAGGTGCCAGAGATGCTGTGATTGGGCGCATGATTGACCATGTGCAGTCAAGTGAGGAGCCCAGAATGACGAGGACACTCAAACCTGAGATTCTAGAAGAGTAATGGTCCCTGTGACCGAAGGATGAAACTTTGGAAGATGGGGAAAGGCAAAGGGTCAGTTTTAAGTTGTTTCTGGGGGGTCCATTTCAAAATGTCCAATGGGCAACAGACTGAAGGTCAGGGAGATGTGCAGGGCTACAGGTACAGAGCTGGGGGAGTCCAGCATCAGCACAGAGATGGTAGTTAAACCCATGGGAGCTAATGGGGTCCCCAAGAGAGAGATGAGAGAGGGAGAAAAGGGGGGAGCCCAGGACCCAGCCATGGGTAATGTCCACAGTTGGGCTGTGTGATGTCTAGGATGAAGCAACAGAGAAAACTGAGGGATCAGGGAGACAGGAGGAGAGCCAGGAGGCCAAAAACCAAAGCGGGAGTTTCCAGGAGGAGAGGGTGGTCAGCAGTATCCATACAGCAGAGAGAAGGATGGAGACAGAGGAAAGCCCAACCGTCAGACTGGCCAGGGAGAGATCATTGGAGCTTCGGGAGGAGCTGTTCCAGCTGAGGGTGAGGACAGGAGCCAGACTACAAAGGGCTGGAGAGTGAGAAGAAGAAGCTGAGGCCCCAACGAAGGCCACTTTTTCAAGCAATTGGCCCATTGGGAGGCTGTGTCTCCGCAGAGACAGAGGGCAGTCGCTGGAGGAGACAGCAAAGTCTGGTGAAGGTTTTTAGAGAATTGGAGAGACTTGGTCATGTCCAGGGAGCTGGGGTGACAGGGAATGCTCAAAGCCTCGAGAGGGGACGGGAACGATGGATGCCACAGTCTGCTGGACGAGACAGGCCGCGAGGAGGTCAAAGGCCCACCTGGTGGCCTCAGCATTGGCTCGGTCACTTCTTGGTCTGATATGGCAGAAGGTCAAGATGGAAGAAGAGCCAGCTCGTGTCAACTGGCCTCCATCTGCTCAGGAGAGGTGAGTTCCCCCGCTAACAGGGGGCTGGCATGGCTGCTTGGAAGGTTTGGAGCAGGGGATGGAAATGGAGGATCATCAGGAAGGCACGGCATGCCTGCCTCAAGGCAGCCAGGGCCTAGCTGAGGCTGAGAACCCCCTTGGCTGCTGGGGCCCCTTCTCCCAGCTCCAGCCAGCTATTGGTGAGTGGGAGAGCAGGGGGCAGCTCTTGTCAGAGAGGCCTCCTCTCCCTGGTCCAGTGAAGCCAGCCGGCAGCCTAGCCCTAGCCTTGGAGCCAGAGAAGAGATTCCCGGGGCAGTAGCAACCTCAGAGATCTGCCTCCTTCAGGTTCTCAACTCCCAGAGTCAAGAGTTTGGGGGCTGGACCTTCTGAGAGGGAGGGGGTTTCCCGAAGCGCAGCGGGTTCCTGAGCAGCAAAGGCAGTGAGGATTCCAGCCAAGGCCAGGTTATGGGAGGGAGAGCACAGCTTGATACCTACTGGGGGTGGAGGAGTCTAAGCCCCATGGGCCGATGAGGGTTCAGGGTTCTGTGTGTGCAGGTGACTCAGGCTGGGAGGCGTCTTCCTTGTGATGCCACCTTTGACTCCCTTTCAGGAGAATCTGGGGACTTCTCCATTGGTCTAGTGTTGGCAGAGCTGTTCAGAGACATTTAGAGTTTTGTCCATCTTTTCCTATGGTGGGGCGGGGGGAGATTAAATCTGCGCCCAGCCATTGGGGCTTCTTGACAGCTTGTACAAAGCTGGAAAGAGGTAACTTGGGGACTGGGAAGGAGCTTGGGCTCATTCCTGATCTTTGCCACCTACTGACTTTGGGCAAGTTAATTTCCTTCTTAGGCCTGTGTTCTTATCTGTGAAATGGGCAGAAATGCAGTAGGTGGCCTCTGAGGCCTCTTCCATTCTGGGAGCTAGGAACCCTTTCCTCTACCTTGGGGGAGGCCAGGAGGGAGCTGTGCCTCTTTCTGAGATTTCCTGCAGCAAATCCGAGGAGAGAGGGAGAGAGAGAGACAGAGAGACAGAGAAAAAGAGAAATGGGAGAGAGAGATAGACACAGACACACACAGAGAGAGAGAGAGAGAGACAGAGAGAGAGAGAGAGAGAGAGAGAGAGAGAGGATGAAAGAGACAGAGAAACAGAGAGAGACAGACAGAGAGATGGAGGCAGGAGGAGACAGAGCAGACTGAGCACCTTGCACTTGGGCAGCCAGCATGAGCTTTGGGCCCTTGGAGCCTGGAGTCCTGGTAGGTCTTGCCTTTTGCCTCCAGGACAGGTTTAGGAAGCAGATGGAAGTACTAGCTAGCGGCAAGTGAGAATCTCAGTTCTGGGTCCTAGAGGCGGTGGAAGATCCTGGTCTGGTCGTCCCTGACGGGGCTGGATGGTGAGGCAGGCCAACCAGGTCCGAAAGGGGAAAGGACTTGCCCCCACACGCCCCAGGGAGGTCGGCCGGAGGGAAGCACAGGGCCTCCCTCCTGGCCTGCGCTACCCCTGAAGCCACTTGAAGCCTCTCTCGAGTCCTCCTGGCTCCTCTCTTGACCGTCCTCAGCCGTCCGGCCTGTCCTCTTCTGGACACTGGTCCTCACACCAGCATCCTTCCCAGGACAGGGCAGGGCCCAGAGAAGCAGTGAGAATCAGGGACACTCCTAAGGCACTGAAAACATTGTCTCGTTTGAGCTTCACAGGGTGCTCAGTACTAACCCCATTTCACAGAGGAAGAAACCAAGGCCAACGGGCAGGGTGTGACTTGCCTGTGGTCAAACAGCTAGTGGGTGTCAGAGGAGGGATGTGAACCACAGATTTCCTGATTCCACGTCCTACTCTCGCTGCCTCCACGTGGTGTCTGACTGGGGCAATGCGCTGGGACACAAGTCACGCTCTTGTTCCTGTACCCAAAATCTCATCAGCTTCCCGGCTGGCCCAGACTCCGCCCTGCCTCTCCTTGAGCTTGAGGTCTGCTCTGACCCCTAGATCCTTCTGTAAGCGATCCACTGCCTAGCCACTCCTATCCCTTCCTGTCCTGGAGCAAAGAAAGGAGATTTAGTTCAAATTGCTAAGAAAAGCGAAAGTGCTTTGCCTGCCTCAAAGGCCTAAATAAATATGTCATTCTGACTACTGCAAATATAACAACACTTTAAGCACCCCAGGCAGCAGAATCGCCTGGCCTGCTTGCTTTGTGTCCATCAGTCATGTCCAACTCTCCGTGACCCCATTGGGGGGTTTCCTGGCAGAGATCCTGGAGCAGTTTACCATTTCTTTCTCTGGCTCATTTTACAGATGAAGAACCGGAGGCAAACAGGGTGAAGTGACTTGCCCAGGGTCACACAGCTAGGAAGTATCTGAGGTCGGATTTGACCTTGGGTCTTCCTGACTCGAGGCCTGGCGTTGTGTGCTGCGGTGCCCCTGAGCTTCCTCACTTGCTTAGCTTTGCCTTCGGCTTTGAGTGGTACTTTGGCCAGGTCTCACAAATCCAGGGTCCCTGGGCTTCCCTGAAGCAGTACCAGATAGTGGGACCTGCTTCAAGATCAGGCCATGGGCAGGGTCCAGACACTGGACCAAGGAAGGACTTGGCCATGCAGTTGAGCCTGGCCTGGGCTCACATTCCTAAGGGCTACCTGGCAGAATTGATGGCTGCACATGTCCCAGCCTGTCCCCTGCCTGACCTCCCAGTCCAGCTTCCCAAGCTGCCTCCCTCCCTCTAAAGAGCCAGGACCTGGCTTCTCCCCCAAGGCACCCTTCCAGAGGAAGAGACAGCATAAGGAGAGAAGAAATCTGCAGAAGGATAACCCAGAAAGGAGGGGGGCAGATGAACCAAGGAAAGGAGGGATAAGGAAGAGGAAGAGGAAGAGGCCAGGAAGCCAGGGGAAGGAAGAAGAGGAAGCAGTCAAAGTGAGCTGTCCTGGCACAGGAGAGACTGGGAGGCAGAGGCTGGGCTGCAGCCTCCAAGGCTCCCTTATGCTAAGCCTGGACGGCTTGGAAAAGGCAGCACAGAAGAGGCTCGGCCTGGCCTGGCCTGGCCTGGCCTGGAAGGACGGCCAAGGTGTGGGCTGGCAGGGCAGATCTGGGGAGCAGACATGATGAGGCCTGCCCAAGGCACCCTCAGCTGACTCAGAGCTGCTGGGTGGGAGGGCCTTCCCCTCCCCCCAACCCCACCACGGGGGGGGGGGGGGGGTTGTCAGAAGCAGGGAGCCCCAAGGCTGGACCAGATGAGGCTGGACAATTAAGCAATTCTTTCTTCCAGGAAATTGGGAGGGGCAGGTGGCCCAGGAGCTTGAGGGGGGGCGGGGATGGGGAAGGGAGCCTGATCAGACACATCCCCTCTGGTCACCCAACCTGGCTGAGAAGGGAAGTTCCCACCTTCCTCTCCTCCTCCCAAATGGAGCTTCCACAGACCAAGGTCTCAGGGGTCCAGGGGACCCAGAGGTCGCAGAAGGAAGAGGGGGCTCAAGGGGCTCAGGGTGCCTGGCACCAGCCTGCACCAGGGAGAGTCTGCTCAGACCTCTCAGGGTCTGTTTCCCCTCCCCCCCATGACATCATCCTCCTCCTCCCAGCCCCTGAAGAGCCCAGGTAATCCCATCCCTCCCGCCTCCTACAGGCCCAGACCTGTCTCCCCTCATCTTCACTCCCTGCTGCGCCAGCTCTGCCTCTGCCCGTGGCCTCACCCCATCCTAAAGCGACTGGGTCTGTCCCACCCTCTGGGGCCCAGGCCTCAAGTCTGAGGGAGGTGGGCCAGGGAGGGAGGTTAACAACCAAGTCAGCCAGGACAAGAAATGTTTCCTTCACCTCGGGCACAGGCTGGGGGAAGAGGGAAGGTGAAGGATTAGGGAGGGATGGCCTGCAGATGAGGGGACCCCTAAATGGGAAAATGAGGACCTAGGAGCCCAAAGACCAGGGCCCAGAGCCAGCTGGGCCAGGTCCTCCCTCTGGCCACCTTTATTTCCCCATCCTTAGAGTGGGGAGCTGCTGGGATGGGCTAGGGGCTGTGTTCCACGGGTCTGCCCCTCGGGCCCCTGGGGAGCTGTCTGAACAGCCCGTAGAGCCCCCAGTACCCAGCCCAGGGCTCCTAACAGCAGAGCTGCTTCTGAATATCTTTGCAAGAGTGAATGAATGGATGACTTTGACTAGAGAAATGGCATTACTCATGGATGTTGGGGTGCCAGGCTCGCCCGCCGGTGCCCGTTAACTGCTCACCCTCCAACAGAATTATGTCCCTGGATGACACTCACCCCCTGCCAGACACACACACACACACACACACCTTCCCAGTCATTGTCAGTTCCTCTGATGTCACCCTCCCATCCTGGAGCTTCAAGGTTTGGAAAGCACTCAGCTCAGGGGGCTGTCCTCTGATGTACCTACAGGTTAGACCCACCAGGCATTGTCACCCCATTTTGCAGATGAGAATACTGAGGTTCTGCAAAGGGACTCACTCGAGTCACCCCGTCACCCTCCAGATCCAGGGATCTGAACACTGAGCTTCTGATTCTGCCTTTCTAAAAGCCCCAATTCTATTGAGAAATGGACAGCATTCGCTCTGGAGGTCAAGTGGAGAGTGGGGCCTGAGTGCTGGGGAAGCCCAGGGGCACGGCAGAAGGAGGGCAGGCTCTGGGCCAACCATGTCACAGGCCACAGGAGTCTGAGCCAAAGCGACTTGAGAGCTTTTATGTGTGTGTGTGTGGGGGGGGTGGAACTGGCCCAAAGAGGGGAAGGGACTTGGCCATGGTCATGCTGCTGGTGAGGGGCAGAGCCAGGATCTGCACCAAACCGGCCCAGTACCCTTCTGGGCCTGTTTCCCTCAGGCTCGGGCAGGGGGAGCAGAGGGTCAATCCTTCCCCACTCCACACAATGACACAGCCCCCCTCTCCGACGCCTGTCCTCCCTGCACCTGCCCACCCAGCTGAGGGCCAGCACACCTGCCTGACTTCCCCCATCACCCTGTGGCTGAAGTTTTTACTGAGCCTCCCAGAGGAGGAGCCCGGCTTACAAGGATGTGTCTTCTCCTTTCAAAAGAAGAGAAAACAAGGTCCCTGGGGGAACAGCACTGTCTAAACACCCATTAGCAGGCAGCATCCCACCGCCCCATGGGGGCTCTGGGGCAGGCTTGCCGGGTATAAGAAGGTAGGCCTGGGGGAAGGGCAGGGGTGTGGGGGAGGCTGGAGGCTGGAGGCAGCCCCCTCCCCAACCCTGCAATCCATCCGGACCAGCAGAGAAGAGAGTGTCACAGATGGACAGGAGGACATCTGGACAGAAGGACCAGGAGAAAGGGAATGGTGAGAAACCGAAAGGGAGCGAAAGAGACAGAGCAAGAGGCAGACGAGCAGGGAGTGAGAGACAAGGGAGAGGGGGATGGGAGAGGGAACGCCAGAGAAAGCCAGAAAGAAGGAGAGCTGGGGGAGGGGGAGAGCCCCTCAGCCCCCTCCTTCAGCCCGTGCCCCTGGGCAAGTCCCCTCGTGTAGCTGGGCCTCAGTGTCCTCTTCTATAAAATAAGGCCTTTCACCAGAAGGCCCTGGTGTCCCCCACCCAGGCCAGCTTGTACGGGATGGGGAGGCGGAGACACACAGAATCCCAGGGGAGGAGGGACCTCAATGGCCTCCAACCCCACCCCAAGGCTCCCTTTTGCTGGACAACCAGCCAGAGCGGATCCGGTTTCTGCTCAGAGGATTTGGGAGAAGTTTGTCTTTCTATCAAATCTGAATGTCCCGCCTTTGCTGCCTTGCCCCCACCCCCTTCAGTGCTCAGCTCTGCCCCCAGGGGTCTCTTCCAGCCCTTCATCCATTTGAAGACCCCTACCAAGGGCTGGAACTGGAACTGGAACTCCTGGGGAATCAGCCCAGGACCCAGGGTCAGGGAGGAAGCTACCACACACTGCTCCCAGGCCAGCTGCCCTCTACACCACAAGGAGCCCTCCTGGCATCGATGAATATCCCACCCAAATGGGTGGCAGAGAACTGGGCAGGGGGCAGGGAGGGGGGAGGCTGGGGGACTCACTCACTCCTCCCTGGGCTTCATGTAAGCCCAACCAAGTCCAAACCCCTTACATCTTTCTGGCCTCATCCTTCCCTTTCACACATGCTGCTGTGCAGACATGATGCCCACCCAGGCCTGGGCCATTGGGAAATGGGATCCCAGGTGTAAAGGAGGGGAATTCCACAGGGGGCAGAGAGGATCTGGCATCAGCAGGTGGTCATTCCAATCAAGGTCCTCCTCGTTACTAGCCAGGGGCCTGACCATGAAGAGGTAACAAAGGGCCTCTAAGGCCTCCCCCAGCCTGAAACCCCAACTCCAGGCCAGAACACACCACAGGCCCAAAGACTTGAGGAGGCCATGCAGATGTGGGCCCTTTCCATTGGCAGGTGTCCCAGCCCATCCGTCTGAGGACAAAGAGACAATGGGGTGGGGCAGAGAAGAGGCTGCAGTAGAGGAGCTTCCCGGAGGCTAACAGCCCCAGAGGACTTGGACTTGGGGAGGCCATGCAGATATGGGCCTGTTCCATTGGCCAGCCAATGGCGCTCCCTTTCCCGTGGCAGATGCCAACAATTCCTCTGTCAACCTGGGCCCGGGTGTCCCAGCCCATCGATCTGAGGACAAAGAGACAATGTGGGGCAGGGGAGGGGGGGGGTGGAGAAGAGGCTGCATGGGCAGGAGCAGCAGAGGAGCATCCTGGAGGCTGACAGCCCCAGAGGACTTGGGGAGGGGGCTAGGGGACTGGGGAGCTGAAGACCTTCAGACCCTGACTCCAGCTGCAGTCCTGCCTCCAGTCCCATCAACTGTTCAGGGCCTTGGAAGTTTGGGCAGCCAGGTGGCTCAGCAGACAGAGGGCCAGGCCTAAAGTCAGGAAGGTCCAAATACGGCCTCAGACACTGGCTAGCTGTGTGACCCTGGGCAAGTCACTGAACCCTGTTTGCCTCAGTTTCCTTATCTGTAAAATGAGCTGGAGAAGGAAATGGCAAACAACACCGAGTATCTTTGCCAAGAAAGGCCCCAAAGGGGTCATGGTCATTACATTTTACCCCAAGCTGACCCTCTGGGGCTTTGAGAGGCCCTCCCCCGAGATGTCTATTCCTGCAGCCAGTCCTTCCTTCCTCCAAGTTACTATTTGATGTGAGAGCTGGAGTGTGGGCTGAGGACTCCACCTGCCCCTGTTCACCTGTGTCTGACCCAGGGTGGAAGAAAAGGAACATTCCAGGCTTGGGCTCTCATGCAAATGAGGAGATAAAGCTGGGAGGACCCAAAAGGACAAAGAAGTTGCAGCCCGGAGCAGGATGGGGGCCCCCCCTCAGCCAGAGCCAGTCGATCTTTAGGAATAACTCACAGCCCCAGCCTCCAGGCTTGGGGATGGCCTGCCCAAAGGACATGGAGCCCAGGGTCAGTGCAGCCAGAAGTCCTCCAGGCCCTGCTCGAGCCTGGCTCTGCCGGGAATGTGGGTATGAGCCTGGGGAAGTGGGCTGCAGGCTGGATTCTGCCTCTGGGTAATTCTGAGGATGAGTGGGTAAACAGGAGGATGTGGGTGTGAATGCCTCTGATGTGCCCTTCGTGCAAGGATGCCGGTGAGCCATTCGGGAGCAGGAACAGGGAGAGATTGGAGGAGAATGGGGCAGAGGTCAAGGGGAGAGGCCCTGTTGAGATCCCCCAGATCAAAGGCCCGCTGCTGCCTGGGCCGATGTTTGTCTTGCCGGGGTGTGGCCTCTCACAGGAACCTGGTGTCCTGCCCCCCCAGAGGCCCCAGGCACCCCCATGCAGCCCCCACCTCCCCCTACCCTTGCCCCTGTCTTCGGCTTCCTCTGAGCAGAGCTGGAGGGGGTGGCGACGGTCTTTGTGGGTATCATTAATAATCGTTACTATCATTTCTTTTTTTTTTAAGAGATCATTCCTATCTTTGACTTTTCCGACATTCTCCCTCCCTCCCAGAGAGCAGCAAGCCATCCCACAAAGCAAGCCGCAAAGAAACCAGCTGACTTTTCAGCAGCTTCCCTGTGTGCTTGGCACAGCTCAGTTCGGGGGTGTATAAGTTCTCAGCCCCTGCACCCCTTGACTCCCAGTAAGCTTTCCAGACCCACCGTTTAATAGGAATGGAAATGAATCCTAGAATTGACCTCCCACTTCACCTGTCTAGAGCATGTCTGGGCGTGGGTGTTGCTGCATTGTCTCATCCCTTAGACTGTAAGCTCCTTGAGGGCAGGCCCGGTCTTCCCCCTCCACCCCCATCTCAGGAGGGTGAGGGAGGGCCTCCAGGGTATCCTCAAACCTGACAATGATGACTCATTTCTGGAGTCCAGGGGACAAGTGATGGCCCCAGAGTAAGTCTAGAAAGTCATAAGAGGGAGAAGAGGGTCCCAGTGGTCTGGGAGCCTGGGGTGGTAGAGATTAATGGGTCTAGTGGAGGAAGAAGGGGAAGGGAGAGAGGCTCTGTACTCTGCCCCTAGACCAATCTTGCTGCTATCGATGTTTCTTCTGGGAGATGACATCTAAGGATGTCAAGGCTTCAGGTGTCTGTGCAAATCCACTAAGGTCTGGAAATAAACAGAATGCATTAGTTGGGGAGGTCAGAGCAAGGAGGCACCCGGCCCTGGGGTTGGGTGGGATGGACCCTGGCACCTCAGTTTGGCTCTGGGAGATCAACCTCACTTAAGGCCAGGAAGGATGACAGTAGGAGGAGAAGTAACATTGCATGTTACAAAGATACATTCTTGTAAGGAACTCCTGAGGGAGAAAGACCATCAGGGTAATGGGAACACAGCAATATGGCCCTAGGGATAGGCTACAGACCACTGGGACAGAAGGAGGCATGTGCTAAGGACTTTGACCACAAGATTAACTGAGTCTCATCAAGGCAACCTACGTACATGTGCCTGGTGCTGTGCTGGGGCCCAGGCTGATGTGCCCCCAGATTTTGGAAGGGCAAGAGCCCAGCAAAAGGGCAGTAGGACCTGGAGTATGGGTGAGGCAAAAAATAGGGGAATGATGCAAGAGGATTGGCCTGCTGCTCCAAAAGGACCTCCCTCCTCCACCCTTCAGAGCTGAGCCCAGAGCATGGAGGAGCGGGTGGACCAGACCTCCCCCTAACCCCTCAGAGCTGAGCCCAGAGCATGGAGGAGGAAGTGGACCAGACCCGCCCCCCAGTCTTGGTGCCAGTGGGCATTTGGATAGTGGCTCCAGAGAGAGGCCCACTTTTGTTTGCACATTGTGACTCAGCCGATGGATCGGGAAGGCTGCAGAAAGTTTTACTTAGATTTCAGCAAAGCGTTTTCCAAATTCTCTCAACAGTCACTTACCAAGCTCTTACAACATCCCAGGTACACCACAAGATGCTGGGAAGACATAGAAGAAACAGTTCCTGCCCTCAAGGAGTTTCCATTCTATGGGGGAGGTCCAGCATCTGCTTAGACTAGTAGATACATTAAGTTTGGGGGCTGACAGCCAGTACTTAGCACAGGGCCTGGCACTCAAATAGTAGGTGCTTCATGGGATATCCGGGCCGATGCTCAGGAGACGGACTGTCACCCAGTGCATTGAAGCTGGAGTGGCAGAGACTTGCGGATTCGGAGCCGCTCTCCTAGAGGCAGCAATGAACCCTGGAAAGCCCATGTGAAGTCACCAAGCAGGAGCATGGACAGAAAGGGCCTCAGGCATGGCCTTAGCAGGCCCCTCCTCAGTGGCTAGAAGGAGGAAACAGACAGAAAGACTCAGATTCGATGACAGTCGGTGCTGAACCTCGTGCAATGACCAACCCCCAAGAGAAATCATTCGATTGTGGAAGGTCTCCAGTGGAGTGCTCAGTCACCCACTCTGAGACTTGGGCTCTCCTTTTGATTTTTACCGATACCCTGGATGAAGGCATGGGAACATGCTTGTCTGAGTGGCTGGTGACACAAAGCCGTGATGGCTAACAGGAGGCGTGACACAGGATTCACAAATATATCGACAAGACACAATGATGAGCCAGATGAAGCAGGGTGAAATGTAATGGGAGAAAGGAAAAGTTCTCAGCTCCGGTTGGAAAAACCAGCTCCTTGAGCACAATGCGGGGAAGCTGTGGCCAGGCAGCAATGCATCTGACAGGGATCTGGGTGCCTAGGGCATTAGGAGTTCGAATTAGTAGTGGACACCAGTGCAAACCCCCCAAAATAAACATCTCATGGGCTCTTGAGCTGCCTTCATGGAGACAGAGCATCCAGGCCAAGGGCTGTGAGCCTCCCGTTCTCTGCCCCAGGCCAATGACATCTGGGCCATCACATCTGGTTCTTGGCCCTCTGTGCTGAAAGGACATTGAGGCCAGGCTGAAGAGGGGCCAGGAGCGTGGGCCTTATCAGGATTGGCTGAAGGACCTGGCATGATTAACCTGGAGAGGAAAAGATTCAGGGGCGGAGGGTGGGGAGGGGAAACTGTAGGGCTGAATATCTGGAGAAACTTTCTATGACCAGATCAAGAGACAGATAGATAGAAAAGACACACACACACACACACACACACACACACACACACACACACACAGAAACAGAGAGGTACAGAGAAGTGGGTGGGTAGGTTGAGACAGATACATGGAGAAAGGTATGGGTAGTTGGATACGTAGACAGACAGACAGACAGACACAGAGCATGTAATAAGTGCTTAAGGTATTCCAGGCACTGTGCTAGTAGGCATCGGTCAAAGGTACTGTCTTTTAAGGGGAAAGTGTTCTTCCTTCTTAGGAGTTTCCAGGCAGAGGCTGGGATGCAAACCTTGTTTGAGACATTGGGGTGGAGGCAGTGTTCTTGGTCAAGTCTAGGCTAGAATGGATGCCTCAGAAACCTGTTCTAGGTCTGAGATTCTGGAATCGGGTATTTCCCAGAGTTGGCTGTGCTGGTGTTGGCTTGTAAGATCTCAATGACCAGGTCTTAGCCACACCTTATATCTCTCTGTCTCTGCCTCTGTGTGTCTTGTCTCTCCCATCTGGATCTTTGTCTCTGTCCTCTGTCTCATACACACACACACACACACACACACACACACACACACACACACTGACCCAGTGGCCATGCTCTACATACAGCATGTGCTTAATCAGGGTGTTCTGAAGAGCGGTCACCTCCTGGACTCCTGGGGCCCCACTCCCCGCTGGGCAGTGGTCCTCTGGAATCATTGCCGGTCAGAATTCTTTGTACAATGTTGTCGTTGTCGTAGACATTGCTCTGGAGGCCGCTCACTTCCCCATGCATCGGTTCTGACGGGTTTTTCCAGGGATCTCTGACTTGGCCTTTTCACCTCTTCCCAGTGTGTGATGGCTCTATAACATTCCAATGCCATGACTTTCCTGCCACCCTCCACTCGATGGGCACCCCCTCCATTTCCAGTTCTTTGCTACAATAAAGAGCTGCTATAAATATTTCTATGTGGGCCCTTTTCCTCTTGCTTTGATCTTCCCCGCCAGCGAGGAGTATCTCTGGCTTCCAAGGGTGCGGTGCCTACAAGTTATTGACTTTGGGGCAGGGTTCCAAGTTGTTTTTCTGAATGGCTGGACCAGTTCACAACTCCACTGAGAGCACATCCATGGCCGCTCTCCCTCCAGCATGAATCAGGAGCCTCTTTTGTCGACTTTACAATCTGAGCAATGTGGGGTGGAACCTCAGGCTCTCTTCAATTTGAATCTCTCTAATTTTTGGTAATTCTGAGCATTTTCAAATTGATCAATAAACACCGAGCCCCGCTCCTTCTGATGGTCCCTCTCGCTTGTCCCACGTAGACTCCACAGAGCAGCCTGCTGCAGTGGTTGGGGCAGGAAGATATAGGTTCAGATTCAGCCTTTCACATTTACTAGCAAGGGACAAGGTCAACAAAGACCATGGTTGCTGGGAGGGACCTGGGAAACCCTCCCATCCACACCCCAGGTTTCCAGATGAGCCCTGAGGCAGGAGAAGAAGAAGCCCGGTTCCCTGGGCACACTCAATACAATAGAACCAGATTCCAATCCAGAGCTCAGACCAGTCCAGCCTAGGAAGAACAGAGCAGACCGTGGGACTAATGGAATGACAATCCACTGGATATAAATCCACTCAGAACAAATAGGCTACAGTGGTCACTCTGCAAGTGTTAAAAATGTGATCTAATCTCCCCACTGTGCATGTTTAAGGGCCCTACCCAGTTGGGCTTAGTATGAGGACCGTCAGCCCTGGGGAGGGCAGGGGAGGTGTCGGAGAGGCCCCCTGGGCCCTGGGATTCCCTCAGGCCTCTAGCAGTTCCCAAATGTTTCAGGGGCCATGCGACACCCTGGGGACGCAAAGGCACAAACTGATTGCTACCCTCACTCTCCACAGGGGGCAATGGCATGTGCACAGTTAAAGAAACGTGAAATGTATATGGAGGAAATGCAAAACAGTTCAGAGGGAAAGGGCAATGACAACCAGCTGGGGAATAGCGAAGGCTTGATCTGGGAGGCAGCTTCGGGGCTGAGCCTGGAAACGTGCTCATGACCCAAAGGCAGAGATGAGGAGAGAGGACCTCCAGGCATGAGGCACAGCCTGTGCAAAGACCCGAGGTGGGAAACGAGAGGGCATCAAAGGGAACGGGATGGCCACTCTAGCAGGGCTGCGGAGGACCTAAGGAGGAGTCATGTGTGATAAGGCTTCACAAGTAAGATGGAGCCAAGGGGAAGGGCTTTGAATGCCAAAGGTAGGGGAGTGGTTGTATTTGGGCCTTGGGGAGTCGCTAAAATTTCTTGGTCGGGGGAAGGAGTGACATTCTCAGAATTGTGATGGAAGGATTTCAGTTCACTGGCTGTCTGGAAGGTAGATTAGAGAAATGAGCAACTTGGAGACAGGGCCAAACGCAGACTCTGGATGCACCAAGGAGGTGGCTGTAGATAGAGAGAGGGGGACAGGTCTGAGAGAGATGTGGAGGAAGAACCAACAAGACTTGAGAGGCGGCGGGTGGAGAGGGAAGGAGGGAGAGAAAAGGAAAACACATGGGCAGCTGGGAATGTCAAGTCAAGACAGCAAGCACTTATTAGTCACCTGCTGTCTGCAAAGCACTGGGGTGCAAAGAAAGGCGAAGCCTGTCCCTGCCCTCAAGAAATATACATTCTAACCCGGGGACAGCATGGGAATAACTCAGTTATAAACAAGTTATAGACAGGAGAAAGTCGGGATCCCCTGAAAGAAGACAGAAAGATTAGGGCGGCCCAGGAAAGGCTTCTTGTAGAAAGCAAAATCTTTAGCAGGAACTCAGCCGGGAAACTGAGGCCAGGGTGGAAAGGGGCCTGAGCCACCTAAGCGGCAGTTGGCATCTGGAGGGGCACTGTCCATGGGGGGGGGGCAGGGAGCTGGCAGTCATAGCCACGTTCCTCTCCCGGCTCCCATAGGCTGGAGGCACGGGCCGGGGTCATGCCTGAAGAGAGGAGAGGCAGCCAGGTCAAAGCCAAGATGCTAACCCCCCTGCTTAGCTGCCCCTCCGTCCCCCGGCGGACAGTCTCCTTCCTGGAAGCTTTATTGGTCTGCCCCCCCCCATGGCCCCCAGTGCCAGCTGGGCAGCCCAGGTGCACCTGTCCTTCTGTTGACACAAATCCCTTCTAGTACAGAACTAATCGGGGAGCTTTGATAAGTCTGCCAGGGCCCCCAGAGGCGGCCCTTTTCTAGCCCAGGGAGCTGAACAAACACTGCATTGTCCCCGCCGGGGCGGCAGGCTCGTTAATGGTTAAACCAAGCTGGGAGGGGGTGGCCCAGGGAGAATGGGGGGGGGCCTGGGGGAGGGGCCTCTCCTCAAGCCTCTGCCAGGCCCAGATGCCCAGACACCAGTGGGTAGGCCCTTCTCCTCCTCCCTCATCCATTCAAGAGCTCACCTGGACCTCCTTTGTTCCCTGGTTAACTCCCCACTTCTTTCATTCACTACCTCATTCATTCATTCAACAAGTCAGAAGCTTCACTGTCTGAGTGTTGTGCCAGGGGATGGAGGAAAGGGAGTGGACAGAGAGACAGGAGGATGCTGAGCAGGGAGCTTAGAGTGTGGACAGAGACACACACACACACACACACACACACACACCCCTATTAGCAGCTGCTGCTTATAAACATTTTTGGCTTTGAAATGCTCTACATCCCTTCCCCATCTCACTCAAGCTCGGAGCTAGTCTCCAACCTGGGCCTGCTTTTCCTCCTCTTTTTCCTCCCTCTTCCTCTCCCTCACCACTCCCTGCCCCCCCAGTCCCCAGCCCCGTTGCTCCTGGGGATGGGGGCCCAAGAGGTTCCCTCAATGTCTTCTCCCATCCCCACCCAAGGCTTCAGCAAAGCTGTGAGCACCATGGTCCAGAGGCAACCGAAGCCCCATGGCCTTGACCTTCCCCCATCTCATCTATGGTCATCTGAAAAGCCAGATTAATATGAAGGAGACAAGCAGTTTCCCCCACTGAGTGTGCACGCCCCCTCTCTCTCCCTCCTTTCTTCCTCCCCTCCCTCCTGCCTCCCTCTTTCCTTTCTCCCTTCCTTCCTTCTTTCTCCATTTCTTCCTCCTTTCTTTCTTCCTTCCCTCTCTCCCTTCCTTCCTTCCTCCCTCCCTCCCTTTCTCCATTCCTCCCTTCCTCCCTCCCTTCCTTTCTCCCTCCCTCCCTTCCTTTCTCCCTCCCTCCCTTCCTTTCTCCCTCCCTCCCTTCCTTCCTTCCTCCCTCCCTCCTTTTCTTCCTTCCTTCCTTCCTTCTTTCCTTCCTCACAGGAATAAATAAGAAACACTCAGGAATCCAACAGCCAGGGTACTGGCCACAGTTACGTATCAGTCAGAGGTAAGACCTTGGTCCTGAGGCAGAGGGTACCCTCCCTCTGGATCCTTTCTCGGCATCCCCATCTCTCCCACAGGAGTGAGTCACTGAGCCCTCTCTCAGCCTCTTTCCTCCTCTAAGGAGACTAGATGTGGTAATGAACCTGATGTGATGGAGAGGGGGTGAGGAGATAAAAGCCCTGGCCGCCTGAAGCTGGACAGTGGGACATAATGATGGCAAGAAAGGTCATTGGAGCCTCTGGTGACAAACTGGGGAGCACACAGGCCTGCATGGAAAGAGAATTGGGATTGGAGTGAGGAGAGACCCACTCTGAGCCTCAGCTTCCCTATCTGTCCAATGGCTGTATCTGCTATACCAGCTGTCTCAAGGGCTCTTGGGAAGGACTGGAGAGGCTCTTTTTAAAGTTCCAAACAGAAGTATCAGCTCAGGGTCATATCCTAGAACCTCTCTCAGGAAATTTTAGAAAGCAGTGGGCTGGGGACAGCAGGGTTCTCCCTCTGCAACACTGGGGCCCCATGAAGTCCTCCACAGTTCAGCCTGCTCAGCCTCGCTGTGCCTCGCCTTGGTCATCCTCCCTGTGACTGATGAGCTCAGGCAGCCTCCGGTCCCATCCAGCCCCCCAAGAGAATCCCCGTGAGTTCAGCCCAGACCAAAGGACATCCAGCCTTTACTTGGACCCCTCTATTGGTGGGCAACTCACTACCTTCCCAGACACACCAGTCCACTTTGAAACAACTCAAATTGGGGAGTTTTCCCAACTTCAAGGCCAAGATTCTCTTTCTGCGCTGTCATAGACTTCTCACAATTCCTCCCTTTGGGGCCAAGCAGAGTGAGGCTCATCCTTCTCCCGCAGGACAGTCCTCAGACCCCTGAAGCAGCCCCTCTCCAGCCTTCTCTTCTCTGGCCCTGGGCATGGACTCCAGGCCCTTCTCAGCCTGGTAGCCCTCCCCTGGACACCAGCTGGCTGAGGTCCTTCTGAAGCTGCACTGCCCAGGGAAAGAATCCTAGCTTCTATTTACAAAGCCTTTTAAGGTCTGCAAAGCGCTTTGATTGCCACAACAGCCCTGTGAGGACGGTGCTACTATCACCTCCGTTTTACAAATGGGTAAACAGAGGCCCAGATTGGCAAAGTGAATTGCCCAGAGTCACAGAGCCATCTGGGGCAGGATTTGAACTTCGGTTTTCCAGGCTCCCGGTCCTACAACCTCGCCGCCCCCGCGCCCCAGCTTCCTACTCCGGACTGGAGGCAGGGACAGAGGAGAGGCGGAGGGGGGAGGGACAGAAGCGGCCATCACAAGAGAGCCCACGCGGGACACCCCGAAGGCTGGGGATGCAGGCAGAGACAAGGCACGGCAGCTGAGCCCGGACGAGCCTCCAGGTGAGGGAGGGAGGTGCAGCCCAGCCTCCTCCGGCACTTCAAAGGCGGCTGAGGCTGTGGAGGATTAATGTGCAGACAATGACCCAGCGGCTGGCGGGCTGACTCAGCTCCGCTCTGGGAGGTGCTCTGGGGCCGTCCGCACCCTGGAGTCCGCTAGTCCTCTCCACACGGACCTGCGGCACCTTCCACGGGGTCCCTGGGCCTGACAACCTCCCAGTGGGCGTCCCGGCGGTGAGGAAGAACACACGACCGTCTCTGGGAAGGGAAGAATGATGAACGTAGCCTGAAGGTCTGGATTCGAATGAGCCAGAGGCCCACGCAGGCGAGTGCGGCCCCTCTCTGAGCCTGCTGCTGCCCCACCGAGAGGGCGAGGTGCCAACGATGCCCGAGGCTGCAGCCGGCTCTGTGTTCCTGGCTTCCGCGCCTCAGCAAGCAGGGGTAGCCTATGGTCCTCTGCCCCCCATCACAGCCAGCCCCTCCCGCCCCAGGTGCGGGGGATGGAAGGAGCTGCCTCCCTTCTGTTGTTCAAAGAATTTAGGCACTGAATGCCTCTGCCCTTCTCCCCCATCTCATTCAAGCCTGGCTCTCGTCTCCAAAGTGGGCCGCAGGACTCTGGGAGGGTCCTTTCTCCTTCGTTTTCCCTCCTCTGCCCTGACACTGCTCCCTCCTTCCCAGCCTTTGAAGGGACTCATGCCCATGCCCCAGAGTGGGGAGCCATGTGAGAGTCAGGGATGAGGCTCTGAGAGAAGGCCATACAGCAGACTGGAGGGGGTAGCAACTGATTCGGGGACCAGGAACCGACCCAGGAGCTAGAGGCATAACCCAAGGTCAACATCCCATTGGGAAGGTCTGGGGCCTGACCTTACCCTGTCCTCAGAGTCCCCATCAGAGACTGGGAGGCCGAGGAATGAGCAGGAAGGGGAGGAGGTGGATGGACCAAGCAGTCCAGGCCTTTGGGTAGAGCCTAAGATGGGGAGTGGGACCCTTCCTCTGCCTGGGCCTCAGTGTGAAATAAAGGAGTTGGAACTCCCAGCTCCAGATCTGTGGTCCTTCTCCTCCCTCCAAGACAAAGGTGGCGTGTGGGTCAGCTGCCCAGGGATGGGCAACCCTAAGGAGATGCCCCAGAGAACTGTGACCTGAACCTGGCCTAAGGAAACCTCTCTGAATAGAGGAGTCATGGGGTGGGGGTGGCACCCAAGGTGGAGGGACCTGGGCATCCCTCAGGTTTTCTGGGTTCCTTCCCATGCGGGAGAAGGGCCTGGAGGAAGAAGAGGAAGAGGAGGAGGGGGAGATGGGAGGGAGAGAGAAGGGGAGAGGGAGAAGAAGGGGGAGGAGGGAAGGAGGAAGGGAGGAGGCAGAAGGAAGGGGAGGAGGAGGAAGGCTACAAAGCCAAGAACCAGGTGCCCCAGGCCCACTAGGCTGCCAGCCCCCTCAGCCAGACACAAGACCTGGAAAGCAAGGTGCTCATTGAATCCAGCTCTTTCAGGGAGGAGAAGGTGCTCCCAGGGTCAGTGGGCCCAGAAAAAGGCGTCCCCCCTCCCCCACTGGCCTCCCCAGGGCCCAGGAGGCTGAGAGAGGCCCCTGGAACCTGGGGCTGATGCTAAAAAGCTGGGGGTGCTGACCCTGATCTCTGATGTAGGTAGACCCCCACCCTCTCTCCACTCCCAGGGCATGTTTTCTGTGTAACTTTGACAGAGCCGTATTCCGTCTCTAGACCTCTTTTCCCCCATCTCTATAATGTCCCACAGATCCTCACTGAACCGATGAGTGGCCCTGGGCCTGGAGTCAGGAGGACCTGAGTTCAAATCCAGCCTCAGCAACTCACTAGCTGTCTGACCCTAGGCAAGTCTATCCTCTGCCTCAGTTTCCCTATTTATGAAAAAGAGAGTCAGCGTTGATAGTCTCTGAGGTCCCTTCAGACCTAAGCCTGAGATCCTGTCGATGCTTGTCCTGCGTCCCTGGGCTGTGGCGAGATGCCGAGAGCTGCAGCAGCTCGGGGTCTGATTAGGGACCTCTCCAGGACTATTGTGCCTGTCCTCAGGGCAGCTGCCCAGGCCCCTTCTGGGCTTCTGGGATAAGGTACCAAGTCACTGGCATGACATTCAAGGCCTTCCAGGACCCAGCTGCCATCTACCTTCTGACAACTCCTTTTCATCCACTCTGTGCTCTGGCTGTACCCCATCTCTGCCTCCCTCCCTCCTCATCTACACCCCCAGACTCTGGTCACCCGTCCTCAAGGCTCAGCTCAAGGGCCACCTCTTTCCAGAAGCCTCTGAGTTCCCAGTGGCCAGTGCCCTCTTCTTCTCGCTGTGTACACCGGAGCCAAACCTTCCTCCCCAGTAGAAGGGAAGCTCCTTGAGGGCAGTCCTGTCTCTTTTCTGCCTTTGTCTTCCATATTAGCAGCTCCTGGGCACCTTGTGGGAATTTAACTATTGGTTGAGTTGATTTGAATTGGTTTGATCTGGATTGGAGTCTTTGTGTGGGAGTTAATCAGCCAATAGGAACTTAGCCAGCACCTACTGTGTGCCAGGCTCTGTGCCAAGTGCTGGGCATACAAAAGGAAGCAAAGGGCAGTCCCCGCCCTCAGGGGGCTCACGGTTGAATGGGGGAACAACAGGCAAACAAACAGATTCAAAGCAAGCCAGTGATTGGCAGGGAATCACTGACAAGGTGGGATGGTGGGGGGCACTCACAGGAAGCTGGGGGTCAGTAGGAGGAGCAGGAGAATGGCCAGGTATCCTGTTGGTGCCAAGCTTGTCTGGGAGGAAGGTGGGAGGGGGAGGCTTCCCAAGGGCTTCGAAGGCCAAACAACATTTGGTATTTGACAGGGGGCCATAGGAAGCTGCTGGAGGTTACTGAGGAGCTTGGGCAGTCACTTTGACAGCTGGGTGGAGAATGGACTGGAGGTGGGTGGGGTTTGGGGCAGATGGACCCCCTAGCAGCAACTGCAATCATACAGCCATGAGAGGGTGAAGGTCTGTGCCAGGTGGGGGCCATGTCAGAGGAGAGGAGGCGGTTGTTCCCAAGAGATTTGGGGAAGGTAAATTTGCCAGCAGCTGGGCCATGGAGGATGAGGTGGGGTGAGAGCTGGCCAGGAGGACGCCTAGGTAGGGAGCCCAGGACCCTGGGGGCTGGTTCTGCCCTCCTGGAAGGGTATGGATTGTGTTAGGAGCCAGGACACCTGGGTTCAAAATCTGGGAGCCCTTTTCCCTCTCTAGGCTTCATTTTTCTTCCCTCTGAAATGGAATCAATGGCTCCGGCATGCCCTCTGTCCCCAGGGTGCTGAACAATAGGAACAATCCTGTGGAAGGCAGTCCTGCAGCAAGTGGGGAGTCAGGGGGGCTGGCCATGGCCCAGAACAAGCAGGTTCCCCATGGAGCTGCCCAAGGGGCCCCAGGAGGAATCCCAGGGAGGAGGGGAGCAGGAGTGGGGGCCTCTGCTTGGGAGAGGCATGGGTCTGTGTGTATGTCTGTCCATCCCGGTCCCTGGAATCTGTGGATTGTTCTGTCTGTGGCTCTAGTGGCTGGGGGTGGCTTGGCCCAGGGGCAAGGGGCTAATGGCTGGTGTTTAGGGACCCCCCCCAGGGAGGAGCCCAGGAGCTGGCTTGCCCCAGCCTGTCCCTGCCCCTTCCCTGCCTCTGCCTCAGGGGTGTGCACAGGAGTGTGGTGAGGGGCCCACCTGCCCTGTCCCAGCAAAAGCCCAGCCCCAGGGGGCTGGGGCTGGAGTAGGAAGGGAGGACAGGGGTGGGGGCTGTTCAAAGGCAATGAAGCAGAAACCATAGACAGCTGGACCTGAGGCCGGGCCTGGGCCCTGGTTGGCAGGGCCCAATCCTGAGCGGGTCCAACTTGATCCTGACCAGGCTGAGTCAGGGAGGAAGGGAGGGATGGGGAGAGAATGTGTCAGGGCCGAAGCAGCAGGCCAGGCCCAGAGCACCCAGCTGAGGAAGGCGATGGGGAAAGGGGGCATCTGCCCATGGGGTCTATGTGGGAACCAGTGGGGAGAGGGGTGAGTAAGAAGCAAAACGAGGGGGAAGGGGGAAGGGGAAGAAGGCAGAAAGACAGAGTCAGAGACAGGGCAGGGATGGGGCAGAGACCAGGATCGGGGGATAAGGAGTTTGTCCACAGGTAGGAAGGGTCTCAGCTGGCCGATGGGTAAACTGAGGGACTTGGCATCACAGGAAGTGTATCAGAGCTGGGAGGACCCTTAGAAAATATCTCATTTAATCCTTGCGCCTCCCCCATCCTACAGACGTGAAAGACGTGGAGAGAGACCTGGCCTGACCTACAATGAAGAGGAGACTGTGCGATCTGTGCCACCCCTCAAGGCCCTAGGCTAGAGAAAAAAGCCAATGTCTCCCCAAATCCGTGTCACAGCTTGCCTTGGCCGCCTCTAGGCAGGAGATGACAGCTTCTGCCTCAAGGAGATGCCTTTTGGCCGGGATAAAGGGAGGGCCTGGGGCAGGCTCAATGCCAGCCCCTGGAAGGATGGAGGGGCTGGCTCACCCCGGGAGCACCTGCCGTGCCTCCCCCGGTCCTTCCTCGATGCCCAGCCCCCTGCTGCCAGCTCACATTTTTAACATGCAGTTTTCTTTTCAGCTCCCTGGTCTCTCCCCTCCCTCCAGCCCCGCTTCTAGCCTGTTAGCCCTTTTCATGGAAGGTTCATAATAAAAACAAAACAGACACAGGCCCAGCCTTTTCTGGCCTGTTTGTTCACGCCCTTTATGTTTGGAGTGCCCCCCCAACTCGATTTGCCCAATGTCACCCGGACAGTCCTGGACCCCAACAAGTCAGGGCTCCTCACTGGCCCTTCTGCCCCACCCCGAGAGATGTCACCAGGAAGGGGCCAGATGCCAACTCCAGCCCTGGTCAGGTCCAAGGCTGGAAATGAAGAAGCCTAACTATGAATGGGGGCACCCCCTGGAAGTTGGGGGAAGGTAGTTGGAACCTGCAGGGGAAGACCCCTCCCCAGAAGGGACTAAAGAGGTGGCCACCTGCTAGCCTTGCCTCCCAGGACCAGATCCCAGCCCTGCTCTGCTCTGGCACAGCGGCCCCTCAGCCCCCACCCCCATCCCACCCGGCCCCCCAGCTCCTCAGGTCCCTGGCCCCCGGCTCAGGCAGGCTGCCTAGGACAAAGGTCTCCTGTATCAGAAGGCCCAGGTAATCTCCATCCCGGTCAATGAGTCGCCACCCGCCCCTTCTCCGCCATCTTATCTCTCTCACCCTTGATCTTGGGAGGCAGCAGGGAGGAGGGGGAGGAGCAGATGGGCACCCCACAAATCCCCTCAGGCCCGATCTCCACACCCCTGGTGAAAGGTGCCTGTTATCTTTATGAGGGTTTAAAGAGAGGTGTGCAAGGGGTTGGGAAGCAGCCATCTGCCCAGGCTCCACCTCAGCCGCCCCCCTTCACTCCCCCTTAGATAGTCCAGACCCCTGTCCATACCAGCTTGGGGAGCTAGTCAAGGTCTGGGGGGTGTCCTGAAAACAGAGCAGATGCCCCCCACCTCCCTCTGTCCTCACGCCCCTTGGCATAGGCCAGAATCACAAACCCCTAGAATCTGGTGCAAGAATCCATTCCCCGTATGGGTTGAGCTGGAGCCCCGCAAGGACCAGGAGCTTGCTACCACTCAAAGGAGTCCATTCCCTGGCTGGATGATGGCATTTGTTGTGAACCTTTTCTTTGTGTTAAGCCAGGAACTGTTCCTTGGCCCATTTTGACCCTTGGGGCCAGGTGGACCAAGACCCAGATCGGGAGGCTCCCCTGTGTCCGGCCTCCTGCTCCAAGCTGCCTCAGGCTGAGATCTGCCTTCCTCTCACCCCCAGGGAGTCTTCTTGCCTTCAGGCCACACATGCCTGGTTTTCTCAACTACTATGCCTGTGGTTCCCAAATCCTTCCCCACCCTGCTGGCATCCTCTGGGTGCTCAACAGCTCCTCAGTGGCCACGCTAATCCCTGGCACACAGTCCTTCCAGCTGGGGTCCTACGGGGCCAGAAAAGAGCAGCACCATCAACTCGCTATTCCTGGAGGTGGAGTCCCTCCTAATGCAGCCCAACAACCTGTTGGACTTTCTGGATGTCATTTCACATGGCTGACTCAGACTGAGCTTGTGCTCCACTCAGATCCCCAGATCTTTTTTCACAGAAACTACTTTCTAGAAGTGTTTCTTTATCTAAGACTTGTGACACTGAATTTTCCAACACAGACAGACTTCCCATTGATCCACTCCAGGTTTTCCTGACTGCCTCCTTCCTCCGTTGTGTTAGCTGTCCCTCCCTGCTTCATTCATCTGCCCATTTAACAAGCAAGTCATCTATGCCTTTATCTGAATGTCCATTAAAAAGATATCCTGGCGGCACTCCACTAGAGACCTGCCTTCCAAGCCACCTTTGCATCAGCTCTATTGTTTCTGTCCCTGTAATTGTATTAGCATCCAGCCAGTCCACTCAGGTCTTTGGACTCCAGGCCCAGGGCTCTAACCACTGCCTCACATTGTCAGGCTCAGGCTTCCATCATCTTCTCCAGCTTCCTCCAGTGTTCCCCTCCCTCTCCTCCCTTCTCCATTGCCTTTTGGGGGCCCCTGGCAGTGTAGGCTCCCTCAGCAGCCAAGTAAGGGAGGGGTATCTGCTGCCAGAGGTCACTGAGGTCACTGGAAACACCGACCCAATTCCCCAACATCCACCTTCCAGCCCTCTCAGCCTCCTGTTTGACACTGGGCCATAGAGTCTGGACAAAGGCAGTGTATGCAGACACTAGTTCTGAGGCTGCCCACCCACCTGCTGGACGGCAGACTTTCTCCCTGGAGACTCACAAAGACCTCCCTCCCCCCCCCCACCTACTCAGGCCCCTCCCATTAGTGCCGCTCCCCCTGCCCTGCCCGCCCACCTCCGCCCCCCCCCCCCCCCCCCCCCCCCGGCAGTGCTGCTTCCCTCCCCAGGCTTCCCCACCTTGGTCTCTGCCCCCACCCTCTCTGGCCTCCCCCCTCCCTTTCTTTCTGCCCCACCCTCTCATTTGCTTAAGCGACTGGCAGCTTTGGCCATGCCTGGCATCCCTACCCCCTAGCCTGCTGGCCCCTCATTGATAGGCATGCAAATTCCCAAACGGAATCCAATTAATACCCAAATGAGGGCTAGGAGGTGGGGGCCAAGCCAGGGTTCTGAACCTCCAATATTTGTCTCTGATTTGAATGTCCTTTGTGGCTGGCCAGGGTTTGAGCCCTTCTGGCTGCCCTCCCCACCCAAAGCAACTGATCCCCGTGGGGTTCACTCTTCACTTTTTAATTCCGCCTTTGTTCAGAACTTTCTACTCCGAAGCCTTTTCCCCTTGGCATCTTGTGAGGTAGTGAGCTCCCCATTCCTGGAGGTCTTCAAGGAAAGGCTGAGCGACTACTTGTCAGAACACACAAATTCGTGCATACATCCGTTGTAGCATGACATTGTAACTCCATCACACATCAGCGTGTGTGTGTGTGTGTGTGTGTGTGTGTGTGTGTGTGTGTAGGTAGCAGGATCAGAAAGGCTTTCGAGGGGGCCCTGGGTCCAAGAGGTGCATTGGGGAAGCCATCCCTGCAATGCCAGGGAGGGCATTGGGGGAGGGGGGGCATATCCCCTGCCCCTTCTGCCTCTTCCCTGTTCTGTGCCCAGCGGAGCAAGATGCCCCCTCACACACACACACATGCATGAACTTGTAACCCAATGCAGCTCTGTACTCGGGATGGCAGCCATGTATGTATATGTGTGTGTGCCTAAAGGCATGAGTCGTTCAACACCTGTGCACATTATGCATGTATGCATATGTGTTCGTGTACTATGGCCCACCTACATATGTGTGTGTAAAAATGTAACCCTGGTTACATGCGTCTGTCCTGTGTACGCATGGACCGTGAAGCCCTCATGATGCCTTCAAGCATGTATCACGCATGTGTGCTCAACCCCTATTATACCTGTGTGCACCGTGACCCCAGGTATACATGCATGGATCATATGTACTGTGGAAGTCCTGCGGCTTTCCTACGTGCAGAAGCAGGTTTGCAATGTAGCCCTAGAAACCTGTGTAGACATGGTGGTTCAAGCCGTGTGTGAATTGTACATGTACAATCTATGGATGGAAAGTCATCGCAGCCACAGACGAGTGTGCAAACATCCCTGAAACATTGCACACGAATGTATACATGATTATATGGGCCGTCCTGGATGTAGATGTAAGTGAGTAAGCACGGATGTATGTGCATGCATGTCTGTGCAACTAACCCCAGTGACATCTGCATATGGAGTCTGGGCGTACCACAACATGGCATGCTGGACAGTGGTCTGAGCTCTGGCCGGAGAGCCACCGAAACCCCCACCCCCTCCATTTCAATATGAAAGGCCCAGTCTGCCTGGGGACTCCCAGGACCAGTTGGTCCCTGAGCAGGCCCAGTTGCTCACTGCAGGGGGCCGGGCCGCTGGGGGCAAAGACAGGTTTGGATCCATCCCAAGGGCCCTGCTGCATTCAGGGGCCCCTCGCTGATTGATTGGCCCCATTAATCACTGGTGGGCAGGTGGGAGTGGGGGTAGGCAACAGGGCCCCTTAGAAGGCTGAGGGGAGTGTTGGGGGGCTCCGAAGCAGCCATGGGGACCTTGGGGGGAGGAAAGGGGATGGACAGATGGGCACATGGCTCTGTGCCCTGCACCTGCTGGGGGAGGGGCATTGGCAGCAAGTGTTCCTCTCCCACCCCCTCCTTCCCCTCCCTCACTCTTCCTCCTAGGCTCTGAAGTCACTGAGGGAAAGCCTGGATCCTTCTCTCCCAGCTCCCCCCTCCCCAAATTCACCCCTCCACCTCCAATAACAACCCTGGAAAGGATGGCTGGTTCTGAGAGGCCCACTCTCCAGGGCCTGTCTCCCCAGGCTACCCAGTCCTTCTTGGTTCCCCCTCAGAGTTTGGGAACCGAAGACGTTTCAAGGGCTTGAGTGGAACACTGAAAACAAAGGTGGAGGGGAGGTCAGAGGAATCTTAACCCTAAATGCCTAAATCACATCCTTCGTTCTGGATGGCTGAGTGGGGCGGGGCGGGGGGGGGGGAGCTGGGGGAGGGACACGGACAGACTCTATCTCAGCAGGGAGCCTAGAGCCACAGTTTAAATGACCTTCAGCCAAGCTGGGCCTCAACTCACCCCCCCCCCCCCCCGTATAAAAAGGGGGAGGGGTGAGATGACCTCTAAGGCCTCATCTGCCTCCAATACCCGCCCCACTGGGCTCCGCTGTCAGACAGCTCCAGCTCTGGGCAAGTACCCCTGGCCTGGAGCTGGGAGCTCCTTTCTGGGGTCCCCCTTCTTCTCAGGTTCATTCCCCTCTAGCTGTGCCTCATGGGCAGTGTCCTAGCCAACAGTCCTCAGTGGTTCCTTCACGCCTCTGAGATCCAAGACAAGCCCCTCTGACCTTGGTCATTGCTTGGGTAGCCTGATCCTTGTAGGGAGGAACCATCAGCTTGTGAGTTTTCTTGGGAGGCCTCTGGGCCGGGTTATCATTATAGAGAAGCCCCCAACATTAATGCCAGCCTAGGATAGAGGAGAAGCACCTTACAGTTGTAGACAGACCTAGAAGGACCTGAGAGGCATCTGATCCAAGCCCTTCATTGCTCACCTGAGGTACTCTGCCTCTGAATCAAGTACTTTCCCCACTGTCTTTGGGGCTAAAAGTATGATTCAAACCTAAGCCCTCTAATTGAATCAAGGCCTCTTCCCACTGATTTTGGGGCTAAGGGCTCTCTTGGCACACAGGAAACACTCCTTTGAGGAGGGATAGATCTAGACATGGTCCACACTGGCCCTCCTGAGCCTTCCCCCACTCTATGACATTGTCCCCAAGGCCTCTCCCTTTGTCCCTACCCCCAGGAAAAGCTCTGACCTCAGTCACTCCTCCTCTCAGACCGTGGAACACCTCCCGTCCCCACCAGAGGATCTCTAAGCCTGAGCTCCACTATCTTCTGGAAAGGAGTCTTCAGGGGTGGGGAACCTGTGGTCTCAAGGCCACATGTGGCCCTCTAGGTCCTCAAGTGTGGCCCTTGGCCTCAAGGCCACTGCTTCCTGATTTCTAGGTCCTTCCCCTGGGGAATCAGGGTCATGATTAGGGGTCAGGTTGGGGTGGGATTAAGGACAGGATGTGAGGAAGAGAGGGGATCCCCAAACACAAACATCACCTACTTCCTAAGCCTCCAGAAACCCCGGGGGTTTCCTCCTGCCCTTGGGAAAGTTCAAAGCATCTGATGCTGCCAGGAGTGACTGATGGGGGCCCCACTCCATGCCCTGAGGGAGCCTGCCACAGGCACACACAGACTGGCACCCAGCCACATGCCCCTCTGCCCCCCAGCTCAGCTGGGCTTTCCTCCCTTTGGCTCAGTCCATCAGACCCTCCACACAGACCCTCTCCACAGGGCTTAGAGCTCAATGACATCTGGTCTGACCCCCTCATTGTAAAAGGAAGAACAAGGAAAAAAGGAGGGAAACTGAGGCCCAGGGATCAGTAGGAAAACCAGGATTTGACTCATCCTGGCTACAGTCAATGTTCTTCCCAATAGAGTAAGCTGGATGCTCTGCCCAGATCAGGAGGATGGGAGGAGGAAAACCAAGAAGAGCCCTGGACTCAGCCACCACCCCACCCCCAGCCCATTGTACGGATGGCAGCAAGGCCCAACATACCACAAGGCCTCACTCAGGCTCTCAAAGGAAGTTAGCCTCACTATCCACGCTAGGATAACCCAACCAGTAGACAAGGATTCCTGGTCCGTACTGGGAGGCAGCTGGAAGGGAGCTGTCCATGAGCATGTGTGGCTAGGGCAGGCACAGTGATGGGCAGCAGCCAGGGCCAGGGGGGAACAGAGAGAGGAGTAGGCAGCGCCACCCACAATCCCAAGCTGCTCTTCTCCCAGTAGGCAGCAAGTGGGAACCCCATAATCTCCAATGGGGGAGAGAAAAAGGGGAAGGGGCATGTGGACTCAGCATATTATAAAAACTGCTGCCCTCAGAAACCCAGAGAAACCTCAGAGGTCCATCAGCTCCATCCCAGGACAGACTAAGAATCCACCCCCAAACATCCCCCCAAATGAGCCGTCCCCTCCAGCACAATCAGTTCAGGCCTTTGTCTCCTCCTGCCTGAACTGTGGTAATTGCCCACAAACTGCCGAGATGATCTCCCTCCACAATCCGAGCTCCATTCAGATGCCAATATTTTTGTAAAACATCATCTGACCACATCCCTCCCCCGATCCATAAATGCCATGGCTACTCATTACCTCCAAGATAAAAGCCTTGTAGAAAAAAAAGTAAAAGCCTTCCTAACTTAAATACATCCTACCTGTGCAGTCTTCCAGTCCAGTTCCCTCCTGGCTGTGGTCTGTTTGCCTCAAGTGTCCATCTTCCAGTCTATCTCCCTTACCTTAGAATCTGATTGTTTCACTGCCCTGCCCTAGAAACTTCACTGGCTCCCTATCACTGCTAAGATAAAAAAAAAAAACCAGCTCCTCTGGTTAGCTTTTAAATCCCTTACACCCCAGTCCCAACCCATGCTTTCAATCTGTTATGGTACCTCTGATGTCTAATGGAGAGGTGACCCATTCCTCACCAAGGCCATCCTTTCTATGTATTCCTGTTCTTGTTCCCCTCCTGTCTTCTCCAGCTGATTGCCCTCTTAATCATCTTCTCTTTCTCTCTCTTTCTGTTTCTGTCTCTCTCCTTCTGTCTCTGCCTCCCTCTGTCTCTGTCCTCCTTCTTTCTCTGTTTCTGTCGCTCTCTCTGCCTCCCTGTCTCCCTCTGTCCTCTCTCTCTGTCTCTTACTCTCTGTCTGTCTGTCTGTCTGTCTCTCTCTCTCTCTCTCTTTCTGTCTCTGTCTCTGTCTCCCTCTATCTCTGTCTGTCTCTCTTCTTCAGTGTCTCCCATCTACTGATTCCTTCCTTGTGGCTTACAAAGTCTCCTCTGTCCTAAAAAACAAACAAACAACAACAAATCGCTAGATCCTACCATGGAGTCATTTTCCTGTATCTCTCTGCCCTTTGACAGGTGAGTTTCTAGAAGAGACATTCACCCGTGGCCTCAACTCACTTCTGGAGCCGTTCTGGCTTCCAGCCTCACCCTTCAGCTGCCCCTGCTCCCTCCAGTTACCAGCAGCTTCTGAATCACCAGATCCCCCGGCCCTTCCCCCACCCTTATCCTCTCGAGGTCCTCCTGGACACTCTCTCCTTTCTGGGTTTCCACGGCATTCCTACTCATGAGATGCAGTGTATGCTAGTAGATAGAGCTACAGCCTGAGGATTAGGAAGCCCTGGGTTCCTCTGACTGTTACTGGCTGTGTGACCTCAGGCAAAGCATAGCCCATAATTGTCCCCAGGCCACTGAGTCACTAAGTTGTAGAGATGCCCTGGTAAAGTGGGCACTTCCCCACACAAGCTCCCTACCGATAGTCACAGGTGCAGTCAAAATGAAGGGAAAGCAGAACTTGTGGCATCCGGGCTCTTTCCTGGAATATTCCTCTTCTCTCTCTCCACATCCCCTTGATGACCTCATTGGCTCCCAAGGCTTCAGTGATCATGTCTGTGAAGATGGCTCCCAGATCTCAAGATTATGTAACTCCTGACTCAATCAATTCTAATGGATTCCAAATGCTTTGGGCTTTAAATATAAGCTTTCTAGGGCTGGATCTAGGGAGCTGAGGGTCACTCCCACTCTTGGAAATCCCTGGTGTCCTCCAAAGCTCATCCCACATGCATGAAGCCACCCCCTCCACTGTCTTGTATTGATTTTGCATGTACTCATATGTGTACGTTCTCTCACCCCCAATAGAGAATTCCTTGAAAGAAAGGGCAGCTTCATTTCTGTCTTTGTATCCTCTGCACTTGATCTAATATGTAACACACAGTAGGTGCTTAATGAAGGCTGGTTGATTGATGGAATAATTTATTTTTTAAAAAATTGTTCATTTATTTTTGGCATTCATTTTTTAGGGGGTAAGGCAGGGCAATTGGGGTTAAGTGACTTGCCCAAGGTCACACAGTTAGTTAGTAAGTATGTCAAGTGTCTAAAGGCTGAATTTGAACTCAGGTCCTCCTGACTCCAGGGCCAGTGCTCTACTCAGTACACCACCTAGCTGCCCCATGACATTCATTTTTTTAAATTTTGAGTTCCAAATTCTCTCCCTCCCTCCAGCCCTTCCTGAACCATGGAGAAGGCAAGCAGTATGGTGTCAGTTATACCTGTGAATTCATGTATTATCCATGTCGGGGGGAGAAAAAGAAAAAGCAAGAAAATTAAAAAGTGGAAAATGTGTGCTTCAATCTGCACTCAGAGTTCAGCAGTTCTCTCTCTGGAGACAAAGAGCATTCTTCATCATGGGTCCCTTGAAATTGTCTTGGATCATCGTATTGCTCAAAGTAGCTAAGTCTTTCCCGTTTGATCATTGTTACGAAGATGCCACTAACAGAAGCAGTGTTCTCCTGGTTCTACTCACTTCACTTTACTTCAGTTCATGTAAGCCTTCCCAGGATTTTCTGAAACCATCTTCCTCATCATTTCTGATAGCACGATGGTACCCCATCACATTCATATACCAGAACTTGTCCAACTATTCCCCAATTGATGGACTTCTCCATGATGGAAACATTTGTTAAGCATCTACAATGTGCCAGACACTACTCTAGGCAGTGGGCACACAAAGACAAAAATGAGAGAGTTCCTCTCCTCAAGTAGCTTCTATTTTACTGGGGAATAGAACATACAAAATACAACACAATATACAAATAAATCTGAGGGATCATTTGAAGAGAAAGAGACCACTAACACTTGAGAAGTTCAGGAAGGGAGCAGCTGAGATGAGCCTTAAAGGAAGCCAGGACTGATTCTAAGAGACACAGGGGGAGGGTCAAGCACATCCTGGGAATGGGGGCAGGAAATAGAATGCAGAATTCAAGGAAGAAAATGTAAGCCAGGTTGTCTGGAAGGCTAGTATCATGAAGAAGACTTGAAAGGCAGGTAGAATCTACATTGGCTCCCACGGGACTTTAAATGACCAGCTGAGAAGTTTGTACTTTATCCTAGATAGAGCACTAGGGAGGTCTTATGGGCTCTTGAGCAAGGATGGGATGTGGTCAGACTTTTGCTTTTGAAAGATAGGCCCAATGATGAGGTCATTACAATCCTCCAAGGAAGAAGAAGTGAGGGCTTGACTTCCAGAGCCAGCTGTACAGAAGGGAGAAATGTGGGGAGAGAAGAGATGGACATAGAAACAGGAACTCAATAACAGATTGGGCTAGGAGATGAGGGACAGGGAAGAGTTAGGATGACACCAAAGGTGAGTGACCAAAAGACAATGAAGTCCTTGGGGAAAATAGGGAAGTTAGGAGGAAGGGTAGGTTTAGGGGGAAAGATGATGAGTTCTGTTCTGCCCATGCTCAGTTTGAGATGGCAAGGTTGAAAGGATATCCAGGTATACTTGTCCACCAAAGAGCTGGTGCTACCAGACCATCAAGAGAGAGACTAGGGATACAGATATGGATTGGGGGATCATAGAGATGATAACAGAACTAATGAGAGCTGATAATATCACTGACAGAAGGAAGGGGAGGAAAGAAGAGGGAAGGAGAGGGGAGAAGAGGGAAGGGAAGGGAAGGGGAGGGGAGGAGAGGGAAAGAAAGAAGAGGAAATGGGAGGGGAAGGAAGGAGAGTGTGAAAGCAAATACAAAACAACAAAGTCACAACACAGCAGTATAAAGATAGGCGCATACTGATAGTCTGCATCGTCCAGATGGAACGCATCCCACGGATCGATTGAAAATTCCGTGCTGTATGTTCAGTCTGTAATACTGTAAAAACACCAAAGAAAATTAACATCAATGAGATTATTTATTAGCGATGGAATTAACAAATCTAATATGCATTCCATGCAAATTTTTATTTTATTTGTTTGCTCATGAAAATTAAAACCCACAGGCGGGCCACATACAATTGCACTGCAGGCGCATGTGGGTCCAAGGGCTATATTTTGGGCGGCCCTGCAGGAGGTTTTCCTTGAGCACGAAGCCTCAATGACCTCAGAATTATCTGAACTCAAGAGCATAACTGTTCTGAGTAATTTATTTTAAAACAGTTTTACAAAAGAAATAATGGCCATCTCTTCCCTGACACTGTCACCCACTTAGCACCAGTTCCTACCATGGCACACTTGGACTAGCCTGTGGAAATCTCTCGGGTCTGTTCTGCCCTTTCCCTGGCTGTCCCCATGCCTGGAATGATCTCACTCCTCTTCTCCCGGCTTCTGTTTCCTTTCAGGACTCAACTCAAACCTCAACTTCTGCAGGAGACCTCTCTCCCTTCCTCTTCCCACTGACCCTGTCTAGATCTTGGGTGTATGCATCTCATTGCATGTCACCTCTCCCAACGAGCTCTTTGGAGGAAGAGCCCTTTTATGTATCCCCAGAACTTAGCACACAGTGCCTGCTACAAAGTAAGGACTTGTTGGTTCTTGATTGACATTCTCAAGAAAAATAATATATTGAATAAAAGCAGGTGATACCTGAACTATTTCTACTTTGATTTTTAAAGATAGAACTCAGCTGCAGAAACCAAGGATGTTTAACCTGGAGAAGAGGAGTTCCAGGGGGACATGGCTGGCAGCTGTCTTTAAATATTTGAAGGACTGTGGTGAAGGCAAGATAAGCCTTGTTCTCCTTGGTCTCAGAAAGCAGAACCAGTATCAATGGGTGTGTGGGTGTGTGTGGGGGTGGGGGGGTGAGTATGGGTGGGTGGATGTGCGGGTGTGCATGTGCCCACGCAGTGTGTGTGTCTGTGTGTTGGGGGGTAGATGTGTGTAGGGGTGTGGGGGTATGGAGGTGAAGGTGGGGTCTGAGGGTGTGAGTGTGGGTGGGTGGATGTGCTGGTGTGTGTTGGGTGACTACGTGTGTGGGGGGATAGATGTGTTGGGGGGTGTGGTTATGTGGGTGAGGGTGGGGATGTTTGCAAAGAGGTCAATTGAGGCTGGTGGTCAGGAAGAACTTCCCAGCAATGAAGGTTGTCCCAGTGTGGAAGGTGCTGTCTCAAGAAGTGGTAGCTTCTCCCCCACTGGAGGGAATGACCGAATGACCCCATATCTAGTGTGCTTCGTTGGGGATTCTTGCTTAGGTCTGGGGTAAACTGACTATCCTGAGTTCCTGGCCAGCTCTAAGAGTCTGTGATTCTTTGAAGGAAAAGAGTATGTGCCGTCAAGGTTAACCAGCCAAGAGCCGCAGCCTTAGCTGGGGATGGGTTCCCTCCATGTTGCTTTTCAACCTCTCCTCGGGACATGTCATTGCTGGTGCCGGTGCTGGGCACATCGTTCTCTGTCTAATGCCCCCTAGCCTCTTCATTGCTTCACAGAAGGATTTCCCTCCACATTTCAGAAGCTCAGGAGTAGGGGCCCAGCAGGTGGATGGTGGGGTTGGCCAGGGCTGGGGACCAGGGCAGGAGGCTAGGGTTTCGAGGGGGCAGGAGTCAGGGGCAGCCTGGTACCTACCTCTCTGTTCTCTTTGGAGAGTGTCGCTGCCTTTGTCCTCCTCTGGCCTCTTCCCGTTTCTTGTGTTTCGCCCATCTCAGGCAGTGTGTCTTGCTGGGGTCTCTGTTCTCAATGTCTTCTCTGTCTCTCAGTCTCTCTTTGTCATCACTCTCCCACCCCTAGCCCTGACTTGACCAAGACTCAGACACTCTACAATGCACTGCCTTGTATATTTTACATTTCAACTCTATTTGCAGCCTAGATTTACCAGGTAACCCTCCCCCACACACACATACACACCTCCCTTCCTACCCTGCCCCCCCCCACTAAAACCTGCACTAGCCTATCTGAGGAACGGCTTCTGGAAACCACAATGTAAGGCAACCCTCCCCCTTCTAAAGCAGGCAGAGCTTTGGGGTTATGGGGACCATGGGGACTCCAGGATTTCGAGCTGGCAGAGACCTCCCCTTGTTTTACAGAGGAAAGACCTGGGGCAGCCTAGAGAGGGGAAGGGGCTCACTCAAGGTCCCACAGGTAGGGGTTACTCATCCCAACCCATTTCTGTTTCTAGGGAGGCTACTTTGCTCTGGGATTTCTAGGTCATTTGGGGGCTCTTTGGGGAGCTGCAGCAGAGCTCACATGGCCCTCTCCTTTTCCTTGGGGTTGCAGTATGCTGGCTTCTCTCCCTGCTGGCTCAGGGACAGTTGTTAGGGCATGTTGTCCTGTTTTATGTAATTTGAGTTTATTTATATTTTGTCAAGGTACCCAGTGGCCCTGGGGCGAGGGTGTCGCGAGCCTGTACTAATGATAGCTCAAAGCTTCACCAGGGCTTGAACAAGAGCAGAAGCAAAGAGGAGCCATCACATTATGCTGGGGTCCCAGGGCTGTTGGGGGACTACTGGGGGAGGGCTCAGTCGGTGCCTTTCCCTTCCCCTCCCAGGAGGAGGAAGGCAAATTGAGACTCACTCTTCAAAGTCCAGTGGCTGAAGGATTCTCTGAAGGCATCCAACCCAGCTCAAACCAAGTCCCCTCTACCAGGTGGGCATCCAGCCTTCCTTTGGAGGCTGCTGGTAACTGGGTGCTCACTTCCTTCAAAGGCAGCCCAGCCCACTTCTGGGAAGCTTGGAGTCTCAGGAAGTTTTCTTGACCTTTGGTCTAAATTCACTTCTTTTCATGTCCCCACGCCCCCACCCCCACTGCCCCAAACAACCTCCCCCTTCCAGTGCTAGAGAACAGCTACTGCCTCTCCAGTCTTCTATTTTCCATGTCACCACTTGGTGGCCTGACCCTCCCCACCCTGGCTGCCATCCTCTGGACCCTCTCTAGGTCCTCGATGTCCTTGCTAAACTGTGGTACCTCCAGTCATGGTCTGAGCATGGCAGAGCACGGTGGGACCAGCACCTCCTTGGACTGGGACACTCGATTGTGAAATCCAGCCCAAGACCACGTCAGCTTTTCTGACCTCCACATTGGCCACATTCCCTTCCAGAAGATTTTGAGTTTTAAATTTTCTCTCCCTCCTTCCCCTCTCCCTCCCCAAGATGGTGTGCAATCTGATATAGGCTCCACATATACATCCATATTAAATATATTTCCACATTAGTCATGTTGTAAAGAAGAATGAGAGCCAATGGGAGGGACCACAAGAAAGAAACAAAACAAAACATCCAAAAAGAGAGCGAGAGCATAGTCTGCTTCGATCTGCGCTCAGACTCTCTAGCTCTTTTTCTGGGTGTGGACGGCGTTTTCCATCATGAGTCTTGTGGAGTTGTCTTAGATCCTTGCATGGCTGAGGAGGTTGGTCATTGTGTTTCTGTGTACTGCTGCTGTGGACAGTGTTCTCCTGGTTCTGCTCACCTCACTCAGCATCAGTTCGTATAAGTCTTTCCAGGTTTTTCCGAAGTCCCTCTGCTCACCATTGCTTAAAGCACAATAGTATTCCATTACATTTATATCACACGACTTGTTCAGTCATTGCCCAACGGATGGGGATCCCCTCAATTCCCAAGTCCTTGCCGCCACAAAAAGAGCTGCTATAAATGTTTGTACACGTGGGTCCTTTTTCCTATTTGTATGACCTCTTTGGGATACAGACCTAGAAGTGGTATTGCTGAGTCAAAGGCTATGCACAGTTTTGCAGCCCTTTGGGCATAGTTCCAAACTGCTCTTCAGAATGGTAGGATCAGTTCAGGACTCCACCAACAATGCATTAGTGTTCCAATTTTCCCACATCTTCCCCAACATTTATCATTTTCCTGTTTTGTCACATGTGCCTATCTTATAGGTGTGATGTGGTACCTCAGAGTTATTTTGATTTGCATTTCTCTAGTCAATGGTCATTTAGAGCACTTTTTCACATGACTATAGATAGCTTTAATTTCTTCCTCTGAAAACTGCCTGTTAATATCCTTTGACCATTTATCAATTGGGGAATGACTTGTATTCTTATACATTTGACTTAGTTCTCTGTATATTTGAGAAATAAGGCCTTTATCAGAGATAGTGGCTATAAAAATTGTTTTCCAGCTTTCTGCTTCCCTTCTAATCTTGGTTGCATTGGCTTTGTTTGTGCAAAAACTTTTCAATTTAATGTAATCTGAATGATCCATTTTGCATTTCATGGTGTTCTCTATCTCTTGTTTGGTCATCAATTCTTCCCTTCTCTATAGATCTGATGGTGAAACTATTCCTCGCTCTGCCACTTTGCTTATGGTATCAGCCTTTATATACCCATACCCATTTTGACTTCATCTTGGTATAGGGTGTAAGACATTGCTCTATGCCCAGTTTCTGCCATATTATTTTCCAGTTTTTGACCACTGTGTCTTGTGTCCCTACCCTAGTCTACCGATCCACCACTCTGTTTCTCAGCCAGCACCAAGTAATTCTGATGACTGCTGCTTTATGACTCAAGTTAAGATTTGGTACAGCTAGGACCTCCACATGCTACTGTGGACTCAGGCTGGGCTCACCCTTAGCGGCCCTTCCCCCATGGAGGGGGCAGACCAGGAAGCCCATGGATCTCACCTCCAAGCCTGAGTTCTAGGCAGCACATGAGGGTGATCTAACCATATTTATTAGGAATAAATAATAAAAGTGACAGCTCACATTTATATGGAATTTTCAGGTACTTTACAGGTTTTTCATTGGAGCCTCAAACAACCTGGTGAGGTAGGTAACATCAGGCCCATCGTACAGATGAGGCATCTGAGGCTGAGAGAGGGTAAATGGAGAGGCTAGTAAGTGCCTGAAGCAGGGTTTGAATTCGGGTCTTCCTGCCACCAAATCCAGCACTCTCTCCTTCCATCACACTGACCTTCCCAGACTAATATTGGAGGAAGCAGCAGATCAGAATTATTGGTATGTTGAAAGTCCTAAATGTTTGTAGAGAAAAATGTGATTAAAACAACCACAGCAACAACTTGTTCAGGCCTCTAAGTCCCTTTAAGGCCAACAACATGGAGGTCTTGAAAGGATCTGCTTTCAAAAGTAGACTATACCTATATTTACCAATCGCTTCAGGCAGTTCTAGGATCTCCTGAGGGCTTGAATGTAGTTTTTCTTCAGTACACAGGTTCACAGGTTGTGTTAGCAAACCCTCTCTTCGTGGAAGTGCAAAGGTCTAGCTTGGTCCTTGTCTATCGCCAACTCTAAATCAATTCACTTCCCTAGGGCTGAGATTTCCTTCGACACCCTACCTTTCACCAGCATGGCTCTGAGCCCCCAATCTAGACAGACCCAGCAGAAGCCCCATCTCTTTTTATCAGAATCCCAGAGTTTACAAAACCCGAGAGGGATTTTTAAGAGATGGCCAGGTCCAATTTTACAGATTGGTAAACTGAGCTCCAGAGATGTTAATCTGCATTGCTGCTCCATGCCACCCCTCCTCATGCATTACCACTCCCATTTTCCGGGTATGGGAACTAAGGCTTGGGGAGCATCCATCTCTGGCCTAACGTCACAGAGGCAAGTTTGGAAGCCCAGACTCTGAAACCAAATCTAGTCCCAAAGACCTTGCTCTCATGTGGTGACGCCTGTCCAGGCGCCAGTGATCTCTCCTGATGCAGACAGTCCATTCGCACGCATCATGTGGATCACACACTGTGGCTCTTGGTTAGTCTTCCTTGCTCTATTCTGGTTCCCAGGGTTTGTAAGAGATTTAAGTGATGAGAACAGTGAAGTTGCTACCTCTAAGAGATTATGGGACTCAGGAAACACTTCAGAAAGATTCTCTCTCCAGTTTAGGCTTCATCCCCACAAGAAATCTGAGAGAGAAATGGACTGAGGCTTGACTTCAGCAACAGACACAAGACAGACAGAGACAGAGACAGAGACAGACAGAGAGAGATGGCGAGAGAGAACTAGAATAGAGGAAAGAGGGGAGGGGGAGGGGGATGATAGAGCTATGGGACATGGAGAAAGCCTTGAAAAGAGGTGTGTGACTGGAGTCTCTTCATCTCGGAGATGCTGCCAACCAGTGAAATCCCAGCCAGGCCCAGGCCCCAGCTGGAGACACTTGTCATCCACTCACTCTGTTCTGTGGGGTTGCTGGATTCCAGCCCACCTCCCCTGGGTGACTCAGTGAAATGGAAGCACTTCCAGGACATTCTTTGGGTGCCCACCAGCACTCAGCACACAACCCTGTGCCTGGTACTCAGGAGGTGCTCAATAAATGCCCATTGAGTTGAGAATAGATAAGGAATTCTGGAGCACCAGAAGTCTGAGGAGAGGGGGCGGGGCAAGGCTCCGGGGGAGGGGTCGTCAGCCAATAAATATCGCTTAAGTACCTACTGTGTGCTGGGCACTGAACCAAGCACTGGGGGTACCAGGGAAGGCAGAAGCCAGGCCCTGCCCTCAGAGCATGATGAAGGGGACAAACAGCCACACACAGACAAGCTACAGACTGGGCCGGTGGGACGTCAGCAGCAGAGGCAAAGGAGGAGGCTTCCTGTCCTAGGTGGGATTTTAGGGAGGCTTGGAGGAACATGGAAGCCAGGAAGCAGGGGTGGGCAGGGAGAACACTGCAAGGCTGGCACAGGCAGAGAAAATCAGAGCAGCTGGGGAGATGGAGCTGCCTGTTGGAGGAATAGCAGGGAGAGGCCAGGGTCACTGGCCTGAAGAGGATATGGGGACTGGCACATCAGAGCTGCACTCTGGCAGCCACGGAGGAGGAATTGAAGTGGGGAGAGACTTGTGTGAGGAAGAAGCCAACCAACAGGCCATGCAGACTCCAGGAGGGAGGCAAGGAGAGCGGCCCAGTGTGGTGGGCAGATCTGAGGAGAGAGGAGCCTAGTGGAGAGATGTCACTAAGGTACAGTGTACAGGCCTCAGGGACAGTTGGGTATGGAGGGTGAGAAAGGCATTGAGGAGGCCACCAGGGCTGGGAGTCTGGGTTACTGGGAGGACAGCGCTCCCTCTTAAGTAACAAGCAAATAAGGAGCAGAGGAGGTTTGGGAGGGGGTAGAAAATGAAGTCCACTTTGGATGTGTCCGGTCTCAGCTGTCTACAGGACTCCAGTTTGAAGAGGCTAATGGACAGTGGAGTGGCGAGATCGGCAGAGAGCTTAGTGCTGCAGGAATCATCAGCCCAGGGACCAGAACAGAGCACGGAGAGCAGTGAAGAGGTGCTGACCAGCTCCCAACGTGGAGGAGTCCCGAAGGCTGAGGGTGCCCAGAAGGCCACTCATTCTTCTTGCCCCTGCAGGCGCCCAGCCCACAGCTGCGTGTGTGCCCAGAGAGGCTGGGCAGCACCTCCTCTGCAAGGCCTGCCCCACCCTCGGCTTGCTGGGGCTCTTCCCGACACTGCCCGGGGCCAGGATTCCAGGGCGCTCCTTGCTAATGGTTATGCCGGGAACACCCCAGCTCAGCCCTAATTCCAGCTGCTTTGTTGGCGGGCTCCAGAGACCATGAGGTGGGAGGTTGAACTGCTCGTAAAAAACCCACAATGTCTGGGCCTTAAGGCTCCTGGGGCAAGGCTGGGGTCCTGGGAAAGGACAGGCCTGCCTCCTCCCAGTTCAGCAGCCTTGGGGTTTCCTGATTAGCAACTGCCCTGCCCCCTCCTCCAGGACAGCCAAAGGTGGCCTAGTTTCTTGGCTTACTCATCAGACTAGAGGGAGGGAAAAGTGTTAGCCAGGACTGGGGGAGGGCATCACATCTACCATGTCCCCCCTCCCTTCCATTGTACTGAAGGGGTCAGGCCCCTCCAGCCGTCCTGCTCACTCTGGAATTGGCATTGTGGCATTTGCCTAGGTTGGAAAGTGCCTATGCCCTCTCCTCTCCCAGAGATCCAGGCCGAGGGGGCAAGAGCTGGCTAACCTCCTCCTGGGAGCTAGGAGTCCTGTCTCTTCTCATACGCCAGGATTCTTCAGAGGAGCCCACTTCCACCTACTACAGGGCCCCAAGGCTCACTTCAGCACCTCAGCTTTCCCAACTGTCTAATGGGCACAAAAGAGAGACTGTCCACCTCTCTTCTCCCGGGACAAAGTTTCTACCCTTCCTCAGAGCCAGCACTGAGCTTTACAGTCATGTTATAAATAGATTGTGTTTTATTTATAAAATCCACTTTCCATAAAATAGGGTAATTCTTATGTACAGGGCAGACAGCCCCTCATACAAGGTCATCTGCCCAATGCCTTCAATCCAGCCTTCATCGAAGGCAGCCAGAGCCGGGCCAGGCCAGTCGGCTTGCCCCAGGAGCAGAGCGGGGCTGGGGAAGGGTGCCATGATCATGTTTACGGCCTTCCCAAGCTCCAGTACAAAATCTGTCTTTTGTTGATGCTATCCTCTGGGCCACAATTCCACTCATTAAAATAAAAAAAAGAGAGAGATTCTCTGTCCTCAGAACCCCTCCCCCCTTAACGAGAAGCAAGGGTGATTACACTCACCCCCCTCAAAATATTAACACGAAAAGTGGGGGACTGGAAGAGAGAAGGGAGGTAAAAGACAGGCTGTAGCTTCCAGACTGTCCCTCTGTCCCCTGCCTGTCCACCGCTCCCGGCCTCCCTCCCCCGAAGTCTGCAGCCAGCCGCAGCAGGCACGGCTCAAAGCGCAGGCTTCCTGGGTCCCTCGCCGTCCAGCAGCCAGGGTGAATCCTTGGCAGGTAGCAAGGTCAGGCTTTCTGCAGCTCCTTCACAGGTGGGGAGCAGGGAAAGCCGTCAGGTCCTGACTGGTTCCTCTCGGCATTCAGTGCTGCTGCGCGGGATAGAAACGGAGAACGAACGTCGCGAGCACCATAAAGCGCAGCCGGCAGAACCAGTTGTTCTCCCAGGGCCGGCCTCGGCCCCACCCCGCGGCCCCCCAGCCAAGCAGGCAGATCTTCTCCTCCGCCTCCTCCCGCAGGGCACCCAGACCCAGCGGGTGCAGCCCGGGCCAGACCGCCCCCAACGACTAGCTCGGCAGTTTCACCGCGGCTGTTGACTCGGCGTTTCACGGCCCGGGCCCGGAGGCGGGGGCTTCAAAGCCAACCTCGGGCTCAGCTTTTCCGTGAGTCAGGGCCTCTCCCCGCGCACCTTCCCTTCTCGGCCTCCCTCCTCAGACCCATTTGCATTGCAAAGTCACCCGCCTTCAGCGCTCTGAGCCCGAGGGAGCGGAGGAGCTGGGTGAGGGGTGGGGAATACCCCGCTCCCCCGGGCCAGCAGAACCATCAAAAGGAAGTTTGGCGATCCCCGGCTCAAACAAAGGCAGCCCCGGCAGCGGCTGGACCCGGGGGGGCGGGGGGCGGCGGACTGCGCCCCACTCGGGCTGCTTTGAGGCCCTCCTGCCCGAGGGCGCGTCGGCCGGTGTCTGCGGTGGGGAGGCGGAATCAGAGGGCGCGTCGGGCTGGTGTGTCCGAGCGGGGGCCGGGGCGGCGGCAGAGTCTCTGCCTGTCCACTGCGCCTGGTTACCTCGGGGGGCGGTGGACACGCCCTCTCAGTAGCCCCCGAACCAACTGGTGAAGTCCAGCAACTCCTGCTCCTCTGGGCTCAGCGCCCCCTCGTAACCACTCTCGTCAGACGAGTAAGGCGAGCGGGGGGAGCCGGGCACCGAGCTGCCCTCCCGGCCGGGCGACGACGAGTCGAAGGAGGGGGAGCCCGACGCGTAGGAGCCAGAGTACGGGCAAGGGCCCCCACTGCCCCCGCACGGGGCCCCAGCCCCGGGGGGCTGCGGGGACCCGGTGGAGCCAGCGGCCCCCGCGCCCAGGAGGCCCTCAGGGAAGGTGGCACCCATGGCATCTTGCTGAGCCAGCAGCTGCTGCAGGGCACGGATGTACTCGACGGCCGAGCGCAGGGTCTCCACTTTGCTCATCTTCTTGCTAGCAGCGCCGTTGGGGACGTGCTGCCTCAGCGTCTGGAAGCCCAGGTTCACCAGCTTCACGCGGTTGCGCTCACGCTCATTGCGCCGGGCCACGGCCGCCGCTCCTACCCCGGGGCTCGGGTCGGATCCAGGCTGCTGCTGCTGCGGAGGCTGCTGCTGAGGAGGCTGCTGCTGCAGGCCTAGAGGGCCCGATGCCCCTGGCGCTGGAGTCGGCCGCCGCTTACAGCGCAGCAGCTCTGGGGACGCTGGCCGCCGCCTCCGGGCAGTCCTCAGGGACGCGTGGGAAGGCCCCGGGGCGGGCGGAGAGTAGGCACTGGTGGCCACACAGAGTTGCAGCCTCTGACCGCCAGAGTCCAGGGGGCCGCTGCGGGCGAAAGGACGTGCGGGGGGCGCCAGCTGGCTCGGCGCTCTTCCGCAGCTGTCCATGTCCGATCTGGCCCGTCCGCGCAGCGGCCCCGGCCAGGGCTGCCGAGGCCACCTCCTTCGCGGGCAATGGTTACCCGCTGTGGCCGGAGGCGGAGAGGTGCAGCGCCCAGCTGGGGCCCGCGGGGACCAGGCGGGCAGGACGGCCAGGTCGTGCGATGGAAGGGCCGGGCTGGTGGCGGCGATCCTCAGGGCAGCGCGTGGGGCTCTCGCGTCCCGCGCGTGCTGTCGGCCACCTGCGGGCGCTCTCTTGCTCACGGGCTGGCTGGCTTGTCGCTGCGCCTTTCCCGGCCGTGGCCCGGGTGTCTTGTTTTTAAATGCACATGGAGCCCCAGCGCCCTCCCCTCGAGGAGCCAAACGTGCTGAGCCCCACTGGGGCGGGCGCTCCCGCCCTGCTCCCCCCTCCCCTCCCCTTGGGCTTGGGCGCTGTCCAAGCGTCCTCCTCCCGGCCCCCTTTTTCATCCCCACGCGCTGGGCGCACGCGGGGCGGGGCGGGAACGGGAGGAGGGGAGGGTAAAGGTAGGGAGGAGGCTGTCGGGGCGGAGGTGCAGGAGGCTGCGGCTGCCGCACGAGTCCTCCGGGGTGCTGGGGGTGGGCCGCACGCGCCTTGCCTCTGACCCACACCCACACAGCCCCCCTTCCCTTTCTCGGCTCGTTCCTCCCCTTCTCCAATTGGCCTCCTCCAATCGCGGCCAGCCGGGCGGGCCAATGGCAGTGGCCCACCCCCTCCCCCGCCCCCCAAGCCCAACCCCAGGAGATCCGGGCCCCGGCGCGTGGCTGCTGGCCCAGGTTTCCCGAACAACACCTGGCCCCGGGGTCTGGGGTCTGGCCCAGTTAGGGGGTTGGGAGATGAAGCTCGGGCTCACCTTGGAAGGGGCGGGATCAGGGCACTGCCGCCCTCCGCCCACCTGTGCGCCCGCCCCCTCCCCGCCCTTCGTTCTTTTAGTCGGTTCACCTAGCTGGGGGTCTGGGAGGAGAAGTAGCTGAGGTCCGCTGCGAGCGAATTTTCGGCCAGCTGCCCTGCCCGGGGCGGGGAGGCGGTGAGAGTGGGGGGCTTCAGGTCCAGCGGCCAGATGCGGCCCTCTGGCCTCTCGAGCTCTCTGCGCTGACAACCTCTGGCTTCTATGACTCTGTCCTGGTCTCTCCTCTCTCCACTGTATCCTCAAGGCGACTGCCCCTCCTTCACTATCCTCCTCCTTTTGGGGCCCTCTCTTTCATCTGTCTGTCTGTCTTTCTGCTAATGTCTGTCCCTTCTACTGCTGCCTCACTATCTTCTGTCTCTCTTCTCTCGAGGTATATTTGCCTGGATGTCTCCCATTCTGTCTCTCTCTGTCGCTCTTTGTCTCTGCCTCTCTCTCTCTCTCTCTCTCTCTCTCTCTCTCTCTCTCTTTGTTTCTCTGTCTCTGTCTGTCTCTGTCTCTCTGTCTCTCCGTCTCTCCGTCTCTCTCTGTTTCTCTGTCTCTGCCTCTCTGTCTCTGTCTGTCTCTCTGTCTCTGTTTCTCTGTCTCTCTCTGTCTCTGTCTCTCTCTGTCTCTCTGCCTTTGTCTCTGTCTCTGCCTCTCTGTCTTTCTCTGTGTCTCTGTCTTTTTCTCTCTCTCTCTCTGTCTCTGTTTCTCTGTCTCTGTCTGTCTCTGTCTGTCTCTGTCTCTCTCTCCTTCTGTCTTTTCTCCATTTCCCTGGAGTGTCTGTCTGTCTGTCTCCGCCCCCCCCCCTTCTTTGGTTAGTCTGTCTCTCCTTGTCTCTCCTCCGTGCCTGCCTCCCCTACACTTTCCTCTGTGGATCTGCCTCTGTCTCTTGCACTTTTTCTTTCCTCTGTATTCTGCTTTTCTGTGGCTGCCACTCAGTCTTTTTTTCTTTCATGTCTGCACTTGGAGCCTCTCTCAGGCTCATGTGTCTGCCTGCCTGCCTGTCTCTCCCTCCCTCTCCAGGTGAATCGCTGTTCACTGTCCAGGCTGAATCAGCTCTGGGAAGAGTACAGGAGATCTCTGTGTCTGCCTCCGGCAGGCCCAGGATTGTCAGGGAAGTGAGATAGGACAAGAACATAGAGGGGAGTGAGGTTCGGAGGGGAGGGAGTCTCTGCCAGCTGGTCAGAATGCCTGTGAAGTGAGCCTCTTGTGAGCCAGGATGGCTCCGGGGCCAAAGACCAGCCTGGTGGCCACAGGAGCTCCTGGCCTCTGTGGGCTCCTCCTTCCTCCGAGGAACCGGCAATGCAATGGAAAAGATCCCTGACCTGACAGAAGAAGCAAGCCCGTATTAAGTCCCCAACATGTGCCAGGCACTGTGCTAAGCACTTACACAAGGCCCCTGGGAGGTCAGGGCTATTATCCCCATTTTACAGGTGAGGAAGCTGAGACAGACAAAGGCTAAGTGCCCAGGGTTGCACAGCTAGTGTGTCTGAGGCTGGATTTGAACTCGGGTCTTCCTGATCAGAGGCCCAGCATTCTACCCGCCATACTGCTTAGCCGCCAGCAGCCTGACCATGCTCCCGTTCCCTGCTTTCTCTGGGCCTCAGTTTTCACCTTTGTGAAATGAGGGAGGTGAATTAAATGACCCCAAACAAGGTCCCCCCAGCTAGAAACCCAAAGATGGCTCCCAGAGCCTGAGGCGTCCCTTTTCATCCCCCAAGTCTCTCTGTAGGAGGCTTAAATGAGCTTCCAGTCTGGAAAGCACTTAGCTTGGTTCCCTTCTTCCCAGGGCTGGGGTAAAGGGGGGGCACACACAGGGACGCTGCTTCCTGTTTGCTGCAGCATTTGGCCCTGCCCCTAGTCCCGGGAAGGAGCCTACAGAACGTTGAGAGCTGGAAGAGGACTCAGAGGCCTTTGGACTGAAAGGCCTCACTTAGTGAAGAGGAGATGGATCCAGAAAGGGGAAGCCTGTTTTCCAAGGTCGTGCAGGCATAGTTAGGGCTGTCCTAGCATTGGAATCCAGAGCCTCCGATGCCAAATCCAGGATTCTTTGCCCTGCGGCCCGAGGCCTTCCAGGTGCCTGTGGTCCCCCAGTGAATAAGGAAAGGAGCCAGGAGTAGAACCCAGGGCCCCTGACTCCCAGCTCAGGGCCCAGAACATCACGAGCACTTCATCAACATTTGGTGACTGGTCTGTTGTTCCAGGCCCCATGAGATCACTGTCCTCTCTGGCTCTCCCACATTGACTTTGCCTTTCCCAGGGGTTCAGCCCAGGAAAGTGAATAGCACATAGGCTTTGGAGACACCTGGATTCAATCCCATTCTTCCACAACTCTTACAGCCTCAGTCTTTTTATCTGTAAAATGGGGGGAGCGGCGTACCCTCACCCTTATCTCAAACTGAGCATGTCCATAACTAGGCCCTTTATGGCCCTTTTCTCCCCACCCATGCCTGTCTTTAACATCCGTTGGACAAGCATTGACTGAGGTCCTATTAAGTGCTGGACATCAAAGATATAAAGTAATTCAAGAAGCCAGTCTCTGTCCCAGAAGCCCCCCTCAAGGATCCTACAATCTACTCCATGTTTCTGAGGAGGGTACCACCTCCTGCCTGGTTGGAGGCCTCGGAGTTTATGGGCAGGGGCCTTCCCATTCCTCCTCTCACTCTGGGTCTAGGATCTACCTCGGTACCAGCCAGCCTGTTAACCATCATGATCACAGCAGCCTGTTAATTAACATTTCAGCCTCCAGTCCCTCCCCTCCACCCGGCTGCCAAAGTCACTTCTTTACCCAAAGGGCAGGTCTGATGGGGTCACTCCCTTGCTCAGAAGGCTCCCCTGCTCCCTATCATTGCCTCCAGCATCGGGCAGGGAAAGCCCTTTACAGCCTGGCTTTGTCCTCTCGAGCCTAGGATGGCCGCTCACCCTCCACCTCTCCAACAACCCAGCCGTTTGCTGTTTCTTACACAGGAGGTTCCATCGTGCCTCCTCACCACAGCCCCTGGCTGTGTCTTGGTGTGCCTGGGGTGCACACCTTCCTTGGTCCCTCAGAGCTCCCTCAAGTGGCTTCGACCTTTCCTGCCCCTCCCCCAGGGCCCTCCAGCTTATGTGGGGTGTGCTCTGTGTGTGTTGTTAGAATGTAAACTCCCTGAAGGCAGGAATTGGGCCTCTTCCTCTGCACAGTAATGGCTGACATATGATACGTCCCTCCCAGGGCCTCTGAGGATCGGATGAGATGATATTTATAAAGCTCTTAGCAAAGTTCCAGTGCATAGTAGGTGTACGTAATTGTTCGTGTTTATATTATTAGAGCTATTATGCTGCCCTCCACAGTCCCCCTCACCTGGTCTTCTCTCTGGGCCTCGGACAACACGCTCCATCTCCCAGCGTTCCCCGTGCCTGGAATGCACTCCCTTCTCTTGGCCCCCTCTTAAGAGTCCCTCCCATCTAGCTCTGGTCCCCCTTCTGCAGGAAGCCTTCCCTGACCCCCTCTGCTGTGTGGCTGCCCTCTCTGCCAAGCTGCCAGGTTACATGGTTGGTATCTTTTCAGTTTACACATCATATATGTATGTACACACACACATACACACACATTTATGCTATATCTCTAGGTCTCTCCTGATTGAACAATAAGCTTGTTGAGACTGTTTCATTCTTAGTACTTAAAACCCTACCTAGACCAGTATCTGGCATGCAGTAGGTGTTTAATAAATGCTCATTGGTTGATTGTTTGAGAGGCAGCAAGCAAGATCAAGGGAAGGTTGGGAGCTTCTGCTGACCTTTGCATGCAGAGTCGTTGATTCAGTTCTCACAACACTTCCATTAATCCATCAACCGGCTTTTCAAAAGCATCTACTATGTGCCAGGCACAGAGAGGAAGCAAATTGTTTGTTGCTGTTCACTCACTTCAGTCACGTCCGACTCTCCATGACCCCCTCTGGGGTTCTCTTGGCAGAGGTGCTGGAGTAGTTTTAGCCATTTCCTTCTCCAGCTCGTTTGATGGATGAGGAAACTGAGGCAAACAGGGTGATGTGACTTGCATGCAGCTAGGAAGTGTCTGAGGTCAAATTCAAACTCAGGTCTTCCTGACTCTAGGCTTCCTGCTCTATCCATCGTCCCACCTAGCTGCCCTTAGGCAAAGGAAGGAAAAATGGGTTGGGGTCAGTTGTGAAGGGCTTTAAAAGCTGAAGGAAAGAGTTTACATTTTGTTCCAGAGACAACTGGAGGCCATTGGTGTTGGTGGAGAAGGAGAGTCAGGTGGTCAGATCTGAGCTTCAGGAACACTACCCTCGGCAGCAGCTGAGAGGAGGACGGACTGCATCTGGAGGGATGTGAGGAGGCTGTCCTAGGTGAGGAGGGCCTGCACCAAGATGGCGGCTGTGTGGGGGAGAGGTGAAAGACTTGGCCACTAAATGAATGTCCAGAACAATGCTGAGATTGGGAATCCCAGACCCAAAGATCGTGGGAACCCACAGAAATGGAGAAATATGGACAAAGGAGCACTGGGGAGATGGCGCGAGTTTGGTTTGGGATGTACTGAGTTTAAAGATGTCTCTGAGGCATGAGTTTGAATGTCCAGTGGGCAAAAAACACTGAGGGCAAGGAGGCTGCAGGTACAGAGCTGGGAGAGTCCAGCATCAGCACAGAGAGGGTAGTTAAACCCGAGGGAGCTAATGGGGTCCCCAAGAGAGAGATGAGAGAGGGAGAAGAGCAGTGACCCAGGACCCAGCCATGGGGAACATCCACAGTTGGGCCATGTGAAGTCTAGGATGAAGCAACAGAGAAGACTGAGGGGTCAGGGAGACAGGAGGAGAGCCAGGAGGCCAAAAACCAGAGAGTGTCCAGGAGGAGAGGGTGGTCAGCAGTGTCCGTACCACAGAGAGAAGGATGGAGACAGAGAAAAGCCCAACCAACAGACTGGCCAGGGAGAGACCATTGGAGCTTTGGGAGAAACTGTTCCAGCTGAGGGTGAGGACAGGAGCCAGACTGCAAAGGGCTGGAGAGTGAGAAGAGGAAACAGCCATCAAGTGTAGACATACTTTTCAAGTCAAGTAGGTCAAGTTAACAAGCATTTATTAATCACCTACTACATGCCAGCCACAGTGCTAAGTGCTGGGGATTCAAAGAAGGGCAAAAGTCCCTGCCCTTAGGGAGCAACCAGGCTAATGGGAGAGACAGCATACAGACAAGCTCTAGACAGGGAAGATGGGAAATAATCCGCTGAGAGGCACTGTTATCATTCAGGAGGCTGAGAAGAGGCTTCCTGTAGAAGGGGGTATTTGGTCTGGGATTCAAAGGAAGTCACAGGAGCCAGGAGAAGATGGTGAGGAGGGAGAGCCTTCTAGGAGTGGGTGGTGACCAGAGGAAATGGAGCTGGGAGGGGGCTCATCTTGTCGGAGGAACAACCAAGGCCATTGGCCCCTGAGCCCAGGGCACCTGGAGGGAACCAAGGGGCCAGAACAGCTAAGAGTGGGGAAGGGCTTTAGAAGGAACCTGGCCCAGAAGGGGACACCTGAGAAGATGGCAGAATCTGGTAAAAGCAGCTCAAGGAGGGAAGAGGCTTTGGCTTTCTGAAGCAGAAGAAGGAGCCAGCTGCTTGTGAGAAATATACGGTTTGAGGGGCAGGATTTTGTGTGCAGCCTTCTGGAGGAAAAAGGAGAGAGGGCATCAAGTACACAGAAGAGAAAGGCCACTCTCCAGTTTAAAAAAAAAAAAGCTTATTGCCGATTTCTGTTTCCTACATCACTGCTGCATCCTGAGTTTCCCCCTTTCCCTCCTCCCAGAGCACCACCCTATGTGACCAATGGCATATTTTAGAGAGAAAAAATCAATACATTTTAAGTCTGAAAACCTGTGCAGTTCGTAACACCTGTGGACCTCCCACTCCCCACCCAAAGGCTAGGGCGCTGGAGCCCTCTCGTCTCTTCGTTGAATTCTGGCTTGACCTTTGTCATCTTAGTGTGTTCACTTTCGAGTTTTGGGGGTCATCATTCTACAATGTGCAACGTTCCCTTGGCTCTGCTGACTTCCCTCTGTATTGATCCTTCCAGACCTTTCCAGCTTCTCTGTATACATCACACACATCATTTCTTTTTTTTTTTTTTTAATTTAAATTTATTTATTTGACATATTTAGTTTTCAGCATTGATTTTCACAATAGTTTGAATTACAAATTTTCTCCCCATTTCTACCTTCCTGCCCACTCCAAGATGGCTTATATTCTGGTTGCCCTGTTCCCCAGTCAGCCCTCCCCTCTATCACCCCCCTCCTCTCTCATCTCCTTTTCCCTTCCTTTCTTGTAGGGCAAGATAAATTTCTACGCCCCATTGCCTGTGTATCTTATTTTTTAATTGCATGCAAAAACTTTTTTTTGTTTGTTTTTGAACATCTGATTTTAAAACTTTGAGTTCCAAATTCTCTCCCCTCTTCCCTTCCCACCCACCCTCCCTAAGAAGTCGAGCAATTCAACCTAGGCCACATGTGTATCATTATGTATAACCCTTCCATAATACTCATGTTGTGAAAGGCTAACTACATTTTGCTCCTTCCCAACCCATCCCGCTTTATTGAATTTTCTCCCTTGACCCTGTCCCCTTTCCAAAGTGTTTGTTTTTGATTACCTTCACCCCCATCTGCCCTCCCCTCCATCATCCCCCACCTTTTATTTTTTTTTCTTCCTCCCTCTTCTTTCCTGTGGGGTAAGATACACAACTGAGTATGTATGGTATTCCCTCCTCAGGCCAAATCTGATGAGCACAAGGTTCACTCACTCCCCCCTCACCTGCCCTCTCCCCTCCTCCCACAGAACTGCTTCCTCTTGCCACCTTTATGTGAGATAATCCACCCCATTCTATCTCTCCCTATCTCCCTCTCTCAGTATGATGCTCTCTCATCCCTTAATTTCATTTTATTTCTTTTAGATATCTTCCCTTCATCTTCAACTCACCCTGTGTCACATATATATATACACATAGATATATACATACATACACATTCACTTATATATATATACATAAACATATATATATATATGCATATTCCCTTCAGCTACCCTAGTACTGAGGTCTCATGAATCATCCATGTCCTCTTTCCATGTAGGAATGTAAACAAAACAGTTCAACTTGAGTAAGTCCCTTGCAATTTCTGTTTCTTGATTACCTTTTCATGCTTCTCTTGATTCTTATGTTTGAAAGTCAAATTTTCTATTCAGTTCTGGTCTTTTCACTGAGAAAGCTTGAAAGTCCTCTATTTTATTGAAAATCCATATTTTGCCTTGGAGCATGATACTCAGTTTTGCTGGGTAGGTGATTCGAGGTTTTAATCCTAGCTCCATTGACCTCCGGAATATCGCATTCCAAGCCCTTCGATCTCTTAATGTAGAAGCTGCCAGATCCTGGGTTATTCTGATTGGGTTTCCACAATACTCAAATTGTTTCTTTCTGGCTGCTTGAACTATTTTCTCCTTGATCTGGGAGCTCTGGAATTTGGCGACAATATTCCTAGGAGATTTCTTTTTTGGATCTATTTGAGGAGGCGATCGATGGATTCTTTCAATTTCTATTTTGCCCCGTGGCTCTAGAATATCAGGGCAGTTCTCCTTCATAATTTCTTGAAAGATGGTATCTAGGCTCTTTTTTTGATCATGGCTTTCAGGTAGTCCAATTATTTTTAAATTATCTCTCCTGGATCTATTTTCCAGGTCAGTGGTTTTTCCAAGGAGATATTTCACATTGTCTTCCATTTTTTCATTCCTTTGGTTCTGTTTTATAATATCCTGGTTTCTCATAAAGTCACTAGCTTCCACTTGCTCCAATCTAATTTTTAAGGTAGTATTTTCTTCAGTGGTCTTTTGGACCTCCTTTTCCATTTGGCTAATTCTGCCTTTCAAGGCATTCTTCTCCTCATTGGCTTTTTGGAGCTCTTTTGCCATTTGAGTTAGTCTGTTTTTTAAGGTGTTGTTTTCTTCAGTGTATTTTTCAGTATTTTTTGGGGTCTCCTTTAGCAAGTCATTGACTTGTTTTTCATGGTTTTCTCGCATCCTTCTCATTTCTCTTCCCAATTTTTCCTCTACTTCTCTAACTTGCTTTTCCAAATCCTTTTTGAGCTCTTCCATGGCCTGGGACCAGTTCATATTTTTCTTGGAGGTATCTGTTGTAGGCTCTTTGACTTTATTAATTTCTTCTGTCTGTATGTTTTGGTCTTCTTTGTCAGCAAAGAAAGAATGCAGAGTCTGAGACTGAATCTCGGTGCGTTTTCGCTGTCTGGCCATATTCCCAGCCAACTAACTTGACCCTTGAGTTTTTCAGTGGGGTATGACTGCTTGTAGACTAACGAGTTCTATGTTCCACGTTTGGGGGGGAGGTGCCAGCTCTGCCGCACCAGCACTGCTCCTTCCCCAAGGACCCCCAGTCCAGACTGGACTTAGATCTTCAGCAGGCTGTTGCACTCCTGCTCTGATCCGCCACTTAATTCCTCCCACCAGGTGGGCCTGGAGCCGGAAGCAGCAGCAGCCGTAGCTGCCCCACCTCCTCTGCCCCCGGGGCTGGAAGCCGAACCGCGGACTCCTTCCACTCCCGCAGCTTTTCCCACTAACCTTCTCAGCAGTCTTTGGTGTTTGTGGGTTGAGAAGTCTCGTAACTGCCGCAGCTCACTGAATCAGGGCGCTAGGGCCCCCTCCGCCCGGCTTCTGGTCTGGATGGTCCAAGTCGCTCAGGCTGGGCTCTGCTCCACTCCTTCCCAGCTCCCAGCTCCGTGCGGGATAGACCTCACCCAGAGACCATCCAGGCTGTCCTGGGCTGGAGCCCTGCTTCCCTCTGCTGTTCTGTGGGTTCTGCCGTTCTAGAATTGGTTCAGAGCCATTTTTTATAGGTTTTTGGAGGGGCTCGGCAGGGAGCTCAGGCTGGTCCCTGCTTTCCAGCTGCCATCTTGGCTCCGCCCCCCCCCCCCCACATCATTTCTTACAGCACAGTAGCGTTCCATTATATGCATGGACCACCGTGCGTGTGGTCATTTCCTGACCGATGGGCATCAACTTTGTTTTCAGGCTTGTCGTTGTCACAAAAAGTGCTGCTGTAAATGTTTTGGAATAAAGAGGGAATTTTTTTCTTATCAATGGCTTCCTAGGTCTATAAGCTCCGTAATGGAGTCACTTTATTTATATAATGCCAAATTGCTTTCCAGAATGGGTTGTACCATTTCTCAGCTCCACCAACAATGTATTAGTGTGCCTATCTTCCTGCAACCCCTCCAACCTTGACTGTGGCCATTTCTTGTCCTTTTTGCCAATTTTCAGAATATGAGGTAAAACTTCAGGATGGTTTTGATCTGCATTTCTCTTGCTATTAATGATTTAGAGTATTATTTCATGTGGTTGTGAATACTTTGTAGTTCTTGAGAGATCTTTTGACCTTTTCCCTATTGGGGAATAGCTATTATATTTATATAGAGAGGGGGGGGAAGAAAGGAAGGAGGAAAAATAAAAGAAAAGATAGAAATCAATACAGAGTTTATGTATCTTTGATAGTAAACCCTTATCAGACTTGATACAAAGACTTTTTCCCCATTATACCACTTCTTTTCTTAACCTAGGTGCATTAATTCTACGCAGAAACTTTTCAGGTTAAGTAATCAGTTATCAATTGTGTCTTTTGTAATTGTAATCTCTTTGGTTAAGAGTACGTCTCCTGTCCACAAGAGGCATAGGATCTGTTTCTTTTCTCATTTTTTTATAGCATGATCTTTAATATCAAGGCCATTCATCCATTTAGAATGTATTGAAGAGGGTGGTTTAAGGTGTTGTTCTAAGCCTACCTTCGGCCAGATTGCTTTTCAGTTTTCCCAGCAGATTTTACCAAGTAGGGAGTTTTTCCTGGGCAATTTATGTGTTTCATTTGATTAGACACTGGGTGTTTTGTGACAGTCCTCTGGCATAATGGAATCTTTCGTGGAAGGATGGAGGGTTCCCCTATTGACCCTTGCTTTCTACACTGAGATCACAGTGCCATATTCCCCGGGCACAGGTGTGGCTATCATTAGGTTAAGTCTTTGTGCCCTTTTTACTCCAAGGAGAGGCCCGAGACCTTGAAGGAAACAACCCCCTTCATGAGCGCAGATGCTGAGAATCACAGGTCAAACAATGGGAATCCGTTCAGTATATTGCAAGCTGTGGAGATGGGCTGAAGGAGAGTGTAGAGGATAATTCACATGAGGGCAGCACCGAGACACAGGTGCACTCAGCAGGAAGGAGGCACTCAGGTGGAAAGGGAGGGGGTGCTCCAAAGTGCTTCTGAGGCTGGGGTTCTTTGGGCACCCTACCCCCGGGGCAGGCCAATTTACATATCAGAGGTCGGGGCAAGATGTTATTTGGGAGGTTCGTGATCAGGGAGAAAGAAACAAGCCGATGGTAGATAGAGTATTATCAGCAGTGCTATCTTCTGAAAAGGATTATTGTCAGGAGTTTTCCATCAGTGTAATCTGTATCTTACAGACTCCCTTAAGGGGAGACTGTCATGGCAGTTTCAAGGTCGCAAAGCCCGACAGCATAACACTGTTATCGCCTTCTGTTGTTTCTGAATCTCCTTTGTTTGGTCCAATGGCTCTCTTAATTCTGTAACCGATGGTTTTGTTGACTGCTGCCTTATAATACAGTTTGAGGTCCGGAGTCCCCACTTTGTCCCGCTTTTCACCATTTCTTTTGGTGTTCTAGATCTGTTGTCTTTCTGAATGAAATTTGTTATCATCTTAGCAAGTTCTATGCAGTATCCCTTTGATAATTTGATTAGTATAGTGTTAATAGTGTAAGTTAACTTTGGTAATATTGTCCTTTTATTACATAGGCGTGACTTAGCCATGAGCACTGAATAGTCCTCTAGCTATTAAGGGTGCAGGGCAGCCAGGTGGTACCATAGTGCACAGGCTCATCTTTCTGATTTCAAATCCAAGCCTCAGACACTTATTAGCTGTGTGACCCTGGGCAAGTCACTCAACCCTGTTTGCCTCAGTTTCCTCATCTGTCAAATGAGCTGGAGAAGGAAGTGGTGAACCGCTCTGTTATCTTTGCCAAGAAAACCTCAAATGGGGTCACCAAGAGTCATACATGACTGAGCAACAGTAACATTTAGGATGTTCTTTATTTCTTTATGGAAGTTGTGTAATTGAAGCTGTGAAAGTCTTTGGCGCATTCTGAGAGGCTCATCCCCAGATCTTTTATCCAGTTTATATTGGTTTATTTGGGATGGGGTTTCTCTTTCTATGTTGAGTTTTGTTATTATATAGAAACTCTGTTGATTTTTAAGAATTTATTTTGCAGCCTGAAATTTTGCTGAAGCTATTAATTGTCTCAATTAGTATCTTTGCTGGTTCTCTAGAACTTTTCAAGTAAACCATCATATCAACAGCAGACAGGGTAATTTTATCTCCCTTTTAGTGGTCTTTATTCCTTTACCCACTCTCTCGTTGCTGTTGCTAGCCTTTCCAGAAATAAAATGATGGTGGGGAGAGTGGGCGTCCTTGCTACACTACCACATTTATTGGAAAAGGATCTAGTGTGCCCATTGTATATGATCCTTGCTTTTGGTTTTAGATATTTTTATGATATGAATAAAAGGTCCCTCCATATCTGTATTTTATAGACTGATCAGCATAAAAGAGTGTTGGACTTTTTCTGCCTTGGTCTGATCATGTGGTTTTGGATGTTTGGTTTTTATATGATTAATTATGTTGATTGTTTTCTTAAGGTTAAATCATCTTTGCATTTCGGGTATAAATCCCACTTGATCATAACGACCAACTTCTTGGATAAACCTCTGAAGTTTATTAGACATGATTTTGTTTAAAACTCTTTAACATTCACTAATGATATTGGCCTATAGTTGTTTTTTTTTTCCCTGTGTTTTGTCTTTCCCTGCTTTTAGGACCATATTTGTCTCATAGAAAGAGTCTGGTAAAGTGTTTTCTTTCCCAATTTTGGAGGATAATTTGTAAAATATAGGTATTGACTGTTCTTTAAAAGGCTGACTGAATTCATCAGGACTCCCCTCCCACTTGGTAGTTCCCGGCCTCCCCTACCCACCCCTCCTTGGTGGTTTCTTTACAATTAGATTTATTTTCTTTTCTGAGATTGGGCTATTTGGCAGCTCTAGCTGTTTTCCTGATGCTTTGGGTATTTTATATTTCTTCCAGACATCCTTCTCTTGTGTTCTCAGTTTTGTTTGTATAAAATAGGGCTTAATGTGTCCTTATTATTCTGTTGGTTTTATTATGATTTCATATTTCTCATTTGCTTTTTTATTGATTTGATTTTCTGTTGCCCTCTTTTTAATTATAGTAGCTAAGGGCTTATCAATTACATTAGTCTTTTCAAAGAAACAGCTTTTGGTTGCACTGTATTGATCATTTCTATAATTTTTCTAATTTTTTCTATTACCCCTCTAATTTTTAACGTTTTTTCTTTTGATGGCATTTTAGGCTTATTTGTTGGCTTTCAAATTTAAAAACTATATTCAGTTTATTTATTTTCTCCTTTTCTATTTTGTTAATGTATATTTTTAGGGATTCCTGAGGACTGCTTTACTCCTGGGACTACATCCAAGAAATTTTGGTATGTTTTTCACCATTATCATTTTCTTTTACATAGTTATTGTTTCTATAATTTGTTCTTTGACCCACTCTTTATTTAGGTTTTCATTGTTGGTTTCTATTTAAATCTGCATTTTTTGTTCGTAGTCCGTGAAACAATTTTTATTGATTTATGGTCTGTAAAAAAAATGGATGAACCATTTCTGATTTTTTACATTTGTTTGCAGTATTTCTGTGTCCTAATCTATGGTCAATATTTGTAAACGTTCCATGTGGTCCTGAGAAATATGTATATTCTTTTGCAAATCCCATTTAGAAGATACCACAAGTCTTTTAACTTTAAACTTTAGTTTCTCTAGCAATTTGTTCAGTTCCACACTTTCCCCTTTTGCTTATTTTTCTATTAGACCTATCCAAAATTGATTAAGAGGTATGGAAGTGTTCTGTCACAAGTGTGTTACTGTCTATGTATTCCCTTTATGAATTAGGATGCTAAGACATTTGGAGTAGATAGTTTATAGCTGATATTACTTTGTTATCTATGGTTCCTTTCAACATAATATAGTTTCCTTGCTTATTTCTTTTTTTTTAAATATTTTTGCTTTGTCATATGACATGATTGCAGCTCCTGATTTTTTGGCTTCATGTGATGCATAGTAAATTTTTTTTTATCCTCTCAGATTTATTTTGTGTATGTTTTTTGTTTTTTAAATGTGTTTCTTCTAAGGCCAAGATTGGAGGGCGGTTTTTGTAATTCAATCTGTAACTTTTTTCATTCAATTGGATTGTTTAATCTGTTGTTATGAGAGTGAGGCTTACACTTTCCTCCCATGTTAGGTTTCTCCAGTTGGGATTTTTTTCCTTTTTCTGGTGTAAGCTCAGTACAATGTTCCATCAGTTACCTTACCTTAATCTTTAACAACAGCAATAGCTAACCTTTAGGTAGGACCACACCCTGTGCTAAGCGCTTTCCAATTATCGGCTCATTTAATCCTCTGGGAAGTAAGTACGGTTATCATACCCATTTCACAGGTAGGGAAACTGGTGCAAACAGAGGCTAAATGATTTGCCCAGGGTCACATAGCTGAGGTCAGATTTGAACTCAGGTCTTTCTGATACCAGATCAATTGCTTTGTGCCCTCTGGTGCCCCTCTGGCTGCCCCAGCATCGATGCCAGTAATGTAGAGGGGAGTGGGCATTGAGTAGGGGAGGAGGAGGTTCTGAGGAAGCTCAAGGTAGATATTAACTCATGAGTTTGTTTATGTATTTTATATATAACATGTATTTATAAATTTAAATGTTTATATATTTAATAGACATAAATTAATCCTATGTGTATGTGTTTGTGTATTTAACCATCTTTTGGGTTCCAAGTGGCCTGGACAGTAGAAAGAGCTGACATTGCTTTATCTTCGACTCACACTTTCTGTTTTGGAGAAGTTTGAGAGATTGTGGCTATCAGAGGACATGTCTAGTTCTCCATCTTATTGGTCTAGCAATGTGGAAGAACGGGTGATTAACAAATGCTAGTTGACCATGGCTACTGGGAAAATGTTTTACATGAGTCACATGTATGAGCAAAATCAAATTGCTTACTTTTTCAATGAGGGGGGCCAGAAGGGAAGGGAGGGAGGGAGAAAATTTGGAAGTTAATTTGTTTCCACTTACATGGAAAAACAATTTTTAACATTCTCTTTAAAAAAATTGAGTTCCAGGGGTGACAGAAGGGAGGGCTGACTGAGGAACAGGGCAACCAGAATATACGCCATCTTGGAGTGGGGGGAGGGTAGAAATGGGGAGAAAATTTGTAATCCAAACTCTTGTGAAAATCAATGCTGAAAACTAAATATGTTAAATAAAAAAAGAGAAAAAAAATTGAGTTCCAAATTCATTCCTTTCCCGTTCTCCCTCCATGAGAAGGCAATCAATTAGATCTCAGTTATACATATGGAGGCAGGTAAAACACATTTCCATATTAGTCCTGTTGGGAAAAAAAAAAGCATAGACCAAAAAAACTAGGAAAAAAAAGTTTAAAGCGAAAAATGGTCTGCTCCGATCTGCGTAGAGAGTCCATGAGATCATCCTCTTGAAGCGGAGAGCGCTTTTCATCACGGCCCTTTCGGAAATGTCTCGGATCCTTCTGTTGCTGAGAAGAGCCAAGACGCTCACGGTGGATCATGACATAACACGGCTGCGGTCGTGTACAGTGTTTTCCTGGCTCTGCTCGCCTCACTCAGCATCGGTTCGTGGAAGTCTTTCCAGGTTTTATTGAAATCGGTCTGATCGTCATTTCTTATAGTCCCGATCCTAAAACACAGCTTGTTCATCCTTTTCCCAGTCGATGGGCGTCTCCTTAATTTCCAGTTCTTTGCCACCATGAAAAGAGCTACTGTAAGCATTTTGGTATATGTAGGTCCTTTCTCTTTTCTTTTTTTATCTCTTTGGGATCCTTGTTTCATCGTCTCTGCCTTGGTTACCATATCTCTGTCTCTGTGTCTCTGCCTCAGACACCCAGACACCCAGACACCCACACACCCACGCACGCACACGCGGGCTCACGAGCTGTCTCTGCCTCTGCCTCCATATCGCTGTCTCTGTGTCTGGTCCAGTCCTAGCATAAAGGGTCTGGGCCCTGGGCCTGCTCTTCTGGAGCCTTCCCTGGGTGGAATCCTGCCTGGGCACTGGAGGGTGGCAGCAGGACCCCTGAAGGCCTTGAGAGTGGGAGAGACATGGCCTGCCCTTCCAGGTTTTCTTGGCACTGGCCAGCTGTTTAACCCCCTCAAGACTGGCCCCACTTTGAACTTGGGCCAAAGTGGGAGCTTACTGTGCATGGGATATGGGATGGTGCTTGGCAGGGCAACCCTACAGGTTCTGTCCTGGCCCTCCATGCGGCCCCCACTTTTTTCCCAGTCCCTTGCTCTTCCCTGATGTATTTGGCCTCTTTCGAGAGAAAATGGGCCCTGGGCCAGTGCTGCAGGTCAGCCCCTCTTTCAACACCCCTTCCCCTCCCCAGGTGTGGCAAAGCTGGGATTGCACCCCAGTCCTCTGAAGACACATCCAGCTGCCCATGCCCTCATTTTCCTGACATGTGGGAAGTGGTCCAGACTAGGGAGAGAACTTGTCCTACGTCCCTCAGGGAGAGCTTGGAGCCGTAAAAGGAGAAGCCAGCCACAGCGAAATTGGAGCTGCATCTAAAGTCACGACGGGGGAAATGCCTCGGACCCAGCAATACAGAGTACCCTGATACCGGGTACCCCAAAGAGATGAGACCAAGACCCCAGGGGTACAGAAGGATTTAGAGGGCTCTTTTCATTGTAACAGAACTGGAAACAAAGGGGTGCCCATCACTCTGAGACGGCTGCACAAATCCTGAAAGCGATGGGCTGACTGTCCCCAAGAAAGGGGGAATGGGTCAGCTCTAGGGCTGTGTGGCGCATTTGGATTCCCTGATGAAGGACAGGAGCAGACCCAGGAGAGCACTTGGCCCAGTGGCCACAGTGATGGCAGACAGAACCCCTCTGAGGGATGTCAGAAGGACCACAGGTGTGGGAAGCAGCCACCCTAGGGGCAAGGGGCACGCCGTCTGGCCACCAATAGATGCATTTGCTTTTTCTCCCATCAGAGGCCTCCCATTTGGGCTTCTGGGGAGGCAGGTATTGGGTGGTGAACCTGGAGAGGGGGGAGGGAGGGAGAAGAAGGAAAAGAAAGAAAATTGCATCGATATGACATTAAAAAGGCACCCAGAAGACAGGGGGTAGAGGGAAGTGGGGCGGCCCCAGATAAGCAAGCCGGGTCCTGTTACTATCTATCACTTCTAATTCAATCTATACCTAAAAAAGCCACGGAGGACAAATTCAAAATTTCATAGGAAGAAAGAGCTCATACAGTGCCTACTATGTGCCAGACACTGAGCCGAGCTCCTTAAATTCTTATCTCATTTGAGCCTCACAACAGTCCTGGGCGTGGGAGCTGCCCTCAGCCCCTTTTTACAGCTGAGGCAGGCAGAGGGAAAGTGCCTGTGCCGGGATCTCACAGCTAGTCAGTATCTGACACTGCGTTCGAACTCAGGCCTTCTGACTCCAGGCCTAGCACCATGCTAAGTCCCCTCAGTGTCTCCTTTTTCTGTTGGTCTCCTTCCTAGTTGTTGGTACTAAAAACAAAAAAGTAAAGAATTGGTTTAAAAAGAATCCCACCCCCCCCCAATCTAAGCTCACCTGGACTCTCCCTGCCCCCCATCTCCCAGCCTCCTTCCCACGAGGTCTCCCCAGAATTCCTACCTCCAGAGGCAGGAAATGAGATTACCAGTCACAGTGTCCGGCAGGGCAGGGAGGGAGACCCCTGCACCAAGAGAGGCCTGGCCACGGTGGGAGGGCTCTGAGTCACCCTCCAGGGTTTGAGCAGGACCATGAACAAGGTGTGGCTCCCCGGAAAGCACTGGATTTAGAGTCAAGGGTTGTCTTTCCAGGCCCCACTGGGACATGTGGCCATGAGCACAGTCCATCCCTTAGGCTGGCAGTGGACAGAGGGTTACACCTGTCCTCAGACACTTCCCAGCTGTGCAACCCTGGGCACGGTCACACGATCCTGTTGGCCTCAGTTTCCTTATCTGGAGAATGAGCTGAGAAGGGAATGCCCAACCCCTCCAGCATCTCAGTCTTCTTCAGTAGGGAAGAACAAGCAAGAGCCTTTAGTTTCTTCCTCTGTAAAGAGAGGGCTTTGGATTCCAGGATCCACAAGAAGATTGGGGCTCTGAGCCTACAGGTCTGCCCGCTGAGGTGGGCAGAGCAAGGGCAGCAGGTCCAGCCAAGGCGCCGGGTCACGTTGGAGGGAATTGGAGGCAGATGGGAGTTAGTGAGCTCTCTGGGCCTCTGTCTCTCTATCTCTCTGTCCTCTCTGTCTCTGTCTCTCTATCTCTAGCTCTCTCGCTGTCTCTGTCTCTGTCTCTGACACGCCCACACTCACACTTACAAACACTTGCAAGTGGGCGCTGTTCTGCAAGGTGTCCCTAAAGTCTGGACACATAGGGAATCTCATTAACATCTCATTAACGGCTTCGCCTAGGCGCCTTCTTGTTCTGGGGTCTGCTAAAGGAGAAGGTGCACTCGACGACAATCGCAGATGCGACACACTTGATGGGGCGCATAAAGACTGAGTGTGCTAAAACTGGCGGTGACGTGGGGTTATTGCACCGAGTTCACGTGGCGCTGACCTTTGCGTCACAAATGCCGGCGTTCTTACTGAAGGTGTTATTTGTTAATATTCCAATTAAATAAAATGTTGAAAATTTCCTTCATTTCATTTCTTGAAAACGTGCCATTTGTGTGCAGACCTTAGGAACACCCTGTAGAAGCCTCGAGTCAGAAGGCTTTCTGTTTCCTATCCCAAAGGGATTTGCGCTGCCCCTCCCCAAGTCTGCAGAGAGAAGCAGAGTCAGGCCTGTCGGGGCTGGGAGGGGCTGCTGACCCAGAGCCCCCTCAGAGCTGGCACTTGAGGGCCCAGGACAGGGACCGAGGTGCAGGGGAAGGGCTGAGAGGCAGCTGCTTCCTACCTTAGATTATTTTTGCTAACTAGGTGAGAAGTTTAGTGGTATCTATGCTGATGATCTTTCCAAGCCTGGGGCAAAGCTCCCAGAGACCAGGGCCTCTCCTCAGACTGGAGGCTACAGCTGGAGGCTCATGTTCCACTCGGAGTGGAGGCTTCCCAAGGCCAGGGCCTCTTCTCCTCAGCCTGGAGGCTATACTGGGCACCCCTTGAAGCTTCTTGAGGCCAGAGGCTCATGTCCCCCTCAGAGTGGAGGCCCCCCCAAGGCCAGGGCCTCTTCTCAAACTGGAGGCGGTATTTGGAGGCTCCCCAAAGCCAGCACCTCATCTGCCCCTCAAACACACTAACTACATCTCCCACTGTGCTCTGCGGCCCTTCTGAGGACGTTGTGGTTGTGGGCCTCTGCTCTGCTGGAAACCACAGCCCGAGGCTTGCTGGGGTTGGCCTCTGTCGCTGAAGTCCTGGGGGAGGGGAAGGGCTTGCCACTATGGGCTCTCACGGTCGGGTTCGCTTTGCAAAGTGCCAGCTGCTGGCCACCTGCTTCTTCACCCTGGTAAGTTCTGTGGCTCGGGTTAGTGGGGGCCAGTGGGTGGTGAGGGTGCTGGACCAGAGGGGACCCAGGCTGGGCCCCTAAGTCAGAGCAGGAAGGCTGCAGAAGCCTCTGGCTGGATGCTGAGAGCAGGGCCTTATCAGGGTGGCCAGAAACTGAGCTATCACAGGCCTACCAGGCTGTCCCCTGTCACTGCAGTCAGGAAGGTGCTGGCTCCTGGGGCCAGAGGCAGAGGCCGGGCTGAGCCTCCAGACAGTCAAGGAGGCAGAGAGAAAAGCAGCAATGGGAGTGGGGTCTGAGCCGTGGGTCAGGCAGGCAGAGGCAGAGGTGTCAGGTTTGAGACCCGGGAGAGACTGGTCCAGAGATGGAGCCAAGCTCGGGCCCAGCTTAGAGCCAGAGCCAGGGGGCTCAGCCCAGACAGAGGCTGAGCCACTGGGGCTGGGGCCAGGGGACAGAGGCTCCTGGCACAGTTTGGTGTAGAAGGCCCATCTTTCCAAAGGGCTCTGGAGGCCTGAGCAGCAGGAACCGGGGTCTGTTTGGTGATGGCGGCTTCTCCATTCCTCTGAGTCTTCTTCCAAGAGAAGAATTCTTTCTACGGCAAAGATTACATTTCCTTCTGCCTCAAGAAGGAGGGAGGAGACAGTGGTTACTTCTTCCCACTGTTTGAAGAGGGAAACTGAGACCCACAGGGGTCAAGTGACTTCCTCAGGGCCCCAGCAACAAGGAGGCCCTTCCCCATGGCCTGCTGTCCCATCTTGTCTCAGGGGAGGCTGGGGTCCTCTCCCCCTTAGGGCCGGGGCAGCTCCTCTGGGTTTCAGGAGCCCCCCTCCCCCAGCTGCTTTCTGCCTCTTGTCATCTCCCTGCAGCTGCTGGGCCTCACCATGGGCATCCTGACCGTCCTCACCCGGTTCGGGGACCGCTTTGTCATCCTCCATGCTGTCTCCTCAGAGAGCGACCCCTACGGGCCCATGTACCACTGGGGTGAGTCCCCCCCTCAGCCCCTGCTCTGAGCACCATCCTGGGCACACTGGCTCTGATGCTTCGGTTCCCTTTCCTGTAAAGTGAAGGAGCCAGCCAGGGAAACGACTCAGGTCCCAGATTGCACCTACACCACATGCTCCCCTGTGACTTTGGGCAAGCTCCTCCCCTTTTTCTGTGCCTCGGTCTCCTCATCTGTAAAGTGAGGCATTTGGACTCCAGCTCTCGTGTCTTTTTTGGTTCTAAGTCCTTCAGCTCTGTGACCACACCCTAGTAGCTTTTCCTGGACACGGCTCTAGATCCCTGGGCCTCTAGGTCCTCCTCAGGAGGCCTGGCCAGCTCTGGACAAGTGGGCATGGCCACATCTCCAGTTTCAAAGACACAGACTGGCTTCACCCAGCAAGTTCTGATTTTTTTTAAGGTTCTGGGGTTTCAGGGAAACTGAGGCACAAGGGAGCAACAAGATTTGAATGAGGGGCAGCAGGGCCATGTTTTGCAAGGACACAGTAGTAACTGCTGCTTCCTGTGTGAGTTTGGAAATGTCTGGGACTCAGTTTCCCCATCTGTAAAGCAAAGAGGTTGAACTAGACAGTTTCTCAAGTCTCTTCCGGTTCTGACGTCCCATGGGGTGTCCTGGGCTTCCTCAGGTGCCAAGCTGCCCCTCTCTTCTGGGAAGGGTGAGGGGTCAGCCCCTCTCTCTCTGTGGGGGTCCTTCAGGACCAGCAGCCAGGGCTTCCTCAGGCAGACCTGGCTGGAAGAGAGCAGCCAGCCCCAGCCCAGGCCCAGGAGGCTCAGAAAGGGCAAGAAAAGGGGGAGATGGTGCTAGAACAGATGGTGAAACAGGCTGGGGGCTGAAGAGATTTGCCCAGGGGCTGGGAGACTCTTTCTGTCCCCCCAGGAGCCCCTTCCCATGACTGTCCCCCCCAGGAGCCCCTTCCCATGACTGTCCCCCCTAGGAGCCCCTTCCCATGACTGTCCCCCCCAGGAGCCCCTTCCCATGACTGTCGCCCCACCAGGATCCCCTTCCCCTGACTGTCTCACCCCACCCGAGCTCCTTCCTCAGTTTCTCCCCCCATCCTCCCCCAGGAGCTCCCTTTCCTCACTGAAATCTCTCCCATCCTCCTGGCCCACAGCTTTCTCCCTGGGCATCTTCCTGACCTCGATGCTGACCCTGGGGCTTGTGCTGAGCACCCTGGGTGTGGTGTGGGAAGCCAAGGGCCTTCTGGCTGGGGTGAGTAGCCAGGGATTGGGGGGCTGGGTCCCTGGGGCAGCAGCTCCTCAGCGAGTATCCAGGAAGCACTGGGGTCCAGACAGGAATGGGCAGGCCTGTGGGCTCAGAGACAGGAGCTGGAGGTGGCTGACCAGCTTGGGCCCTTTCCTTCCCTCACCTTGGTTTTCTCATCTTTAAAATGGGGGGGAAGACAATGGTTCCGGCCCCTCCCCCCACCTCAGACCCTGAGAGCGGCAGAGGGTGGGGGAGGAGAAGCAGGGGAGGAAGGCATTGGAACCAGGATGGAGCCCAACCTTGATGCCCCTGGATGGCCCTCCCTGCTTCCCAGAGTCAGTGAGTGGAGGGGCCCATGGCTAGGAGGGGTCCTTAGGGGCTCTGGTCAAACCTGTCCTCAAACAAGGCTGATGATAATAGCTGAGTTTTACGTGGCCTTGAGGTTTGTGCAGCAGTTTCCATGTTATCCTTCTGTCTAGTGGCCCTCCAGCCACGGAGAGCTCGCTGCATCCAGAGGGGGCCCCTTCCACCTTCTGATCATTCTGAAGATTAGAAAAATGTGTCCTTAGGCCTAAACCTGCCTCTCTAATTCTGGCCCCTGGGGCCAAGCAAAGCAAGGCTCCTCTTCTCTTACAGGCCAGTCCCTGCCCCTGAGTCTTCTGGCTAGATGTCCCCAGGGGGCCTGATTCCCAGGCCCTTCTCCATCCTGGTCACCTCCCTCTGCTTTGCCAAGGTCCTTCCTGAACACTGTTGCCCAGAACCAAGCCCAGCTGTGGTCTAGGGTGGGCCTTGAACAATAGAGCCGGCACCTCACTAGCCACAGACCCTCTGCCTCTCCATGTCTCTTCCTTCACCACTGGGGCACTCATTGATTCAGACTGAGTCTCTCTTAGACAGGAACCACTGTCTGGCCAGGCCTCCTAGTCTTTTGTAATTGATTGTTTGAACCCAGGAGCAAAACTTTACATTTGTCCCTGTTGAATTTCATCCTGTCCAATGCAGAGTGGGCCTCATGCAGCAAAAACACTCCCAAGTGTGGCCCAAATCAGACTGAAATGTAACTGGTAAATATTTAACAAAATAAGAGAAAACACAACAAAACATGGATAGTGTCACATTTAAAACTAAGTTAACATGCAGCCCCTGGGGATCCTGATTCTGGCTCAGCAGCCCCCAGTTTTGTCTGAGTTTGACATCCCTGATCCAGCCTGTCTGGGCCTTTGTGTGTCCTGACACTGTCACCCCAGGGGCTAGTGACTCACCCTAAATTTGTACCATCTATATCTTCATCCCGAAGTAGCCAGTAGGGGATATCCAAATATCCTGGTCTTTCATTGGCCCTGTGTTGGCAATGAATTGGGGAATAGAATCGCAGACAGGCCACCCATTGGTCAAGGGCTCTTAGGGCCATAAGTTGGCAAAGAGCTATAAGGCCCTTACCTTAGCAAAGTGACAGCAAGGGTGGAGATACAATCCAAAAATAGCTGGATGACCTTCTGTGCCATTGAGTCACACACCCCCTGCCAGACTGGGCTTGGCCATTCACTTGTCAGGCACTGGTTAAGAAAGCGATCCGCTAGATTGCCTAACACAAGTACACTAACATAATCACCACCCCTATGGATTCAAACTCAGCTGGAAATAGGCCAGGGGTCTAAATAAAGTGGGAGTCTACATTGATCATTTCCCACACTTTCCAACCAACTAACTTTGGGCTCTATAAGCTTACAGGCCATACAGACACATTTACTGCTCTGCAGTTTCCCCTCTGTTGAACCCTGGACCCCACTCCCTTCTCTTTGGCCTGTGCCAGCCCCTGTTAGCCAAGCCCTGCAGGGAGTACCACCCTTGGCTCCCCAGTCCTGGCTGGGGGTCTTCCAGCACCCAGGAGGCAGTTAGTGGAGGCCAGGTGATGGAACCCTTCAGGGTTTCTGCTCCGTGCTGACCATGCCTGTTTTAGCCGTCCTGGTCCAAAGAGAAAACAGGTGGAGCGGTTCGGTGATGGTCTCGATTTCATCTACTCATCCATCTGTCCCAGCTGAGGGGTCTGTCCTTCACATGCTCCTTCCAGTGACTCCCTCATTATCCTAAAACAACCAGCCCTTTTTGCTGCTGTTGGCCTCACCGTCCATCCCCAGCCTTGGCTCTTTCTTGGGTTGATTGCTCTGACTCAGTCCTTACAAGATTCTGCTGCTCTTTGGGATTCATCGACATTCCTGTCCCCTGGCTGCCTTCTTCTGTACATACACTCCTAAAATCTGAGGAGGTCCATGAATCCTCTGCCCGAAGAGAGCTCTCTCTTCAGGAAGCACCTCTTTTCTCTTCCACTTGTGTCTTTGGAAGTTCTTTCTTGGGAATCTCCCATCCCTCTCGGAATAACTCCTCTAGCCACATATTAATTTGTGGGATCCCATCTATGCTCCCTCTGAGCCATAGCCCTGATGAATTGGGCTTGGCATGCCCAAGGGTGCCCATGGACCCATCCCGTACCGCCCACACACCAAGACTTCAGACCCTTCTAAATCTACTCTTCTGTAGCCTGGGAAGGGGTCAGATTGTGCCTCTCCTTCTCCAGCACAAACCCTGTGATGGTGAGGGGTCACTCACCCTCAGAGGTATGGATGCTGTCCTTCCTTGCTGGTCAGAAGCAGGTTCAGAACAACAGAATCCCCCTTGCTGCTTCCTCCACCATCTGAAGGATGACAAAATATTTAAGGCAAGCCACACTTTCATCGTATTGATTGTTCTACCTTGAAGGATAGAGGGGGGAAGAGATGGAAAGAGGGGAGAAAAAAGAGAGAGGGAAGATGGAATGAGATAGAGAAAGATGAGGAGAAGAGAGAGATAGAGAAAGAGACATAGAAATGGAGAGAGGAGAAATGAAGAGGGAGAGAAAGAGACAGAGAAAAGAGAGGAAGAAAGGAGAGAGAGGGAGGGAGAGAGAGAGGGAGAGAGAGAGAGAAGGGAGAGTGAGATAGGGAGGAAGGGAGAGAGAGAGAGAAGCGAGAGACATAGGGAGGAAGGGAGAGAGAGAGAGAAGCGAGAGACATAGGGAGGAAGGGAGAGAGAGAGAGAAGCGAGAGACATAGGGAGGAAGGGAGAGAGAGAGAGAAGCGAGAGACATAGGGAGGAAGGGAGAGAGAGAGAGAAGCGAGAGACATAGGGAGGAAGGGAGAGAGGCGGAGACAGAAGAGAGAGGGAGAGAGAGAGAGAAGCGAGAGTGAGATAGGGAGGAAGGGAGAGAGAGAGAGAAGGGAGAGACATAGGGAGGAAGGGAGAGAGAGAGAGAAGCGAGAGACATAGGGAGGAAGGGAGAGAGGCGGAGACAGAAGAGAGAGGGAGAGAAGCGCCCCAGCAGATATACAGGTATTTCAAATCCCCAGTATGAAGGTAATCGTGCTTCTGTACAACATTTGTGATCTACTTCGTTCCTCCTGTCCAATTCAATTCAATAAACATTTATTAAGCACCTACTATGTGCCAGGCACTGTGCTAAGTGCTGGGGATACACAAAGAGGCAAATGACAGTCCCTGCTCTCAAGGAGCTCACAGTCCAATTGAGGAGACAACATGCGAAACAATAGATACAAACAAGTTACATACAGGATAGACAGGAAATAAAGAAAAGAGGGAAGGCGCTACACTGAGGGAGGGTTGGGGAAGGTTTCCTGTAGAAGGTGGGATGGTAGTTGGGACTTAAAAGGAAGCAGAGAGGTCAGTAGTCAGAGTGGAGGAGGAGCAGCCTTCCAGGCTCAGGGGATGGCCAGAGAAAATGCCAGGAGCCAGGAGATGGAGGGCCTTGTTTATGAAACAGCCAGGAGGCTGAGGGCACTGGGCAGAAGAGTGTGTGGGGGGCATCTCCTCAGCTTCCAATGCTTGGCCATCACAAAAAGCTGCTATAAATATTTTTGTGCATGTGGGTCCTTCTCCCTTTTATGATCTCTTTGGGATGCAGACCTAGTAGTGGTATTTCTGGATCAATGGGTCTGAAGTTTGATTGTCCTTTGGGCATACTTTCAAATTGCTCTCCAGAATGATTGAATCAGTTCACAACTCCACCAACAATGCATTAGTGTCCAAATTTTCCCGCATCCTCTCCAACATTTATCATTTTCCTTTCCTGTCATATTAGGTAATCTGATAGGTGTGAGGTGGTACCTGAATTGTTTTAATTTGCATTTCTCTAATCAATAGTGATTTAGAGCATTTTTTCATGTGGGTGTAGATAGCTTTAATTTCTTCCTCTGAAAACTTCCTCTTTGTATCCTTTGACCATTTTTCAATTGGGGAATGACTTGTATTCCTATAAATTTGACTCAGTTCTCTCTATATTTGAGAAATGAGGCCTTTGTCAGAGATATTTGCTGTAAAGACTGTTTCCGAGCTTTCTGCTTCCCTTCTAATCTTAGCTGCATTGGTTTTGTTTGTATAAAACTTTTTTTTGAGGGGGAGAGGCAGGGCAATAATTTCAATTATTACTTGATACTCTGGTTCTAGGACATCAGGGCAGTTTTCCTTGATAACTTCTTGAAAGATACTGTCCAGACTCTTTTTGATTGTGACTTTCAGGTAGGCCAATCGTTCTTAAAGGATCTATTCTCTAGGTCAGTTATTATGCCAATGAGGCATTTCACCTTTTCTTCTATCTTTTCATTCTTTCGATTCTGTCTGATTGTTTCTTGATGTCTCGTGGAATCATTAGCTTCCGTTTGCTCAATGCTACTTTTTAAGGAGTTATTTTCTTGAGTTAGCTTTTGTATCTCCTTTTCCATTTGGCCAATTCTACTTTGTCAGGAATTGTTTTCTTTAGTGAATTTTTGTAATTTTTTTCCCATTTTTTGGTGCTTTCTTTACCAATCTGTTGACTCTTTTTTCATGCTCCTTTTGCATAACTACCATTTCTTTTCCCAATTTTTCTTCTACCTCTCTTATTTGATTTTTAAAAATCCTTTTTGAGCTCTTCCATGAAGACTTTTTAAACCTGAGACCAATTTATATTTCTCTTTGAGACTTTGCATGTAAGCGTTTTGACACTACTGTCCTCTTCTGAGTTTGTTTTGATTTTCCCTGTCATCATTGTAGCTTTCTATGGTCAGGGATTTTTTCTTTTGTTTGTTTTGCTCATTTCCCAGCCCATTTCATGACTTTTAAAGCTGAGCTCTTCTCCTGGGGCACAGGGGGAATTGTCCCAAGCTCCTTGCTCAGAGGCCAGAGGCCTGGTCCCTGGCTTGCTGTGCTGGGGCCTCCCAGGCTGATGGTTCTCCTGGTGCTTGGGGGCTCTGGGGCTGGTGGCTAACCTGCTGCCCTCGGGTTGCCTGGCTTAGTCACCTAATGCACTGGGACTTCCAGGGTTGGGGGCTCACTAGCTGGGCCGGGGCCTTGGGTCTGGTGGGCCTGACCACTTCATCACTGGCCCCGCTGTGCCGCTGGTCTGCCGAGTCTAGACTGTGCTGTGGCTAAGAGCCTCCTGCTGGAGTGCCCAGATACGGCCTGCACTGGGCTGCCTTCCTCCCCTTTTGACCAAGCAAGGCAGACCTTTCCTGTAATCCTTCTAAGTTACCTGGGGCTGGAAAACTGTTTCACTCCGACCTTTTGTGAGTTTTTCACTTCAGAATTTGTTGTGAGGCTCGACTGGCAGTTGCTTGGAGGGAAATTAGGGAGAGCTCAGGCAGCTTCCTGCCTTTCCTCTGCTCTCTGCCCCGCTTCTATCACTGTATCTCACGCATTTTCATGTAGGCGTACGGGAGGCCACGTTCCCTTCTTGGGACACGGTCTGGTCTTCTCCCGGGCTGTCGTTCTGTCAGTAGCAAGGCGGCCTTCTCTGTGATACCAGCCTTGCCACGTCTGTGTGACTCTTCTCCCTCTGCCTCTTTCGCTTAGCTCCGAGCCCTGGTGATGGGAGTTACCAATCTATTCTAAGTGGCCCTCATTAGCTACCCTCCATTCCTTGCCGAGAGCCCGTCACGTTTGCATGTTAAGCCCCAGTCCAGACGCTGGAAGCCCAGACGTGCATTATTTTATTGGGCTTCCAGGTGATGACCCAGCAACTGTTTAGATGGACGAAGGGAACGGTGAAGGTCAGCCGATGTTGGGAGGATGGCGGTGCCCCCAGTGGAATTTGGGGAGGTCGGAGGAGGAGATGGCTTGGGGTGGGGAGTAGGGAGAGAGCTCAGGTGGGGACCGTCGAGCTGGAGGCATCTCTGGAACATCCAGGCGGAAATGTCCGACTGTTAGCGGGGCAGAAGGTTAGCTGCGGACAGTGACTCAGGCTGGACTTGTTGGTCTGGGAGCGGTCAGCAGAGAGGGCTTAACGAAACCCGTATGAGCTGGTGACATCACTGAGGGGAGGCGAGAGGGCCGGGATCAGAGCCTCAAGGAGTGCCTGGGTAGGAGGCTGGGGTGTGTGTATGTGCATGGTGTGTGTACATGTGTGGTGTGTGTGGGTGTGCATGTGTGTGTTGTGTGTGTGTTTGTGTGGTATGTATATGTAGTGTGTATGTGTGGTATGTGTGGTATGTACACGTGTGGTGTGTATATGTGGCATGTGGGTGTGTGCGTGTGTGTACATGTGTGGTGTGTGCATGTGTGTACACGTGTGTGGGGTGTATATGTGGTATGTGTGTGCGTGTGTGTACATGTGTGGTGTGTGCATGTGTGTATGTGTGTGGTGTGTGGATGTGTGTTGTGTGTGGGTGTGGGTGTGCATGTGTGTGTTATGTATATGTAGTGTGTATGTGTGTGTACACGTGTGTGGTGTGTATATGTGGCATGTGGGTGTGTGTGCGCATGTGTGTACACGTGTGTGGTGTGTGGATGTGTGTTGTGTGTGGGTGTGCATGTGTGTATTGTGTGGTATGTATATGTAGTGTGTGTGTGTGTGTGCGTGTGTGTGCGTGTGTGTGCGTGTGTGTGCGCGCGCGCGTGTGTGTGTGTACACGTGTGTGCGCCAGTGCCAGGCCGCCGCCTCCCCGGAGCCCGGGAGGAGAGGGTGGGTCCGGAACGCCGGGCGCCCAGCACACGGGGCTGGCTCAGTTTCTAGCTCGGACAAGGGAGCGGCGGCAGGAAATGAGGGTCCGAGGGTCCGAAGGCCGCAGGACGTCACCTGGTGGGGTGGGGGAGGGGCGGTGACGCAGGCGAGGAGGCCGAGGCCCAGCCCCGGGCCTGCCTTAGTCGGGCTGCTCCGCGGGCATGCGCGGAGGGGGAGCGCGCCGGGAGGGGACGGGCCGCTGACGGCGAGGCCGTGCGGACAGCTGCAACTTCCTCCTCGGCCGCTAAGGGGCGCGATGACCCCGACGGTAAAGCCGCCGGCCCGTGCCCAGCCTGGAATGCGGGAAAAGCCCAGATGTCCCGGCCTCTGGTCCGGCCCTTCGGGCGGCGCCCCGGGCGGCAGGGGGCGCTCCGAATGTGGGTGAAGGCAGCAGCCTGAGCCGGCCCCACGCGTCCTCCCTCGGACCCGTCTCGAGCTGGGAGCCTCCCGCCCGCCCGGCTCCTGGTGTGCCCTGGGAAAGCCGGGCAGCCCCCAGCTGGGCACGTGACGGCAAGGGGCGGTAGAGAGAGAGACCCCTGATCGTACAGAGGGGGAAACTGAGTCCTAAAGGGGCGGGGCTCCTTGCCCTGGCCATGTGTCCAGACTCCGTTCTGGGAAGAGCCTCAACCCCGGGAATGCTCTATGTTACACACACACGCACGCACACACACGCACATTCACACGAGCACACACTCACAGCACACACACACACAGCACGCACACGCACACATCACACACATTCACATGCGCACACCCCACACACACCCCACACACACACACACATGCACATGCACATAACACACACACACACACACACACACACACGCAATGTACACACCACACACACATTCACATGCGAACACACCGCACACACACACACCACACACACACCAACACACCACACACATTCACACGCGCACACACCGCACACACACACTCACAGCACACACATGCACACGCACACACCACACACACGCACACGCACATTCACAGGCGCACACACTCACAGCACACACACAGCACGCACACGCACACATCACACACATTCACATGCGCACACACCACACACACACACACATACCACACACACACCACACACTAACACACCACACACATTCACACACGCACACACCGCACACACACCCTCACAGCACACACATGCACATGCACACACCACACACGCGCACATGCACATGCACACAACACACACACAATGTACACACCACACACATTCACACGTGCACGCGCACACACACTCACAGCACACACATGCACACAACACACACACATGCAATGTACACACCACACACACATTCACATGCACACACACCACACACACAAACACACCACACACATTCACACGCGCACACACTGCACACACCACACACACACCACACACATGCACAGAGCTCTAATTTTTCTCCTGCTTTAAGCTCCACAAACAAGACCCTCTGTTTCCCAGATGAAGAAGCTAAGGCCCAGAGAGGGGCCTAGTCTCAGCCCAGGCACACAGGCAACAGTGGCCGCCGAGTGGAGGGGTCTGCAGGGGAGTTCCTCCTGTCCAGGCCACAGACGAAGGGGACAGGCTGGTCAAAGGGGGAGTCGATGAGGTCAAAGCCACGGTGTGGCAAGTGGCGGATAAGAACCGGGACTCAGCTCTCAGACCCGGGACAGAGAACATTAGGACTTGGACCCGGAGAAAGTGTGCTGGGCCCTGCGCACCCCCCCCCCCCCCCCCCCCCCGCCACGGCTGGCCCTGATCAGCATCTTGTGAGAGAAGACAGTGATCAGGAGAGGGGCTGATGGTCAGCAGAGTCTCTGTAGGGGTGGTGGGAGTCCCCTGGTATATCCCCGGTGCCTGGCTCAGTGCTTGGCATGCAGTAGGCACTTAATCGATGCTGATGGGCTGTTTGGTGCTCAGCTCTGCAGATCAGTCCTCTCTGGGAGGGGCTGAGCCCTGGATTCTGATTCCCCCTCACCCAACTCCCAAGAAATTCAAGGTTGACCAGGAGTCAGCTTGGAGTAGCTGCTCTGAACTTAGCTTTTCCTCTCTGGGAAGTGGGTTTAGAAGCCTAGAGAAAGGGGAGCTTTTGGGATACAAGCAGAATTAATGATCCAATTCATTAATATAGCGCCTCCAGCTATGGGACCGTGGACCCCATGGGCAGATCTGAAGGGAGGACAACTTCCCCACATCCGGGAAATCCAGGCCCAAGTATCACCCCCTTTCCATTGGCCCCATGAATCTTCTTGTGACCACAAATGCCTCTGTAAGTGTCCTGGGGTCCCAGGCAGGAGAGATAATCATCTGCGGGAGGGCCCAGGTGGCTCAGTGGGCAGTCTAGAGAGCCGGCCCAAGAGAGGGAAGAGGTCTCCTCTTCTTCCTTTGTCCCCTGGGAGGCTGGACCCGTCCAGGCCCCCCAGGATCCCCGTCCCCTACCGGGGACAAGGAAAGGACGATGCCCAAGACGTCAGCCACGTCCTTTCTGGATGACTCTCCTTGACCGCTAACATTTCTTCTCAGTCACCAGAGCATGACTTCTCTCACCGCTCCCTTGGACCCCCGCTCTGGGGCTGCTGCCCAGCTCTGGGTTCTAAAATTCCAGAAGTAGGTGCTCACACACCCTTGAATTATCATCCCAGCCCTAGCAAACAGGGGCCTGCTGTGGACGGGGGCGGGGTGTCTTCGAGGCTGCTTCCTGCCCTGACCTCCCAAGGCTGCTCCTCTAAGGGGTCAGTTCCTCAGGAAACAGAAGGCCTTGGAGGGTGAAGGATGCAGGGCCGAGGGCCAGAAAAACAAAATCAGGCCGCTTTTGTTCCAGTTTAGAAAGGGCAGGACAGGCCTGGGCCCACATCCTAACCCAGCACCACCTTCCCGGGGCTGGGGTACCCAGACTGAGCTCTCTCTGCTGGGAGCTGTTGGGGTGGCCAGAGCAGTCCCTCAGCCACCCCTGAGCCCAAAGGTCTCAGGGATCCCCGAAGGTGATGGGGTGGGGGGGCATTGAAGTGGAAGTGGGGGAAGGACATCCTACCTCTGCCCCAGGGGCCCACGGCTGCTAGGGGAAGGGGGCAGCCCTGGTGTCTGCCCCAAGCCTGGCTGGGGGGGCCTGGGAGGGGGGGCACAGTCTGTGGCTTCCTTTCTGTATGCCAAACACAGGGTTTTCCTTATGGAGAAGTCACGGATGTGTCCTAGCAGGAAGCGCCCTGGATTTGAGAATGGGACACCTGAGTTCCAATCTCGGTTCTAGACTTTGGACTCTGGGCCTCAGCTCTCCTATCCATAAAGAGTCCTAATGACCACAGTTTGCTTTGATATCGTACCTTCAAGTTTGCAAAGTGTTGCTACAGATTTCATCTAGCAATGATAGCGCCTACTATGTGCCAGCGCTGAGTGAAGTCCTTTACAGATCTCTCACTTGGTCCCTACAACAACTCTGGGCATTGTGGGCCATTAGCACCCCGACTTTCTAGATGAGGAATGGAGGTACTCAGAGAGTAAGTCACTTGCCCAGAGACACCGAGCTCCTAAGTGTCTGAGGCTAGATTGGAACCCAGAGCTTCCTGACTTCAGGCCCTGGGCTTTCACCCCAAATTCAAGGTGCTTAGCTGTGTCTTGCTTCTCTCCTGACTGACTGAGGGCTGGGGGCTGATGATTCGGAGCCCCACCTTCTCACCTCTCCATGCACATAGACATTTAAAGACAGCTGAGGAGGAGGCCCCACCAAGGGGTGACTGGGCACGTCCCTCCTTGCTCTGGTCCTGTCTCCTCCTTTGTAGCATTGGGTTAGACTAGACAATATGGAAGTGCCCTCACAGCTCCGCATCTGAGTCCTATGAGCCTGAGAGTCTTAGCAGAGACAGAGGCTGCAGGAAGCGTCCTCTGGCAGGCTGTGGGCTCTGGGCCACCACTGGCCTCCGTCCTCCATACTGCCCAGGGATTGACCCAAGGAGGCATGACTTGGGGTGTGTGCTGGGCAGGCAGGGCGTGTGTGTTCACAGAGGATGGGTTCAGAAGCCTGTACTGGGGTTCTCAGGTGTAGGCCATAGTCTGGCAAGACCCTGAGGCCAGGTCCTCAAGCACCCGAGGCTTGGGGTCACTGGGCCTCAGCTTTGGAGGCTGGGTCCTGCTGCCCGAGGGAAGAGTCACCAATTTACAGTTTTTGCGGGAGTTTAGAGGCCCTGGGGGGCTGGTTCCAACTACCCCTGCTAGGACCCGTCTCCTAGTATCATGTCACCTGGGAAGGGGAATCCGATAGCAGGGACCGCTCTGGCAGGCTCTGGTAACCCCCAGGGAACTGTCCATGGTCCACTACACAGCTCACTTTTCAGGGCCTGGAATCCTTCAGCCCCCAGACACAGAAGTCCTCCCCTGGCCAAGGCTTGAGACACCCTCCCCACCCCCAGCCCATGAAACCTTTCCAGCCTCCACACACACCCAGCCTAGCTCCTGCCCTGTGCACCAGCCATGGGTATGTGACAGGTGCTAAGAGACATCACCTCCCTCTTCTTCAGGCTCTCAGGTTTGCAAAGTGTTTTGCTCACCACACCCCTGAGATGTCAGCAGTGACAGGATTGCCAGCCCCATTACCCAGGGGAAGGGACTGAGGGTGGAAACACTGGGGTCCAGGGTCGCTTATATTCCATCTGACTCTCCTGGCCCAAAGAGGCCCCGGGGGTCTGCGAGCCCCGCCCAAACCTGAGCCAGAGCCCTCAGGTCCTAGCCCTTAGGTCCTGGGCCTCTTCCTCCCAGCTTGCTGGAATTTGCCTTTCTATTCCTGTTTCTCCATGGGATGGTGGCTAGTTGCATTTGTACTGAGAGTTGGCTCCTGGCCAGGGATTAGCATCACCTTCCGATTTGTCTAGGATGAGGATCTGGGCTGGGCCAGCCTGCCCACAGGTGCCTCTCACCAACCTTTGAGCTTCGACTTCCTTGTCCTTAAAGATAAAGGCAGGACAGAATCCTGTTTGGCCAGGCTTGGTGATGGTGGAGGGGGGCGGTTACCAGCTGGGTGGTGGCCGCCTCCTGCTTACTGGGCCATCCTCACCAACCCTGGAGGCCCAGATCTGCATTCTCTGTTCTTTTACTGGGAGTCAGAGCTGGGAGGGGTCAGCCAGGATGACCCCTCGGCTTTGCGCATGGGGAAACTGAGGTCCATGGAAGCGGTCAGAGAGTGAATTTAGTGGCTAGGCTGGAAGTGGGGGGCTGCCTTCACTTCCAGAGGTCTAATCTCTCTACCCTGATGGAGACCATTACATTAAGGGATCATGCCCATCGCTGTAGGGAGCCACACAAAGGAGGCTGGCCACCTGGCGGATCTCAGCGCTCAGTGGGAATAGAAATCAATGCATCAGCAAACATTTATTAAGCACCACCTGTGCACCAGGCATGGTGCCAGGGGCTGGAGACCCAAGAACAAAGAAGGAAGCCCTCTGTCCCTGCGTGCTAAGACTGGGGCACTCTGAGACGATGAGGATGATGACATCCTCCCAGGATCACAGGCCAATTCTCAATGCTTTGCTTCTTTTAGCTGTTCTTAGTGGAAAGAGGGAACATTTCTGGGCTAGGGGGCCACCCAGGCCTCTTCCTCCTCCCCTTGCTGCTGAACCAGTGCCTTCTGCCTTCCCTCTGTCTCCCAGGGCTTCGTTTCCTTCACCCTGGTGTTCTTCGTGGCAGTGCAAGTGACGTTCTGGAGATACCGGGAGCCCTCCAAGGTGAGTGAGACCTCTTCACCTCCTCAGACAAGCTCTGGGCTCTTTCTGCTTATAAATGTTTAACCACCGGCTCTCTGAGGCAGGGGCAGGGGGACACTCATCCAATGTTTAGTCTGCATTCTTAGTATTTTTTATTACATTCTTCAGTATAGACAATCCACAAGCAATCCCTCAAGCCCAGATCTGGAGCATTTGCTGATTTCCGAGGTGTAGGTGTTCACACTGACAATGCACCAGTAAGGGTGGGAAGAGGCTCCGGCCCACCCTGACTAGACCCTGAGGTGTCTGTAGAAAACAGAAGGCCAAGGAAGGGCCAGAAAGCTGGGAGGGATGGAAAGACTAGGCAGGAGGAGGGGAAGCCAGAACTTCTTCCTAGGGCCAAGCAAGAGGGCTTCTTGGAGGAGGCGGCCCCTCTGGGTCATGGAGGGTGGGGAGAGGTGTGGCTGCAGGTGGCGTTGACCTGGAGAAGCTCCAAGGGGACCCAGGGGTCTGGCTCAGGCTTCCAGCTCTACGAAGGGCAGGAGCACATCCTCTCCCCGGGCACTTAGAGGCAGGAAGTGTTGGCTCCCAATTCCTTTCTGGAACTGGTGATGGGCCCAAGGGCACCAAGCCAAGACTCTCAGCTTCCTGCCACCAACTTAGCTAAGAAACCATGCCTTGTCCCTCCCCAAGGGTGGGAGGGAAGGGGCCAATGCCAGACCCTGAGGGGCAGGCACCCCTGGGGCACAGGCAGAACCCATTCCCTGCTGCTCGGCAGTGGATCTCCCCTGGGGGTGAAGAGTGGGGGGGCTGAGGAAATTCTCAGATTAACAGTAATGAGGAGGGCAATTGAAGAGATGGCCACCATAGTGGAGAGGGGGTGGGGAAGAAGGGGGGTGAGAGGAGAGAGAGAAAGAGACACAGAGAAAGAAAGAGAGAGACAGACACACAGAGAGAAACAGAGAGAGAAGAGAGAGAAAGAGACAGAGAAAAAGAGAGAGACACAGAAAGACAGTGAGAGAGAGACAGAAAGACAGAGAGAGGAAGAGAGAGACACACACAGAAAGACAGGGAGAGAGAGAGAGAAAGAAAGAGACAGAGAAAAAGAGAGACATACAGAAAGACACAGAGAGAGACAGGAAGAGAGAAACAGAGAGACAGAGAGAGAAAGAGACACACAGAAAGACACGGAGAGAAAGAGAGACAGACACAGACAGAAAACACAGAGAGACAAACAGAGAGAGGAAGAGACAGAGAAAGACAGACAGAGAAAAGACAGAGAGAGACACAGAAAAACAGAGACAGAGAGAGACACAGAAAGAGAGACAGAGAGAAAGACAGAGAGACACAGAGAAAGAGAGAGAAAGACAGAGAGACACACACACAGAGAAAGACAGAGAGACAGAAAGAGACACAGAAAGCCAGAGAGAGACAAAGAGAGAGAGGAGAGAAAGAGAGACAGAGAGAGAAAAAAAAAGACACAGAAAGACTGAGACACAGAGAGAGAGCAGACAGAGAGACAGAGAGAAAGACAGAGGGAGAGGGAGAGGAAAAAAGACAGAGAGAAAGACAGAGACACAGAGAGGAGAGAGGCACACAGAGACAGAGAAGAGAAAGACACGCAGAGACAGACAGACAGAGATAGAGAGAGAAAGAGACAGAGATAGACAGACAAGAGAGAGAAGACAGAAACAGAGGGAGATAGAAAGAGAAAGAGAGACACAGACAGACAGAGAGAGGCCAGGCTGCGGGTCAGGGATGAGCTCCATCCAGGCCTGTCCATGCTCAGTTGCTCCTGGGCTGGGGTCACTCGCTAAGGCCCAGCACAGTCCTAGAGGAGGCCAGTATGGAACCTCTGGAGGCTGCCATCTGTCCTGGCCGGGATGGCCTCTTGTGGCAGCTCTTGGTGAGCCAGTCTCCCCTTGGAGGGAAGGCTCCATAGTCTCGGCCACAGTCATGGTGGGGTGGGGTCAGGAGCCCAGTGGTCATGGTCCACGTGGCAACCACACCATCAGAGCCCACACGGCATCCAGAGACCAGATCCAAGTGCTGAGGAACGAGGTGACAGGGTCCTACCCTCCGGGAGCCCCAGCCTAGAACATGGGGATCCCAACCCTAGGGGAGCCACAATCGTGCAGAGCTAACAGACTATGCCTTGTCACTCCCTGCGGGTGAGGCACAGGAAAGCAAGCAGGTAGGGGCCTTTCACCCCTGAATTTTATTTTTTAGATATCATCCCTTCATATTCCACATATTCATACGTAGCAAAGGCCCGTACACGCGTCATCACGTTTCACCCTCACAACAACCCTGGAGGCAGGTGCTCTTACGATGCCATTTTGCAGAGGAGGAAACTCAGGCAAGCAGAGGGTAGGCGCTTTGCAGGATCGCATGGCTAGTAGGTGTCGGAGGTCAAATTAGAACTCAGATCTTGCTGACTCCGGGCCGCTGTGGCTCCACCTAGCGGCCACTAAGAGAGGATAACTAATACTAGCAAACATTCACTTAGGGCTGCCTGTGAGAGGAAGGCCACGTTCCCTACCAGGGATGAAGTGACCAAGCCAAGACTGAAAAGAGGATATTTGCTCAGAGTCTCACAAATTTAATCAAAATTGCTTTAAGCAGGAAAGTATGGGGCGGGGAGAAGGGGAGAAAACTGTCCATGCTTATTCACCGAACTAGAGACTCTGGAGGAGACAGGAATCCAGCCCAAGCCTAAACTATCTGGGCATAGACTGGGGCAAACAACCAAGATGAACTAGAGACCCTAATTCAAGGAGGCAAATTTGGCTTTATAGGTCTCATGGGGACTTCAAGGGGAGGAAGCTACGTGGAACAGTAGAGAGAGGAAGACCCTGGTTCAAATTTGTCCTCAAACACTTACCAGCTGTGTGACCCTGTGCAAGTCACTTAACCCTGATCACCTTCCCCCAAAAGCCAGACTTCACTGGATACTACTTGGGGCTGGAGCAGGTCTGGGGTGTGCCTACTTCAAAAGCTAGAGGATGATCAAAGGGAGTGGGCGTGGGGTGGGGTGGGGCCAGGGTACCGAAGATATTAAGGTGATATGCTCAGGTGAGGAAATCCAGGCCCAAGATGGGGTGTACATGGTGGAGAACACCATGTAAAATTCAGTACAGACAAAAAGAGACATGATATTGCCTTGGAAGCATGCAAGAGACCACCAGGACAGAAAGAGGACGTAGCTGAGGGACAGGCCTGGCCCAGCCATAGGGTACCTCAGCGGGTCATTCCAGATGTGGGAATGGGGGTTAGTTTGAAGCACGTGAAGTCTGGTAGTTAGCCACACTTGCATGTAGAAGGTATAACTCTAGAACAAGGTTTGAGATGTAAGGGGAGAGCTGCACAGTGGAACTGTCTTTTTCCCTCATCCATTCATTTGTATGGAAAGGTCAAAAGATTTTGGGGGCCAGGACAAACCACAGTGCTTCAAATGCACACAATTCCTCTGAGACTTTCCTGGTAAAGCTCCTTGAAATGGCTTTTAGGGTAGAAGCTTCCCTAAGAAGTTAAACAGGAGCCATAAGGACTTTCTAACCTTAAGTCAAATAGAGGCTGGGGATGGAGATGTCAGTCCTGGTAGGAGGAGGGAGAAGATTAAAAGGCAGGCCAGGGGCTCTAATTAGCAGACAATTCTGTTCTAAGAGAGCATGGTCCCAGCAGGTTATGGCTCTAGGAAAGGGTGGGTCTCCCTCCTGCTGCAGAGAAAGCAAGTGTCACCTAACAGAATGACTATTTGAGGTTCCTGCCATTCTTAAAGACTGGAAGCTTTGCCTCTGGGCTCTACCCTAAAAGAGAGATGGAAGCAGCCACCCCTCTTAGAGGGGAGAGGTCACACCTGAAGGGGAGCAGGCCTACTGAGAGTAGCCTGGCCACACACTGCATCATGTGCTCCCCTAAGTGCTGTGGGCTGGGTCCACAGGGTTTTCTGGTGGTCCCTGGTGGGTTGCTCAGGGTCAATAGTTATCCTGGGCAGGGAAAGGGAGTAGAGAAAGAAGTCTTCAGTTATCCAGCCATCATCTCTCTCTATCTCTCACCTCTCTTTCTCTGTGTCTCTGTCTTTCTTTCCATGTCTGCCTCTCTCTCTCTATCTCTTCTCTGTCTCTGTCTCTGCCTGCCTCCTCCTTCTGTTTGTTTGTCTCTCCTCTTTGTCTCTGTCTTTGTCTCTCTCTCTCTCTGTCTCTGTATCTCTTCTCTTTCTTTGTCTATGTTTCCTCCTTCTGTCTGTCCATCTCCCCTTTCTGTCTCTTTGTTTCTGTCTCTGGTAACTGCAGGGGAAATTAGGGAAGCCAGGATGAGGGTAGAGAAAACACCCTCATACATGTCTGAGTTTGTGATAGAGAAGGAGGCTGGGTCTGTCACTTGCCCTGGATTCCAGAGAAAGGATAGGCAGGGTCCCAGGGAAAGTCAGCCCAGGAATGTTGCGACACTCTCCAGAAAAATATGCTCAAAACACAGATTCACATAAGGAGGAAAAGGGCTAAGATGTCAAAACAAACAAACAGGGGATGCAGCTAGCAGGGCACTGGACATTTTTGTGTGTCTAAAAGATATGCAGAGAGGTGGAAGTGAGGGAGGTGACAGGTAGCAGACACAAGAGGGTGGCCATGTCTGGTGAAAAGGTGAGCGGAGCTCCACTGTCTGGGCACCAAGATGGAACCCAAGAGGAGAGCCAAGGACACCAGGAATGGACCTGGGGAAGAGGAGACCAGAGAAGGGGAGGGCCACTACTTGAGATAGATGGGATGATGATGGGGGCTAGAAGGAGGGAAGCAGAGCTCCCCAATTCTCCGCTTCTTCACTCCTCTTGACCAAGAAAAATGCCTTTTGGGCTGAAAAGGACAGTCCAGGACAAAAGAGGCAGCCAGAGTCCTAAGGCCCAAGGTTGCCCTTCAGGAGGACAGTCACCAGACCCAGCTGAAACACTACTGGCTCCTGGAACCACTGGCCATGATATTTGAAAAGTGACAGAGACCAGGAAAGGGTGTGCGGGCCTGCAGAGGAAGAGCCATCCCCTGTTCCAAGCAGAGAGAAAAGCAAGTCTACAAAGTCTGGGCCAGTAAATTTGCCTTTAGCTCCGGCAAAGCTTTAATACCTGCTCTTAAGAGGGTGGTTAGCAAACCTCTAGAAAAGGGCAGGGTGATCCCCCACAGGCAGCATTGAGACCAGGTCCCCCTCAGCTAATCCAAAACCCTCTTGTACACTGGGGGGGTTGGGACTGGTCACTCATGGCTCCCGGTGCCCTCAGAAGGCAGCCTCCAGTAGAGTGCCCGGGAGCCCAGGCTTCAAAGGACCACATTCATCACGGGCCTGGCCTTCAGAGCCCCTCAGCTTTGCAGACCGCTTTACAAATAAGGTCTCATGTGGTCTTCGCAACAACCCCGGAAAGCAGCTGCTGTTATAATCCCCATTTTAGAGATGGGGAAACTGAGTCAGACAGTGGTTAAGTGGCTTCACCTGGCTAGAGTGTGCGAGGCTGGATTTGAACTCAGAGTCTTGCTCACTCCAGGCCCACCGCCGTCTCCAAGGTGCCACCTTGATGGAGGAACTAGAAGCAATTGTGAGATTCTGGGGGGCAGCCAGTGTACGTTTGATGGAAAGAAATGACCAACGTCAGTGTCCCCAATGGGCTGCGGCCCAGCGTGCCTGCACCCAACCCCTCCTGCTCTCAGGGCTTGGCTCCCTCTGGCCTCCTTTGCTCCTCTTGGCTGGCTCCGAAGCACATAAGGGATCTATCAGGACTGGTGACTCAGCTGAGCCTCCTCACACTCCTAACCCCCATTTCATAGAAGAAGAAACCAAGTCTGCCAGAACAAAAGGGACTTGGTGGTGGTCTCGAAGCAGAGCTCAAGGCCAGGGCTGCCCTCTGTGCGGCTAGGCTGCCCAGGGAAGGAGGGAGGGAAGCCCTCAGCCCTTTATTGTCTGCCGGGCCGGGAGGCTTGGGGCAGATGGGGGTGGGGCACGCAGGAAATGCTTGGGGGGGGCGGGGCGGAGCAGCAGAGCAGCTGTGGGCCAGATTCTTCTTGACACACTCACTTTCCCTAAAAAGACGCTTCCACAGGGAGAAGAGTCTTCTCTGCTAACCTCCCGCTCTGTATGAGCCCGGCTTTCTGCCCCTGCCCCTCTCCCCGTCACACACACACACACACACACACACACACACACACACACACACGCACACATATTTATGAAACATGCATATGCTATATGTGCACACACAAACATATCCATATGCATGTACACGTGTGTGTGATGTGCCGCACATGACACATGTGCACACTACATCACAGACACACACGCACAGATATGCCGATATATAGACATATGCATGTACATACACACACATACACGCGGGAGTCCACGTGCACAGCTGGCCCCCAGCTTGCAGAGGAAGGCTCTGGCCAGAGGGGTCCCAGAGGTGCCCACTTGGCCTCAGGCTCAGCAAGCAGATAGCCCTTCCTGTTGACTGACCAGAGCTGCCCGTCCACTTCCCAGGCCTCCCATGCTTCCCCCTCCCTGCCCGTCCCCTTGGGAGAGGATTTCATTCACAGAAACAAAGTTTACCCCAAGGTTTCCAGGGAGATGAATTATCGATGAGGTGGTACAGCCTTCTCTGAGACTCAGTTTCCCTCTTTGTACAAAGAGGGGGCTGCGCTGGGTGATCTCTAAGGTGTCAGATGCCTGACACATAGTAGGTGCTTGATGAAGGCTTACTCGGCGGCTTGACTTCAAAGTTGGCCAATGGATGAGATTTTAAGCCCTGCCTGGAGCAAGAACCTCAGGGATGCTGTGCAGCCTTAGAACCCAGGTTCTGGTTTTGTTCTGTTTTGGGGGGGAGGGGGCTGCTCTTCACCCTCCCCCAGGCCCACCCCCAGTTGTTTCCACAACTGGGCTTTCATTAGCCCGATGGAGGGGGAACCCCTGCCTGTCCTCCCCCCTCCCCATCAGGCCGTGGCCACACCCAGCTCCAGAGGTCCAGGGAGGCCACCCCCACTCTGGCTCTGATCCCATGGCTTGTTCCCTGCCATCCTCCATGGGGATGCTGGATCTTAGGGAGGAGGGATTGAAAGGGGAGAAGCAGAAGGCCTTGGGGATTTCACAGATTTTGTAACATGATGAAGGGGTGTGTATGTGTGTGTGTGAAGCATGAGAGAGACGACAGAACTCATGGACCAGATCTGAGAAGCTGTCTAAAGTCACCCTCTCATTTTAGAGATAAACTGATTTCGGGGGAGGGAGAAGGGAGGGCCTCTGTGGGCACCCTGAGCCCAAATGCTCTCTGAGGCCTCTGTTCTGTCTTCCCTCACGCACTACATCTGCTTCAACCTCCTCCTCCTCCTCAGAGCATGCCTCCTTGGCTCTCCACTGCCAGACACTAGGAGGGCCCAGGGCACACCTCGGTTACTAATTAGGCTGCTGACCAACCTCTTAGGAAGACACAGTAGGCACTACATAAATGCTGGCTGTTATTTATCATTATCATTATAGATAAGGAGTAAGTTTTGACAGAAAATTTGGTTAAACACCTACTATGTGCCAAGCATTATGCTGGGCATTGGGGATATGAAGACAAAGATAAGAACCACCTGCCCTGGGGAGTTCACACTCTACTGAGGAGAAGCCACACCCACCCCAGCAGATAAGTCAACACCACTTATAGACAAGGCTAGCATCAAGGCGCCTCGGTGCCAGGCTGAGGGGGTCAGGAATGGCACTGGAGCTGAACCCTGGAGGAGGTGAGGAGGGACACTCTACCAGGCCGCAGCCAAGGGGGCCGGGCCTCCCTCAGCAGTGGCTGGCTCTCCCCTCTCCCCCTGCCATGCCTGGGCAGAGGGGTTCAGAGGGGGCTGCTGCAAAGTGTGAGCCCCTACAAGTTTATCTTCCAAATGGGGCTCAGCCATAGCTGGACCCACATCTTGGGATCAAGCCGGTCACTCCTCAGGGCTGCAGAGGATCCCAGGCGTGGCCAGCTCACGCTCTGCCAACATTAGAAACTCACAAGGTTTCAGCTGTCTCCAAGAGCAGGGAAGGACAGAGGGGCCACGGGGGCCCAGACGGGGAGCTCAGGTCCCCAGCAGCGGGATGCCCACCCTCGTGCTCATGAAACCAGGAAATAGAGATGGAAGAGGAGTCTGTGGTTGGGGTCCTCTGTAGGGCAGGGCCTATCTTAATCATTGGCTTCTGTATCCACAGTGCCTGGCACATTGTGGGGGCTTAATTATTCATTAAGCAGGCTCATCAAACCTCCATGTGGCAGACTGAACTGGGCAGAGTGTGCTCACCGTGCTCCTAAGCTGGGCTTTCAACCCCTGTTACAGAAGGAAAACATTCCAGGGTGAATGTCATGAGCAAAGGTGTGGAGGTAGAATCTGCCTGGCATGTGCGGGGAAGGAGCCGAGCCTGGGGGGCCGAGGGAGCCTAGGCCAGAAAAGCAGATGGGAGGGGCCAGGCTGTGGCAGACCTTGAATGCCAAGACCAGATCTCCCAGAAGGATGCTTGCTGTCTGGCCCACTGATTTCTCTCTGGCAGGAGAGCTGCTGGGCTGTCTGCCCTAAGTATTGGGATCAGTAAGAAATCACAGTAAAAATGTCCTCCCATTGGCTGCTCCAACTTGGACTTGGGAGAACAGAAGAGAAGGGGGGGGGCAGTGCTGGGCTGCCCTCTCCTGTTTTATTGAGGAGCGTCTCCCAGGCCAAAGGAAGAGCCCAGGCTCCTCTTCCTGGGACCTCGGGGGGAATGTTTTCTCCCCCATACACCTCGGCCGACCATCGTCCTGAGCTGTGGCCAGGTAAGCCTTGGTGGCTACCAGCCCAGTGTCCGGGGCTCCTGGGGCTGCCCCACTGGCCATGGTGGGGCTGTCCTCATGGTCTCCACCAAGCAGCGGAGCCTGCTGGGGAAATCTTCAAGGGCCCAGGCACAGCCACTTCCATCCCCTGATGGGGGAGGGATTGAGACAAGGGCCTGCCCTGCCTGGAGATGAGTATCTTCTAGTTACTGAACCCCTGTGTGCCTGGCACCGTGCCTGAGGACAAAGCTGTGGCCTAAAAACGAGCCGAGGACAGGGATACAAGATGGGAAGGGAGTCAGTGAGGGGGGCAGAGGTAAAGCACTCCAGCAACGTGACAAGAATCATAGTAATAGCTAACATTTATAAAGCACCTACTGTGTGCCAGGCACTTACTAAGTGCTTTACACACATCATCTCATGGGATCCTCACAATAATCCTCAGAGGTGGCTTCTATTGTGACATTCATTTTACAAATGAGGAAACCAAGGCCAAAAGAGGTTAAGTGATTTGCCCAGGGTCACACAGATAGTAAGTGTTTGAGTTGGGTTTGAACTCAGGTCTTCCTGACTCCAGGGCCAGTGCTCTGTGCACTATGGTGCCACCTAGGTGCCCAGGAAAGATCACTTTCATCCTTTTAGGAAGGGGATTTGTTCTGTGAAGTTTGGATTCAGTCAAAGGGCTGCACTTGAGGACCTAGAGGGCTGCATGTGGCCTCAAGATTGTAGGTTCCCCACCCCTGATCTAGGGGAATCAGGGAGGGCTTCACTGAGGAGGTAGTCCCTGACCTGGGCCTCAGAGAATGAGGAATTCAGTGGGTGGGAGGTGAAGGAGAGGGGAGAGGGCAGGACAAGCTCTGGAAATGTCACCAGTCTGGGCCTCAGTCTCCTTCGTGTCTCGAGTGACATTAAGGTAAACTGAGGCACACGTTCTGGGTCTCACCCAAAGGCAGTGAGCAGGACAACATGACTGGTTACAAAGTCAGAAGCATCAGAGGCCTGGGGAGATGATTGACAGGCACTCAGGGAGGTGTGCTTGGCAGCAGCCTCTTCCTCCCCTCCATCTGGTAGCTAGAAGTTCCAACGGAGCCAGGGTAGAGAGACGGCTGGCTTCCTCTGATTGGCCAAGGAGAGCTTGCGGGCCAGAGGTGACTGGTTTCCTTTAATTATAGTGATTTTAGGGAAATGGAACTTTGAGACTTAACTCAGAGAGGAAAGTGAACCTCAGAAGTGAATTTGAAGGATTGTCCCTGAGGCATTCATACAAAATGGCAGGAGAGACCCAACAGGATCAGTTACAAGATAGAATGAATTTGATTTTCTCCACAAAATGAGAGAGTTGTTTGGTTCTTCAGATAGAGGTGATTGTAGTGTTCACGATGGGGATGGTGGGTACGGGGCTGATAGAAAAGAGCCGCTGTGGAGCACTGAGGGCAGATGGGGCTCTGGTGGGCATGGTGCTGATAGAAAAGAGCCACTGTGGAACGCTGAGGGCGGATGGGGCTCTGGTGGGCATGGGGAGGATAGAAGGGAGCCACTGTGGAGCCCTGAGGGTGGATGGGGCTCTTTGGAGGATATGGGGCTGATAGAAAGGAGCCACTGTGGAGCACTGAGGGTGGATGGGGCTCTTTGGAAGACATGGGGCTGATAGAAAGGAGCCGCTGTGGAGGGCTGAAGGTGGATGAGGCTCTGGTGGGCATAGAGATGATAGGAAGGAGCCACTGTGGAGGGCTGAGGGTGGATGGCATTCTTTGAAGGGCACGGGGATGATAGAAAGGAGCCACTGTGGAGCCCTGAGGGTGGATGGGGCTCTTTGGAGGGCATGGGGCTGATAGAAAGGAGCCACTGTGGAGCCCTGAGGGTGGATGGGGCTCTGGTGGGCATAGAGATGATAGAAAGGAGCCACTGTGGAGCCCTGAGGGTGGATGGGGCTCTGGTGGGCATGGAGATGATAGAAAGGAGCCACTGTGGAGGGCTGAGGGTGGATGGCATTCTTTGAAGGGCATGGGGCTGATAGAAAGGAGCCACTGTGGAGCACTGAGGGTGGATGGGGCTCTGGTGGGCATGGGGATGATAGAAAGGAGCCACTGTGGAGGGCTGAGGGTGGATGGGGCTCTTTGAAGGGCATGGGGCTGATAGAAAGGAGCCACTGTGGAGCACTGAGGGTGGATGGGGCTCTGGTGGGCATGGGGATGATAGAAAGGAGCCACTGTGGAGCCCTGAGGGTGGATGGGGCTCTGGTGGGCATGGGGATGATAGAAAGGAGCCACTGTGGAGTGGTGGTGGTGATAGTGGGAGCATGCATTTAGGGTAATGGCTCACCAGGGATGGGAAGAGAAGGGGGAGGAGAGGGCAGGACCAGAGGGGGTTTCCCAGTCTCACGGCCTTCCTAATGGGCTCTTCACAGGTGGAGAACACCATGCTTGACACCTACGACCTGGCTTATGAACAGGCGATGAGGAACGTCTCTGACATCTGGTGGCAGAGGCTGGTAGCCATCCATGACACGGTGAGCCCTGGGCGGGCTGAGGACGAGCCCCGGGCTGGAAGGAAAGCAAGGGAGCTTCTCTAAAATGAGAGTCTGTGTCAGAAATGGTTTGATTTCTGTTCTAAGGCCCAGGAGACCCTGCAAAGTCTCCCTGTCCCGGTCCTCAGTTTCCCCACCTCTGAAGTGAAGAGAGCTAAAGGAGTATTGAGGGGGGGGGGCGGGGCTCACAAAAGGGCCTGGAGAAGTGCTGGGGGCTGCTGGCAGCATCTTCCCTCCCGCTTGGCCTGAGATGAGCCAGAGAGGACAGGCCAGGCAGCTCCAGACTGCTCCCTGGCCTGCCTCTCACTGGGGCCTCTCTGCCATTTTTAGTTTGGCTGCTGTGGAAAGAGCTCACCTCTCAGCTGGCTTGGACATGAGGAAAAGGCCTTGTGCAGGGGAGTCCAGCAGAGAGAGGTACAGAGGAAGGCAGGGGACTGCTGCCAGATCACTTGGGAAGGGGCCGGGGGAGGAGTGTGGGGAGGACTCTAGCCCTGTCTTGGCAGCCCCCGTCAAAAACTATCACACACAGCTCTCCCAGGGAGGGAGGACCACTATGGTCCCCATCCTACCGATGAAAAAACTGAGGCCCCAAGGCAGTCAGTGACTTGTCCAGGGCCACGCAGTGAGTAAGAGATAGGATCCAAAACTGGGTCTCTGGACCCTGGGCCCCAAGCGGCCATGTGCTAGAAGTGGATGGAAGGCTGAAAGGCTCCCTGGCCCAACTGCCCTCTCGGGGATAGGCAGCTTGTGGTTCAGAGCCCCCCAATCTCAGAGCTCAGAGGCCAGCTATCCCAGTCTTCGCTTGAGCCAAGCTGGTCCCTCCAACCCCCCTGCCAAGGGCTGGCCCAGCTTCCTAGGAGGCCTGATTCCAGCTGGGGGCCACTCTGCCCTCCAGCTGATGAAGTCTGCCTCTCAGTCCCTTCCCCACTCCCCCTGCCTGGGGCCAAGAGACCAGGCTAACCCCCCTCCACAGGACAGTCCTGCTCCAGCCCCACGCCCATGTAAGGACTAAGCCCCTCCATCTCCTCTGCCCCATGCTTGTATAGCCTGGTCTCCTTAGCATCATGGCAGCCCCACCCCACCCCTAAAGGGCCCCTCCTGGGAACTGTCATGATGATCTAATGCCCAGACAGTGCCTGGCACGACTCAGCCAGCCGAGGCGGGCAGCTGATGTGCAGCTGCAGGGCCTGGCACAGGCGAGGGCGGGGGCTGTCTGGGGACCCCTTCCTGCGATGCCAGTCCTGGCTTGAGGGGAGTGGAGGTGGGGAGGGCTCCTCCCTCAAGGTGGGCATGTGGACTGGCCTCTGCTCTGCTCAGCCTATCTCCCTCCCTTCCAGGGCTGCCTCCAGGAGATCAGAAGCTTCGTGAGGGAGCACTTGGCCTTAGTCACCCTCCTGTTTATCATCACTCTGGCCCTCATGGTACCCACCCTGGCTCCCCCCCACCCCCTCTAGGGCTCCCTCCTCCCCCCAGGGTTGGTCCAGAGTAGAGACAGGGTTAGGTTAGGCCTAGCCTTAGAAGATGGCCCCTCTCCCCCTCGCCCATGAACAAGTCCCGTGATGACCCCTCCCATTTCCTCGGCCTGGGCATCCTTCCCTGGGCTAGGCCCTCTGGCTGAAGGAGAACTTTTAACTCAAAGAAGCCACAAGCTGAGGGGCCTTCAGATCATCCAGCAGACCCTGCCTGCATGTTACAGACGGGGACGCTGAGGCCCTGGCAAGTGACGGGATTTGCCCAAAGCCACAGAGGGAATGAGGTCCTCTGACTCCCAGCGAGTGGCCCATGGATTTGGTGTCAGAACACCGTGTGTGTGACCCTGAGTCAGGAACCCCCCTCCTCTGGGTCTCGGTTTCCTTGTCTGTGAAATGAAGACAGACCTCGCTCGACTCACAGGCTTCTAAGGTTTCTCCCAGGCCTAAATCCTCAGGATTCTCTCTCCCTGGGCTGGAGAAATGGAATGGCCCAGACACCTTCTCCAAAGCCAGTGAGCTGGCCAGGGAAGGTGCCCAGAGGCTAAGGGCTCCGCCCCTGCCTCCCTTCCCTCTCTGCCAAAGGCCACAGGGGTCCTTCCAAGAAGAGGCTACTAGGACTGAGAGGTGGGAGGGCCCTCCATTAGATGGGGCTGCCACTGGAGGATGCCTCCAGATGCAGAGCAGCACAGGTCAGAGATCTCCTCCCACCACCTCCTGCCTCCTGCCTCAGACCAGGACTTCCCTAGAGAAGGCCCGGCCACCCCCTTGAACCAGGGCTGGCTCCTAACGCTCCTTCTTTCTCCTGCTCTTAGGTTTATGGAATGTTCCTCACCTCCTTCCTCTGGCTGACCATCCACTACGGCAGGAACCTGGACCGAAAGGGCCACTACACACTGACCACCCAGTAGGGCCTGGCTCAGGCTGACCCAGGGGCTGCTGCCAATGGGGGAGTCCTCTTTCCTTCCTTCAGTCCAGCCAGGAGCCTGCCCAAGGATGGAGGCAGCCAGCCCTGCCAGGAGCCCTTGGCAGTGTGCTGGCCACCTGTGGCTTAGAGGGGAGAGCCCTAGAGGTGAAGTCAGCCACTCCCCACTGCCTGCGGGGCCTAGGACATGCCATTCCTTCTTGGAACCTCAGTTTCCTTATCTGTCCAGAAGAACGATGATAGCTGCATTCTCTCCCTCTCAGGACTTTATGAGAAAAGTGCTTAATGAACTTCAAAAAGCAAGAAAAGCTCAACAGTTGCCAGCTGGGGCCAGGACCCCCTGCCCCTCTCTGCGCCCCTCCTCTCTCTCGCTGAGCTCCAAACGATCCAGCGGTGACCACACTCAACATGCTAGAATGGGGAGTCTTTGCTTGGGCTCTCGGGGCACCTAGAGGGTGTGTGGGTAGATTGCAGGGGATCCTGGGAACTTCTGATCTTTGACAACTGTATTTCAATATAATTAGTTTCCTTTGTGATTTTATGCATTTTTACTATTACTATTATAATGTGGTGGTATGGGCCAGAGACAGAGGCTGCTTTGTTTTCTTGTTTTAAACATGATGGTGAGAAGGGTTCCTAGGCTTCACTGCTGAGGTTTAAGACTGGTGGGACCTCAAAATAGCAACACAAGGTCCTGCCTGAATGAATTCAACCTAAGCCTTCTTTCAGCCAAAGAAAAACAAGGTTTATTACAAATCCACCATATTGGTCAGACTCTTAAGGAATCTCAGCATTGGCATCACTAGTGCAAGGGGGCCTGAGCCCTTTCATGGAGACAAGATGGCGTTCACATACAGAAGACTGCGGAAGGGATCTAGGTGTGGCCAAGTAGGCTGGGGTGATTGGAGGAGGGGTCTAGAGGATCTTGATGGGAGTGTCCAGTAGGCTGGAGTGACTAGAGGTCAGAGGCCAGGAACCAAGAGAATGGGATTGAGATAGGATCAAGGGTGGGAAGTAGCTGGATTTCCAGAGGTAATAGACAATGAAGGCTTGGGCTAGGTTAAGGGTGACAGAGAATTGGGCATAGAGATAACGAAAGGCTGGTTGAGGGGATTATAGCCTCAAGCCAATGCCAGATCAAGTAGGAAGATTCAAGGAGAGTTCAAGGGGGTTTCCAGAGCCTGCCAGAGAGGGCCATGATGGAGAAGAATGGTTCTGGACTTCTGTTCTAGGATGCCCCCTGACTTCTCAGGGAGAGGGAGCCCCAAGTCTGCAGCTTCCCTGCCTCCTCATCCAGGTAACCGCTGCTGTCAGCAGCAGGGGACCTTAGCCACCTCAAGAAGAGGGAAGCTTGGTGAGCAGCCCTGGGCCTGAATCAATCTGGTTAAGCTCCTGTCCCTGACAGAGCTATTGCTGTCCATTTGGGAACATCCTGATCCAACCAGCAGCTCTAGAAATTATCTCTGTTCTGAATTTTTAAAAAAAAACATAAATAAAATGCTTTATTGATGCCTTCTGACCTTACCTCAGAAGAATTTCCCTCCCCACCCCTCCATATTGAACCTTCCCTTGGGACAGAGAAAAAACACCAATATGGGAACCTGGCCTGGTAATGGGAGTATACATCCATCTGTCCTAAGAGGGAGACCAGTTCTTCGGGACTGATATCAGTCTTTCGGTGACTCCATTCATGCCCCTTTAACTCTTCATTTTCATTGTTACAGTCTTTCTTTCTTTGGTTCTTTGGCCCTGCTTGCTTGGTTCTGCATCAGTTTATAAAATCATCCCATGTTTCTCTGAATTCCTCATTCCTTACCACAAGTAATGTCCCATTCCACTCCTATGCCATAATTTGTTCAGCCTCTCTGAGCTGTTAGATTCATAAATGTAGGGCTGGAAGCCATCAGACGAGGGAAACTGAAGCTCAGAGAGTCAGATGCTCACGCAGGTAGTGTCAGAGCCAATAGTTGGACTCAGGGCTTCTCATTTTTAATCTAGAATTCTTAAAATCAAGGTTTCAGTTTGGCCTAGGGAGATAAAGGCCTGAGTAGAAAATAAATATTGAATAATATAAAATGGGGTCAAATGGCAGCAGTGAGGGCTTTTGAGGGTTAAGGAGAATATGGGAAAACTCTGCTCTTTGCTGTTGTTATACCAAGAGCGAGTGAGACACACCAGAGTATATCATCCTCTGTTTCTATCCTTACCTAAATTTCGTACCTGGTATAAGAATCCTTTAAAATATGAAGGTCCAACCATAAATTGAACTCATCTTCCTTTTAAAATCATCACACAGATACTTTACAAAGGAGATATAATTTCACTTGTACTACTATCTTATACAATTTTCTTGTGCTAACATCCAAATTTAAGATCTTATTACCAAAACACACTTATCAGCCTGAATTTCCAGGATTGATAAATTTTGGAGCCAATCATACACATCTGTATACAAGTCTTAGGGGAATCAATCTGATCCTATTGCCTTTCTCAAAATTTGCTATCCCTTTCTTTTATTAGACATTTATCACATTACATCTTTGCCTTATTGCTTTGTCTAATAATTTCCTCCTTTTGGAGGATGTTATCTCTATATTATTTCGATGTTTTATTTGGCCATGAATGTAGGTAAAAATTGTAAGCTATTCATTCCTGCATCATATTATAATAACTCAGAAATATTCCAATATTCATCGATTACCTAACAGATTTAGCATCGTGCTTACAAAACTTCTTGATAATATAAATTTGCTATGAAAGAAAAGAGGGACTATGTCATATATCCTAACAGAAGAATAGAACTTCCTTAGCTCTGTTTGATTCCAGGCATGAGTCATATCTGATAGCCAATCTTATAGTCACCAGATGCTGAAAGCAGGGCTTAGGAGTAATCAGGTGGAGATTTTCCCTTTTTTGTTTTAGAAAGGAAATAACAGAATTGGGAAATAGAGTCAGGAAGATCCTACCTAGGCCGTGTCCAAGGTTGTCTTCAAAACTGTTTCCCAGGCATAGACATCCACCTTTAAAGTTCTCAGCTTGTAATGCCTGCCATTCTACTACTGGCTTCACGTGACCTATTCCTGTAACCAGAGCTTAAAACAATACTAAATTGTAGTCCCATAAAATCTTAAATAGCAAATAAATATCCTTCAGATAAGACTGTCCCAAATTTCATTGAGCTAATAGTTATCAAATCAAGTTACATAACTTTGTCCATCTTCTAAATACTTCCTCACACTCTTTCCCAACTAACTTAAACCATCTGAAACTAGCGTTCCCATTTGTCCCCAAACTTTCTTATCTGCCTTTCATATTTCCTCTCAAACCTTTATTTACCTTTCCAAATCTTTCAAACCCATTACTCAGTCTTCCTTCACATTTCAACCACAAGACAAAACAACTCATAAGTTAATACTTTTACTGACGTATCTGTGTATACTGGAATCCCATTCCAGCTTCTTAAACAAACAAAAGAGGTTAATGACTGACCTCAACAGGTTGATGGATTGGTGTTCTGTGTTAACTCATTCTGGAGGAAAGGGACACTTCAGGAATTAAGCCTTCTACACATTGATAAGCTCTAACTCTCGCTTAAAATCACAAAAACATTTTTCAAAACATTTTTAGAATTATTTCCCTAAACTGAAGATGTCTCTGATTTAGTCTCAGTAATTAATCACACTATTTGTATCAACACCTGATTGCTCTTATCACTTAAAACATCTAAGAACTCTATCTCACATAGATACAATATAACTTTAAATCCCAGCCTTAGTCTATGCGATAATGATTCAACCTTACATTTGTAAACAATATTATCTCATAAAACTTCTTTTCCCCCTTTTTTTTCAAATTATTCCTATTAATACTTTAGAAACCATATTATCTTTCATTTGGCTATACAAGAGTACCAATGTAACTAGTCATTTGATTAAAACAACAAGATTTCACATATTTGCATTTATCCAATTTTCCATTTTTCCTCATAAAACCAACTTCTTTCACAATGGTAACAGATTCTGGCAGATAACTTCCCTTTTCTCACTACCTGCTTATTTCTGATTACAGAGACCTGCCATATCATCTTCCCCTGAGGGTGGGTTCTTTCCCATCAGATGGCAAGCTTCACTAATAAAAACTGTATCCTTAAGATCCACATCCTCAAAACCTAATCTTATCCTACAACCAATTAGCTTACAGGTGGAAATTCAGCAGGCCTTCTGAAAATCATACAAAAAGATTTCACAGAGCATTTTTCAAAAGTATTTTCCCTTCTTTAAAACAGTTTAAAATTGATCCTGATATAAACAGGGATTGTCACTAAACTTTCATGAAGAAAAATTATTTTGAAAGTTCTAAAATGAGATGTGTCTCTCTCCTTTTTAAAGCAAAATAACCTTTAAACATTGGGATTCATTAACTAAGTTGGTGGAAAATGTCCTCATTCTCAAATATTGCACAGAATTCCTAGATATTGCAAAGTTCCCTAGTCAAAAGGTGTTGTAATGTAGAGGACACTTAATTTCTATAATTACATACTCAATTAAATTTACCTTATCACAATAACAAAGTTTAAGAGGACTTTAAAAATTTTTCATAGAAATTTCTCTACACAGAAAGCTTTACACAAGATTGATAAGAATTCATGACTAGATGGTTAACAACCTCAATTTCTTAATTAAGTACAATTATAAATCTAACAACATCTAGATTACAAGAGAAATTATTTTAATCCCTAGTGGTAACATTTTAATTTCTAAGGCCCAATACTCTTAGCATTGTAAAAGATTATTACCTATAAAACCATATTTTAACAGTTCACAATGTATCCTGAATTGACAGAGATGACAAGAGGACCCAACAAGGCCTTTGTATAAATACTTGATTTATAGCAAAAACAATTTCAATTGAACTTTCAGACAAAACTTGGAAGTTATAATTTCCTGGGTTACAGCAATTGTCCAACTTCTTAACCTAATGAAACTTTAACAAAATTTATACTGTAGAAATGTAATGATGCCCTAAACATTATTATGTATGTAGAATTTGGACTACTCATTTCAGTCTAGGTAAAGACATTTCTAAACCAAATATGACAGTTTAAAATTACCAAATTTTCATCACATCCTTTAAAAGCACCCAATTCACATATATCAAACTCAGACTAAAATCACATAATGGTCTTCTCAAATTACACAATCTAAGAGAATTTTAGAAATACAATATAATTTTAGAAATACAGAAACAATAAATTTCAGATGACATCAACTGCATTTCCAGGTTATCACATATAGGAATTGTTGATCCTGTAACTTCTGGTATTTCTATATTAATACATTAATATGTAAATACATGCATAACATATATCAATACATTAATATCTTTAATACACTTTATTTATTTAGCTGCATATTCTTTAGCACCCACTACCTCTGGCCCAAGTATTAGGAATATTTGCCTGGTCGTGAATGAACTTATAAAAGGAAAGAGAAACTTTATTTCATATCATTATCTGCTTTTATGAACCATGCAGGTTTGAATTTGGCACCCCGTTTTCTCCAAGCTTCATCTTATACATACTGGCAATTAACAAAATGCCTAAAAGGATTCTAAGGATTTTGAGGGGGAAGGGGTGCAGGCACTTCTCTTCCAAAAAAACCTTTTGGACTCTTAAGAAAGGTAAGAGGCAGTAGTCCTTAAGAGCACATGGGTTTGCAACTCCCCCACTCATTCTTTCTACCAAGCTAAAATATTTTGTTTCCCCTTCATTCTGCAGCCTCAGATAACATAGAGGAGAAAAATACCTTTCAGTTGCCCTAGGTGTATTATATTTGGGCTAGAAGCCTTTCTAAGAACAAAGGAGCAAATTAGATATGCTAATTTTCAGGGTGCTAGCTTAATTCCTATCCCTAGCCACTAGTATATGGCTTCAAATCATGATTTTATATAATCTCTGTGAAAACAAAATTCAGTCATACCTTACATGGGCAAAGCTTAATGATTATACAAATCAAAATCTGTCTTATAGTAAATATCCAGATTCAATAAAACCTTCCATCACTAACTAATCAGCCCTATTTCCCAATTAAGTTACAAGTTTCTTTTAGCTTCAGCTCCCCATAGTCTTTCAATGTGGAGGGTGGGGGAAAGGTGTGGCCAGGAGCACATGGCAGGCTAAGAGCAACAACCCCCCACCTAAATTCCTTCATACAAGTTTCTATCTCTCTGTTTCCCAAATTTTACTTTTAGCCTCTGCATTCCAATTTCAATCTTTCTTCCCTAATCTTGACCCAAACTGCCTCAAACATTGAAGTGAATAATAAATTACATACTCACCCAGCTTTTCCTTTTCCCAGTTGCTTTCTTTTTACCTTAAAACTTAAAGGTTAAAATGACCAACAATTTTTAATCACATCCTAAGCGTACCACTGAACCTCTTTAAAGTGGTCATCCAATTTTTCATACAAGCCCCTTTACTTCTCCTCTACAGTTTAAACACTTGCCTGATGTTACACTAACTCAATACAAAATACACAGAATTTTTTTTCTTTAGAATCTAACCAACCCTTAATTCAGAGCCCATTTATCAGTTTAGTTGAGTGAATTTCTAAACCTCCATGCACAGGGAATCTTTCATTTCATCTTTAAACCACCAGATATATTCTCATAATAAAAACTTTTTCACATGGAAAGTCTGTTCTCATTGTTTAATATCAGTATTATTAATTATTAATTATTCACTTGTTACAACCACATATAACAGTTCCAAATTTTATCACATATAAAAATTATTCAACTTATTATTTTTGGTATTCAAAAACCACTTCAAAAGTTAACAATTACATTAAATCGGAGAGAGATAATAATAATGTTGTGTCTAAAATATAAACAACCATCATTATTATTTCCCTCTACAAATCAGGAAAATGCTATTCACAGGCCCAATCCATTCATCTTTGCCTTCCCCCACAACTACAGAAGTTACTGAGCCTAGGGCAGTTTGCAGCTGCTGGGGACAGGGTGGGCAGAATGCGTAGGACCTGGGTGTCTTTTCTAAGCTTTGCCAAAAAGGATGGGCTACAAAGGTACCCAGGGGCACAGGACTGACTGTCAGTCTGTGAATTTCTGTCCTTCTCCTCCTTTTGCCAGGTGGGGAAGGGTGATTTAAGTTTTCCCTACAGCTCTCCTGCATTCTCTTCTAATCTGATCTGGGAGGAGAGGAGTTTGTTTTTTTTAACTGCTCTAACTTTTACTGCAGCCCTGGCTCGGTCAGAAACAGGACAGCAATGGTGAAAGATCTCAATGATTGTAATTCAAGTAAACTTCACCTTTTGCTCACTCCTTAAAAACCTTTTTGCACTTAAATCTAAGGGAAAAGATTCCCTCCTAACTTTGGGGAGGGAGTGGATAAGTGGTCAGCGAGAGTCCAACTGAAAACTAACCAGATTCCGTATTCACAGATAAACAGAGGGTTTTTTTAGCCAGAAGGTATTCATCGGCAGGAGGTGTTTCAGCAAGAGTGCACTCCTGGAGTGATTTTACAGTTTCAGGAGTTCTCGCTCCCAAAATTCAACTAACCAGTTTCCAAACTTTTTAACAATAAAAACCCAGAATTTGCCAAAATTTTAACCCTATTTCCGTTGTAATTCCAAGTTTACCAGACAAAGAACCACAAGGAAAAGAGTCCTTGTCTCCCTAGTAGCAGCCTGAAATCTCTGGCTGCCTGCATTTCAGATTTTTAACAAAATAGAGACACTTCACAATTTTGACATAGACACACGGACACAGACAAATTCAAAACGTACAAAACATAGAACAGAACCAAACAGTGTGGGTCAAATTGAAAGCTAAACAGAGTCCCCTCAGAGGAAAGAAAAAAATAAACCAGATTTCCTCCTTAGGGATAAAGGCCTCCAATCTTCCTCATACCCCAACGGTGAGAAGACGGTGTCCCGTACTTCCCCCCCTCTGCACACATCTCTGCGTCCAGGTTATCGTGTTAACAGAGACCATATGGCTAGCCCAGAACAGAAACCTTACCTCTAGAGGTCTGAAACCCAGAATTCTCCATAGGCTGAAAAGGGACAAGTCAGCAGAAAGCCCGAACTCCGAAACCTTACCCAAACATCAGAGTCCTAGGAAAAGAAATCCCAGGTGCCGGCCCTCTGAAGGGAGAGAAGGTGGATCGGGGCAGAGACTCTCTGCTGAGGTCCGAAATCCTGTGTATGTCTCCGGGGTGATAACGCAAAATACCGCCTCATCTCACTGGGGCCTCCATTATGTTATACCAAGAGCGAGTGAGACACACCACAGAGTATAAGTTTTAAATGGAGAATTTATTAGCCGGTGGCCATTCGGGGTTCCACCCAAATCAGAATGACCAGGAGTTTGGGGTGGAGAAGTCAAATTTATACAATAGATCAAGGAGCACTGGTTAATTATCTCTTGAAACCTACATATGTTATTTTTAGCAGGCTTGGCAAGCCTTTTTCACTTTTATGATCATGATACATGAAGAGGAACCTCCTAAATAGACTGCAAGTACAGCATATCATACTGCTGACAAAGTGTCAACTGAATCACAACCCAGGATCTCTCTGTCCAATTTGCCATTTACATCCCACAACATAAGATAAGAATAAGGAATTCAAGAGAATGTCTGGGGCTGAGGTCTTCATCCTTCGAGGCCATAGGCAGACCAAGGGATGCTCCAGCTGGGTTTGTTGACACAAGATAGAGACGTCTCTCAGCCCACTCAGGAAAGAAACAGAGATTGCTGAGCATCAGGCCCCTCCCCTGGCCAACCAATCCATACTCCCAGAACAGTCACAGGGGCCAAGGACACCTGCTGAACACCAAATGGCAGGAACTGAGTCTGTTTTTCTTATGCAAACTGGGGTTTTTTAGTTAGGGGCTGGGGGCAGGGGTTTTTTTTAGCAATAGCTGGCTGCTCAGGTATCACACTATCACAAAAAGAGTGCTACTATGTGTATTTTGGCACATGCTAGGCCTTTGTTTGTCTTTGACTCCCCTGAGGTTCACAACATTTGTGGGGTCACTGGCTCAATGCGAGTGGACAGCTTGGTCATTTTAATTGAGTAATTCTAGATGGAAACTCAGAATGGTTGGACCCCCTCAGTGACTCAGCCTGCCTGCCCTCCCACAGTCTCACCAACATTGATTATGGTCAGCTTTGCCAGTTTGCCCAACATAAGAGAAAACCTTGGGGGTTTTAAACTTGTATTTCTCCTACATTTGTGATTTGGAGCATTTTTCATGGATCTTTCATAGCTTGCAAGCGGTCTCTTAAAAACTGTTCCAATTGTGAGAAACAGACTCTGTCTAGAAAGAGCAATACTCATTGTGGAGCCAGGAAAGTTCTCACTATATTTATCCTACATTCATTCTTCTGAACGGCAGCTCCCTAATGGAGTACTCTTGCTCAGACAAACGCAGGCCCTTTCATGCACTATTTCCAAGTCAATTTTCCCTCCTGCCTCCCACTGGCTAGGCACTTCAGGGCTCACAGCCTGTCTGAGAAACACCTAAACCCCACCTCCACGCGGGTCTCCGTCCATGCTTATGTTTCTCATTTTCTTTACACTTAGTAACAGAACAACAAGTCATAAATTCTTTTGAAGGAATTTCCTCACCTGATAAGAGGCAGAACCCCAGATATCTAAGCTTCCTTCACCATTAACACAAGAAGAGTCCTACTGAGTGAAGCGTCGATCAACATACCCAAGACTTTCTCTCTAATCCATCTGTCTTCCTGCCTTCCTCGACAGATACAAGACTTCTGGGACGTGACATAGTTTTCTGTGGAAACGATATTTGATTGAGCCCTTACACGACCTTCTGACTACCTGTCTGAATGTTTTTTGTCTTTGCAGAAGGACCACAGAGTAGCTGCTCTCCGTGACCATGAAGAGCTTCATATAGGATGGGCTGTGTCTCTAAGGTCTTCCAGACCACCTGTGTCTCTTATTCCCTATTGGTCGCTGGCACAAAGATGTTATATCGCTTGCTAAAGTTTCCTAGTGTGTTTCTAAGCAAGCTTTGAATGCCTGTCCTTTGTGTAATTGGGGAACAGAGGTGAATGTATTAAAAAGTTATAGAGACTGCCATCGGGGCTTTGACCTTGTACATGTTCTTGGAAAGTTCATCCTAGATCATACGTTTGTTTCGTGGAGCGTTATTGGCTGGAATTGCGTTAATATTTGAATGTTGATGTTGTTGCAACCTTCGGGCACAATCTTTTCAAAAGATGGCGACTCATCAGTTGGGGGATGGCTAAACACACCATGATGCGTGAGGGCAGCGGAACACTTTGTGCTGTAAGAGACGACAAATACAAAGAATGTGGAGAAGCGCGGGAAGACTGGTGGAAACTGATGTGGAATGAAGTAATCAGAGCCAGGGAATGAGACACCCAAGGGTGGCCACAATGTCCCACAAAGCAACCAAACAACGAGTGTTATGAATCACCAAGAACAAGTCTGGCCCCAAAAAGAGATTTGGGAAGATGCTCCTCCCACTCCTTTGGAGAGATGGCCCATGGTGGGGGGAGCGGCGCACATGTGCTCAGGTTTTTTATTCTTTTGGGGATGGATTGCTCATTTTTAATGATTTTTTTCCCTCCTTTTTTATTCCTTTTAAATTGTTATCATATGGGATGGCTCTAGGGGAGTCAGGAAAATAGATACAGAGTGAAATTTAGGCCATTTGCAAATAAGAGATGTTAATAAATATTTTATTTTTAAAAAGAATGAGGTCGTCTTAAGGCTATTGTCCAGAAATGTGGAAGGACTGGTAGAGTGTGCAATTAAGGCCCTGGATTTTGAGGTAGGGGAGGCCATGCAGGAAATTTTTCTAGTCCCACATGAGAATTGTGGCCATGGAGATATACCTGAGAAACTGATCACAGGAAGTCAGAGCTGGTCTCTCCTTCCTGCCTATCCTCTGAGGAGGATGAGATGATGAAGGAGAAGGCACCATGACATCTGAAGCAGGTATAAGGCCACAACCCCTGTGCCAGGCAGCCACCGTGGGCGCTCCCCTGACATCTCCCGTGGCTAGGAGGCCAGTTGCAGTATCCCAGGAGAAACTGGCCTGGAGGTCTCCCACTCACCCTGGTGGGAGGGCAGCCTGGAGCCACCCCGCAGGACCTTCATCTATGAACTTTCTCAGGTTGGTGTGGTGGTACAAAAGCTGGAAGGAGGCATTTGATTTGTGTGGCCTCAGGGAGAGAGGCCTGTATGGCTGCTGGCTGTGGAGAGACACAGCCCACTGGAGAATGCCAATGGCTGTGTCATTCAGGGACTGCCTGAAGGGATGATGCCCCAGAGCCTGTTTTGCTAAGTCAGCACTGCCTGAGCCCCAGGCCCAGCTGCTTCCTGAGTGTGGGTCCCGGAAGTGAAGGAGGGAGCTGACCCCCAACCAAGGTAGAGCTGGAGATGCCCTAAGCAGGGCGTTGGTGTCAACAGGCAAGTAGCCACTGTGTCTGGGTGTCCAGACCCTTCCCTCTCACTGGAACCTCAGCCCTGATAGGAACCAATTCGAGTCTTTTCCAGATTCTAGCAGGAAACTGTCCACAGTAAACTGAGTCTCCAAACCTGGGCCCCTTGGCCACCCGTGGAGATGGCACAGAGGCTTATAAAAGGAGTGAAGCAGGAGATGCAAACAACCACTCCAAGGATTCTGACTCTTCACCTCATGTGCTTTTTGGCCTAGTGCCTCCCCAGTACCAAACCAGCCAAAAGACAGGCTGGGCCAGCAGCTTAGCTGGAGGACTGGGCATTCCCAGCCTAGGAGGGGCATGGGAAGTGCTGGAGGTCACTGGCAGAAGCCGCACTTTGGAGAAAGGGCCAGGAGGATTGCTGGGGCTATGACAGCCTGTCTCTGGAAACATCTCAAGGAAATCCTCCCAGAACCCACCAAACCCTATGCCTCATCACCCATGGTGGCTGTGCCTTAGAAAAACAGACAGAAATGAATGGAGGTGGACCAGATCTGACAGACAGCATTCAAGTCGACCAACCAGGACACTCCACCTCAGGCCCAAGGTGCCCAGGGCCATCTTAGAGACTTTTGAGGCAGATGAGACAAAGAGAAGACAGCTTCCATTCTTCTGCCTGGATTTGGTGGGTTTGAATGAATGGCCCAAGGCCTCTCAGGGGCATCAGTCACTTCTCAGGCTGATGGACCTGTCCATTACAGGAGCAGGGGCTTGGCACAGTGCCTGGCACATAGTAGGTGCTTAATAAATCCTAGTTGTTGACCCACTAACCTGGAATATCTGGAAGTATTAGTGTGCCTTGATGACATCACAGAGTTTGGGAAGACGCTGGAGGAACAGGAGAGGCTGGTGAAGGTGCTGACTCAGCTGGAGGAAGCTTGCCTGAAGCTGTCAGGAGAGGAGAGCCAATTCTGCACAATTTCTCATTAGTACCTGGGCCACACCCTGTCACAACAAGATGTGAGCACTGACCTGAAAAGAAAGAAGGAATTCTGAATGGCCACACCCAAAGAAGAACTTTTCTGGGGCCTGGTGGTTATTGTCACAGATTGTCAAGGACCATGCTGTGGTGACTGCAAAGCCAGTCCATGGCCTCTCTCGTGGCGATAGGACTGAAGACACTCAGGGCCAAAATGCACAAAAGGAAGAATTGTCTGAAACCTCCAAATGGGAAGGAGCCTTTGAGGTTTTGTTTAACCCTAAGCCTTGCCTGTGCACCCCCAGGCACACCTTTTGTTCTCCACATAGATGCTAGCCTTCATGCATAGGGAAGCTATCCCATACCAGGAGAGTGGGGGATGCCAGAGAACAGTTGCATGGGTCAGCAGGGGCTTGGCAGACAGTGTGTCTCATGCCCATCAACAAGCTTGAGTTCTTAGCTTAGCGGTGGACTAGTCCTGAAAAGGCCCCAGACCACGTGTAGGGAGCCAGATACCAGATAGGGGTCTGTAGCAACAATTTGGCTAGCAGCCATTGTGGGGTTGGAAGACCAATACAAGACCAACAACAAGACGGCTGCTAACACAGGTTCTTTGATTTGTTTTTCTAAGGAAAGCAACTTTGAGGGGTTAACAATCTCAGTTTAATCAAACATACATATGTCATTCACTTAGTTCAGGGGGAAAAGATCAGCCCCTTGAACTTCAAGGCAAATATAAACAGAAATTACAAACATCAACAGATAGACCTTGTTTGATCAAATCACAGAGAAGCACCAACATCCATCTGGGTTACAAAGCCGGAGGGGGCGGGTTCGATGGCTAGCCCAGAGTCTCATCACCCACATTTTTTCAGTGAGTGTACCCCCAAAAGTCAAATGCCAACCTCAGATCTTATATACCCATCTTAGGGCCTTGGGGCACTTGAGGTTCACCATTTAGAGTGTGAGAAATCAGTGTGGGAAAGCTCCAACCCCCAGCACCACATCATATACAATTCAATGACCCTCAATTATCTTAGTGCTGAGAAACATTCCAAGACAAAAAAGATCCCACCACACCTGCCCCATTCAAACAAAGAACAGTGTAGAGTCTCATTTGGCTTGCCACTACAGGGTAGCAGCAATCCGCTGACCAGAGCCAAGTTGGATTCTGCTCGGAAGAAATGGGAACAGCCCTGGCCGACCATGATTTCAGCAGACACTACGGAGCTGGGAAAGCCAATGCAAAGGAGGGCACCTTGTCCAGAATGTCACCTAACACTGCCACTACTGTGATACCAGAAGGAAGGGTGAGGGCTATCAGTGACACCCAAGTAGCTGGACAACTACCAGGTGGAAGTACACCTTCAGACTTCCATGCCAAAGACAACATGTCTAGCACACATCACTAGAGCAACCTCAACACAGCTCTCTGTGAGAAGAGATGGTGGATGAAGGATCTAGAGTGATACTGTCTAGCTAGGTAAGAATTCAAACACACCCAGGGCCACCCAGCCCCAATGGTCAGCCCAAGTGTAGACAGAGAAGTCTGGGATGGTCATGCTATTCCATCTACTGCAAGCTCAGCTAGAAGAGGAGAGAGCCAAAAAGCACAGAAGGGTCCCCAAATCTTCAGTTCCAGATGACAGAAGGCCCCTTACTGCTGAGACAATAGCAGACATTGGAGCTGGGCCATGGAGGCTCGGACTGGACTGTGACAGACTGCCCATGGAACCAGAGGAGCTGATGCAAGCTGGAGGAGTGCACCCAGTCACCATGAGAGAATTCCATGATGTCTTTGGGCATGGGAACCAAGAAAGGACAGCTTTGGATATCACTGAGATGTGTGACGCTTGGGCCAGGTGTATACAAAGAAAAATGCTCCTAACTTGTGCTGCAGATTTGGAGGCTAGGAGTGCTAGAGAGCCTTCTGAGCTTGGCTGTATTAGCTTTCTTTCCCTGGAAGGAAATAGTAAAAATATGAGTCATATCTTGGTGACGGCTGATATTTTCACCAGAAAGACCCAATATTACCAACCCCAAACCAGGAAGTGTGCTCTGCTGTCATTTCTGTACATAGATTCCCTGCCAGGGTTTGCTTTGTCCAAGACAGAGACTTCAGCAGTAAACTCCTCAAAGACACGAGGTACGTGGGGTGTTCAGGGAGCACCAGCCCCTCTGGGGTGAGGGCTGTTTAGCCACCTTTGGTGTCCACCTGATTCATCCAAGTCTCCCTGTGGCTCCAAAAGCTGGAATGTGCCCAATGGCTACACCCTGTTAAACCATCTCAGCAGACCAGCTAAACCTGGTTGAGGGTAACCAACAGGCCTCAAACCTGTCAGTAAGTTGGGGGGGGTGTCTACCCCAAGCACACGAAGACTTCCTCCAACAATATGGGTGGATGAGAACAATTTGTTCCAATGTCCATGAAGGCGGCTGAAGCAGGCGCCGTGGAGCACTTAGAGCTTGGTCAGACATCAAAGACGTCAAGGTCGTCCATTGCCTCCTGGGCCATTGCCAGACATCTTGCCTTTTGTCCTACTACTGGACTTTGATGACTCAGGGAGAGAGTGTGAGGCTAACGACTTTGCACAATTCAGCCTCACTTAGATCCAATTCATGCTCAAGTCAAGGCATCACCTGTGATGTCATTGGTCCTTTCCAAAAAAGAAGAATGAACAACAACAATGCAAGGACACGTTGGCTTTGGTAGGTATCCCAAAGTCCAGGACTGGTGCTCACCATTCCCAAGGAGACCAACAGCCTAAACATTTTCACCCCACCTCACTGAAGAGGGTGGAGACTTTGAGACCTGAGCACAAAGCTCGGTGGGGTCAACATGTGTAATCCCAGAATGAGGCTTCTGGCCTTCCACCATCTTGGCTCGTGCTCTGAGCAGACCTTCTCCTACCTGGAGGCTGGTGTTCTGGCTCTTCAGGTGAAGGAGGGGACACCGCTCCTCACACCCTGCATGTCTCTAGGTTGAGGGAGATGCTGAAAGGCGCCTACCGGCTAGCCACTATTTCAGTTCAGAAACACTACGGCATAAATGAGACAAGAGGAGGCCAGAGTTTGGTGTTCAGACCTTCAACAAGGAGACAGCATTCTGCTGAGAAACTTTGACATTTAAGGGACTCACAGTGAGTGAACCATGCAAAGCTGCTGGGGGACTGAGCAAGAGAAGAGAGGGGCCTTATCAGGACACTTCACTGAAGACCAACCCATGCCCATCAGAGAGTCAGTTGAACTTCCTAATGAGTAGGAGGGGAGGAAGGGTAGGTGCTCACCTAAGTGAAGATGGAGCAAAAGAAGCCATCCCCCAGTCGGACAAAGAGAGACCTCCACGTGGGCTCTGAAAATGATGTTTCCAATGGAGGAAACTGCACTCACTCTTCCAAGGCGGGAGGACAGAACCCAGGGCAACGGCTCCTAGAGGACAGACAGACACACACACACACACACACACACACGTCAAAGGGTATGCACAGTTCCATGTCTTTTTGGGCACGGTACCCCATTGTTCTTCAGAATGGCAGAATGGTTGGGCCGCTTCACAATTCCATCAAGAACGTGTCCCTATTTTTCCACTTCCCCTCCAGCATTTATCATTTTCTTGTTCTGTCATCTTAACTAGTCTGACAGGTATGAAGAAGTACCTCACAGTTGTTTTAATTTGCATTTCTCTAATTAATAGTGATTTAAAGCATTTTTTCATATGACTATAGATAGCTTTGATTTCTTTTTCTGAAAACTGCCTGTTCATATATATCCCTTAACTATTTATCAACTGGGGGTTGGCTATTTTTTATAAATTTGACCCGGTTGCCTATGCATTTGAGACATGAGGCCTTTATAAGAGAAACTTGTTGTAAACACTTTTAAAGTTACTTCATTTTTATGGCACCTTTTAGCAAAACATAGTTTCCCTGATTATCTCTTTTAATTAGGTTGATGTTTGCTTTTGCTCTGCTGAGATCAGGATTGCTACATAGCCTTTTTTACTTCAGCTACAGCGTAACAGATTCTGCTCCATCTCATTATTTTAACTCTATGCTCCCGTCTTTCTGTTTCAGGTTTACCTCTGGTTGGATTCTGGATTTTGATTTCTAATCCATTCTGCTATCTGCTTCCATTTTATGGGGGAGTTTGTCCCATTCATATCTATAGTTCTGATTCCTAACAATGTATTTCCCTCCATCTTATTTTCTTCTGTTTATCCTTCTCTTTCTTTTTTTACCCTGTCCCTTTCTTTCAATAGTCTGTTTTGCTTCTGACCACTGCTTCCCTTAATCTGCCCTCCCTTTAATCACCCCCCCATCCCCCACCCAAAACACACACTTTCTCTTATCTCCTTCCCTTCTATTTCCTGGTCGGGCAAGATAGATTTCTAATCCCAAGTGAGAGTGTGTTTGTATACAGCCACACCGACACACACACACACACACACACACACACACACACACACACACACACATACACACACAAACATACATTCTTCCCTCTTTGAACCAATTCTGATGAAAGTAAGTTTCAAGTGTTGCCCACCATTACACCCCTATTTTCATCTCCACTATAAAAGCCCTTCCTAACACTCCCCTTTTATGTGAAATATTTTTCTCCATTTTCTTCTCCCTTTCCCCTTCTCTCAGTGCACCCCTCTTTCTCATCTCTTCAGTTTTAGACAGATTATCCCACCATAGTTGACTCACAATCATGCCCTCTGTCTACATAGACTCCTTCTAACTGCCCCAAGAATGATAAAGTTCTAAGGAGTTACAAGCATCATCTTCCCATGTAAGAATGCAAACAGTTTAATCTTACTGACCCCCTTATGATTTCTCTTTCTTGTTTACCTTTTCATGCCTCCCCTGAGTCTTTTATTTGAAAGTGAGATTTTCTTTTCGGCTCTGGTCTTCTCGTCAGGAATGCTTGGAAGTCCTCTATTTCATTAAATATCAATTTCCCCCACAAAGGATTATATTCAGTTGTGCTAGGTAAGGTATTCTTGGTTGTAATCCCTCTGGAATATCATATTTCAAGCCCTCCACTCCACAAGCTGCAAAATCTTGTGTGATCCTGACTGTGGCTCCATAATGTTTGAATTGTTTCCTTCTGGCTACTGGCAATATTTTATGCTTGACCTGGGAGCTCTGATCAGTGAATTCTCTCAACTTCTATTTTACTCTTTAAATCTAAGATACCCAGGCAGTTTTCTTTTATAATTTCTTGAAATATAATATCTAGGCTCTTTCTTTGATCATGACTTTCAGGTAGTCCAATAATTCTTAAATTATCACTCCTTGACCTATTTTTACAAAGAGATATTTCACATTTTCTTCTATTCATTCTTTAGATTTGGTTTTATTGTTTCTTGATGTCACATGCAGTTACTAGCTTCCACTTCTCAAATTCTAATGTTTAAAGAATTATATTCTTTTTTTACCTTTTTTCTTCTTAAAAAATTTATTTACTGCTTTATTTTTTTCCAGTTACATGTAAAAACAATTTTTAACATTTGTTTCTAAAACTTTGAGTTCCAAATTCCTTCCCTCTCTCCTCACGCCCCCTCATTGAGAAGGCAAGCAATTCAACATAGGTTATACATGTGTATATTTCCACAATAGTCATGTTGTGAAAGAAAACAGACCAAAAAAAATCCTCAAAAAAAATAAAGGAAGTATGTTTCACATTGTGTGATGACCAACCTTGAAAGACTTAGCTCTTCTCAGCAATGCAATGATCTAAGATAATTCTAAAAGACACATGATGGAAAATGCTACCCACATGCAGAGAGAGAACCATGGCATCTGAATGCAGACAGAAGCAGACTAGTTTTTGTTTTTGTTTTTGCTTTCTTGTGGTTTTTCCCTTTTGTTATGATTCTTCTTTACAACATGACTAACATGGAAATATGTTTAATACGATTTTACATGTATGACTTATATCAGATTGCACACAGTCTTGGGGAGGGGGGAGGGGAAGGAGGAGGAAACATTTAGAACTCAAAATCTTATAAAAATGCATGCTGACAACTAATAATTAAGTAATTACACACACACACACACACACACACACACACACACACACACACAAGAATGATTCACCCCCACCCCCACAAAAGTATGCTTTGGTCTGTATTCAGACACCATCAGTTCTTTCTCTGTGGATGGACAGCATCTTTCATTACAAGTCCTTCAGAGTTGTCTTGGATCATTGCATTGCTGAGAATAGCTAAGGCATTCACAGCTGATTGTCTTACCATATCGGTGTTGCTTTGCACACAGTACGTATCAGCTCATGTAAATCTTTCCAGGTTTTTCTGAAGTCTGCCTGCTCATCATTTCTTATACCACAGTAGTAGTGCATTATAATCACATATCACAATTTTGTTCAACCATTCCTCAGCTGATGGGCATCCCCTCAATTTCCCATTCTTTGCCACCAGAAAAGAGCTGCTATGAACATATAGGTCTCTTTCCTTTTGTTTTTTTTATCTCTTTTGGGATGTAGACATTGTAGGGGTATTGCTAGGTCAAAGGGTATGCAGGGTTTTATAGCCCTTTGGGTATAGCTCCAAATTGCTCTGCAGAATGGCTGAATCAGTTCGCAACTCCACCAACAGTGTATTAATGTTTCATCTTTCCCATGTCCCCTCCAACATTTGTCATTTTCCTTTTCTGTCCCATTAGCTAATCTAATAGGTATGAGGTAATACCTAAGAATTGTTTGAATTTGCATTTCTCCGATCAATAGTGAGTTAGAACATTTTTTCATATGGCTATAGATAGCTTTGATTACTTCATCTAAAAACCTCATATCTTTTGATAATTTATCAACTGGGAAATGACTCATTTTTACAAATTTGAGTCAGTTTTCTATATGTTTGAGAAATGAGGCCTTTACTTTTTGTGGTGGCAAAGAATTAGAAATTGAGGGGATGCCTATCACTTGAGCAATGGCTGAACAAGTCGTTGCATAAGAAATGATGAGCAGGTAGGCTTCAGAAAAACCTGGAAAGACTTAGATGAACTGATGCTGAGTGAAGGGAGCAGAACCAGGAGAACATTGTACACAGTATCAGTGACATTATGAGATTACTGACTTTCATAGATTTGGCTCTTCTCAGAAATGCAAGGTTCTAAGACAACTCCAAAAGACTCATGATGGAAAATGTCATCCACATCCAGAGAAAGAACTTTGGAGTGTGAATGCAGATGGAAGCAGACTATTTGCTCTCCTTTTCTTTTGTTGTTTTATTTTGTTTCTTCTTTCCCATGGTTTCTCCCATTAGTTATAACTTCTTTACATCATGACAAATGTGAAAACATGGTTGATATGAATGTTTAAGTACAGCCTATATTAGATTGCATGCTATCTTGGGGAGGGGAGAGGTGAGAGAGGGGGAGAAAATTTAAAACTCAAAATCTTATGAAAATGAATGTTGAAAACTAAAAATAAATTATTAAAAAAAAGAAATGAAGCCTTCATCAGAGAAACTTGCTTCAAGTTTTTTTCACAGTTATTATTGCTAACTGTATTTCCCTCCATCCTATTTCCCCCTCCCATTTATTCTATTCTCTCTCTCCTTTCACCCTATCCCTCCTCAAAAGTGTTTTGCTTCTGATTACCCCATCCCCCAATCTACCAGCCCTTCTATCACCCCCCTCCCTTCTCTTTATATCCTTCCCTCTCCTACTTTCCTATAGGGTAAGATAGAGTTCTATTCCCAACTGAATGTGTATGTTATTCCCTTTTTGAGCCAATTCAGATGAGAATAAGTTTCACTCACTCCCTTCCCCCTCACCTCCCCCCTCTTCACTGTAAAAGCTTTTTCTTGCCTCTTTTATGTGATATAATTTACCCATTCTACCTCTCCCTTTCTTTTTCTCCCAGTACATTCCTCTCTCACCCCTTAATTTTATTTTTTTTGGATATCATCCCTTCATATTCATCTCACACCTATGCTCTGTCTACATATACTCCTTCTAACTTCCCTAATAATATGAAAGTTCTTATGAGTTACAAGTATCATCTTCCCATGTAGGAATGTAAACAGTTTAACCTTATTAAGTCCCTTATGATTTCCTTTTCCTGTCTACCTTTTTATGCTTTTCTTGAGTCTTGTATTTGGAAGTCATATTTTCTATTCAACTCTGGTTTTTCATCAAGAATGACTGAAAGTCCTCTATTTCACTGAATATTCATTCTTCCTCTTGAAGGATTATAGTCAGTTTTGCTAGTAGGTGATTCTTGGTTGTAATCCTAGCTCCTTTAACCTCCAGTATAGCCTATTTTAAGCCCTCCTATCCTTTAATGTAGAAGCTGCTAAATCTTGCATTATTCTGACTGTTGCTCCACAATATTTGAATTATTTCTTTTCTGGCTGCTTGCAATATTTTCTCCTTGAGCTCTGGAGTTTGGTTATAATATTCCTGGGAGTTTTCATTTTGGGAACTCTTTCAGGAGGTGATAGGTGAATTTTTTCAATTTCTATTTTACCCTCTTGTTCTAGAATATCAGAGCAGTTTTCCTTGATACTTTCTTGAAAGATGACGTCTAGGCTCTTCTTTTAATCATGGCTTTTAGCTAGTCCAATAATTTTTAAGGTCATTTGCTTTTCCAATGAGATTTCACATTGTCTTCTATTTTTTTCATTCTTTTGGTTTTGTTTTATTGTTTCTTGATTTCTCATAAAGTCATTTTGCTCAATTCTATTTTTTTAAGGAATTATTTTCTTCAGTGAGCTTCTGAACCTCCTTTTTCATTTGGCCAATTCTACTTTTTAAGGAATTTTTTCCTCAGTGAATTCTTGTGTCTCTTCTTCCATTTGGTCAATTCTGCTTTTTAAGGCATTCTTTTCCTCATTGGTTTTTTATACCTCTTTTACCATTTGGCCTAGTCTGTTTTTTAAGGTGCTATTTTCTTTAGCATTTTTTTTTGTGTCTCCTTTACCAAGCTGATGACTCATTTTTTGTGATTTTTTTTTGCATCACTCTATTTCTCTTCTTAATTTTTCCTTCTAAGTCTCTTACATGATTTTCCAAATCCTTTTTGAGCTCTTCCATGGACTGAGACCAATTCACATTTTTCTCATAGGCTTTGGATGTAAGAGCTTTGACTTTGTTTTCTTCTGAGTGTATGTTTTGGTCTTCATTGTCATCATGTTATTATTGCTTTTTTCTTCATTCTTGAAGAAGACCATGATATCAGGAGCTGATGCCATGACATGCAAGTGAATTGGATTTAAGGGAGGCCGGACTGCGCAAATTCTCCAGCCTCACTCACTCCTCTGGAGCCATCTGGGTCAAGTGGCCAGATATAGATCAGGATGACTGGAGATGGCCCAGGATGCAATGGGAGACCGTGGCCTTTCAAGCTAAGGCCCTTAACAGGTCTCAGTTTAACTGAAGCTATGTCCATTCAGTGATTAAGAAATGAGGCAAAGAATTGTCTCTTTTACCTAGCCAAAAAAAAAATTAATCTGGGAGGGGAAGACCCTCAGGGTTTCTGACCAAAACAGAAACAATTGCTATTTATAGTCACTCTGAGCCAATCTGGGCCCAAACAATGACTCAGTAGGGCTTGGCCTGGGAACCATTGTTGACTAGTCAATGAGAGAACAGTGATATGGGTTCAAGGCATTGCCCTTAAGAAAAAAATCCAGTCTGTAAATCCCAACATATCTTGTGAGGTTTCATTGATCAAAATTTACATTCCTTTGGACAGAGCACCCTCAGGTAAGGGCATGATACCCTATGGGAACAGAGGGAAGAGAAGAGAAAGAAAAAAAAGAGGAAGGAAGGAAGGAAGTAAAGAAGGAAGGAAGGAAGGGAAGGAGCGAGGAAAAGAGGGAAGGAAGGAAGGTGGAGGGAAGGAAGGAAGGGAAGGAGGGAGGAAGGAAGGGAGGGAGGAAAAGAAGGAAGGAAGGAAGGTGGAAGGAAGGAAAGACAGAAGGAAGGAAGGGAAGGAGGGAAGAAGGAAGGGAAGGAAGGAGGGAAGGAGGAAGGGAGGGAGGAAAGGAGCAAAGGAAGGAATGGAGGGAAGAAGGAAGAAAGGAAGGAAAGAAGGAACGAAGAGAGAGAGGGAAGGAAGGAGGAAGGAAGGAAAGATGGAAGGAAGAAAAGGGGAAGGAAGAAAGGAAGGAAGGAAAGAAGGAAGGGAAGGAAGGAGGGAAGGAGGAAGGGAAGGAGGAAAGGAGCGAAGGAAGGAATGGAGGGAAGAAGGAAGGAAGGAAGGAAAGAAGGAAGGAAGGAAAGAAGGAAGGAAGAGAGAGAGGGAAGGAAGGAGGAAGGAAGGAAAAAAGGAAGGAAGAAAAGGGGAAGGAAGGAGAGAAGGAAGGAAGGAAGGAAAGAAGGGGGGAAGGAAGGAAGGAAGGAGGAAGGAGCTGTGTTACCCAACTGGCCAGTTCCAGTTGGGTCACCAATGGAGCAGCTACTATTTTCTATTCACAGAGGTTGTTGTTTGTCCTTCATTCTCAAAGAAGACCATGACATCAGGAGGTGATGCCATGACTTGCAAATGAATTGGATTTAAGTGAGACAGGGCTGTGCAAAGTCACCAGCCTCACTCTTTCCTTTGGAGACATCTGGGTCCAGTGACCAAATACACATCAGGATGAATGGAGATGGCCCTGGATGCAGTGGGCACTGTCACCATAGTAACTTTCTACAGTCGCAATTTTTTTCTGTTGTTTGCTCATTTTCCCAGCCTCTTTCTTGACTTTTAACTCTTGTTAAAGTAGGGCTCTGTTTACAGGTGGAGGGCACACTGTCCCAAGCTTCAGGGGTTTTGTGCAGTAGTTTTCAAAGATACTTCTATGGACCTGTGAGCCTTCAGTTCTTCTAAGTTGGTACGATCTAAGGAGAGGTGTTTCCCCTTCTCCTGGCCTGTGCTCTGCTCTGTGAGCAGCCACAAGCACTCTTTTCTGCCCTGAAACTGTGGGAAGGGTCCCTCCTCCATTGTAGCCACAAGCTCTGATGTGCTAGTGCTCTTCCTCACCCTGGGACTGCTACCCAGGACTGTGACCTAGATCAGAGTATGGGCAAAGCCACAGAGTTCTGCCTCAGTGCTAGCCAAGAGACCCTTATAATCTCCTGCTGATCAGTTTTTCAACACCCTTATGGTCTGTGGGCTGAGAGCTCCAGAAGCAGTGGCTCCAAGGTCTGCTCCTGGTTTGCTGGGGCTGAGTATGTGCTGCACTCTCACACAGTATGACAGACCTTTCCTGCTGACCTTCTAAATTGTTTTTGACTGGGAAATTATTCCACCTGGTCCTGTGTGGGCTCTGTTTGTTGCTCCAGGAATTGCTTTATGACAATGTTTAATGGTGTTTGGAGAGATCTGGGGGAGAGCTCAGGCAAGTTGCTGCCTTTTCTTTGCCATCTTGGCTCTGCCCCCCAGGAATTATATTCTTCAGTGAGCTTTTGTGCCTTTTTTTTTATCATTTGGTCCAATTTTTCCTCTACTATACTCACTGTTTTCTTTAGCTCTTCCAGGAATTCTTGTTGGGCTTCATCCAATTTGCCATTTTTCCCCCCTTTGAGGCTTTGCTTGTAGCTATTTTCACATTGTTGTCTTCTGAGTTTGTGTGTCGGTCTTCTCTGCGACTGTAGTAGCTTTCTATGGTCAAGCGCTTTGTTTGTTGTTTGCTCGTTTCCCCAGTCTGTTTCTTGACCTTGAACTTTATGTTAATGTTGGGCTCTGCTTACGCACAGGTGACGATGGGGAGGCATTGTCCCAAGCTTCGAGCTTTTTGGACTGCTGTTTTCAGGGCTAGTCTGGGCATCTGAAAGCTTTTGGTGCTTCCAAAGTGTCGAGGTCTGGGGAGAGGGGGGGTCACTGCGCCCCTGGTCTGTGCTCTGCTCCTCGCCCAGGAAAGGCCCCTACTCCTCTCTGCTTCGGAGATGTGCCCCAGAACTCCTCTGGGCAGTAGAGTGACCACATGCACCCCCTTCTGTGCCTGGTGCAGCTCGGAGTCGCTTGGAATCCAATCCCCTTACCAGCTGTGAGCTGAGGGCTCCTGAAGCTGCTGCTGCTGTTTCCTTGGGCTCCAAAGCCCAACACTGGACCTTGTGCACTCAGGGTGGACCCCCCGCCCCAGTTTACAGATTTCTCCTATTGCTGAATGGTCTTAGCCTAAAAAAAAAGTCTCAACCTGACCTTCTGTCAGTTCTACTGCTCCAAAATTTGATTTCAGGCATTATCTTAAAGTTGTCTGGAGAGGAATGTTGAGTTGCTACCCTGCCATCTCTGCCATCTCGGCTCCACCGACTGGAGGATTGTTAAAGGGACGCCCATTGGTGGAGGCTCATGAGCCATAGTAGTGAGGCTAGGCACCCCTATACGGACACCACTACTTCCATAGCAGCAATCTTCTGGGAGCCGGACCCAGGAGTATGAGGGAGAGTCTCCCCGGAGGAGGGAGCAGGCATCCTACGACAATGGCTCTCACCATCTGCTTCCTGATACTCCTCCCAGAATCCCTGGGAAGCTCTCGTCCCTGGCCATCATCCCTCTTCCATTGTGCCTCTGCAGTCACATTAGACCTGCGCCCTTCCCCCGCACAGCCCCGTCTGGTGGCTTCATCACTCTATCTTTCTGGCTTAATTTTCTGTCTGTCCTCCTCCTCCTTCCCCACCTCCATAGCCAACCATATGGTGTGAGCTCCTTGAGGGCAGGAACTCTTTGGGTTTCTATAACCACAGTGCCTAGCATATAGTAGGCACTTAATAAATGCTCACTGTGTTACAGATGGGAAAGTTGAGACCTAGACACAGGGAAAGGCCCAGCTGAATGTTACGTTTGAAGACCGGCATTCTTTCCACTGACTTCCATGGCTTCTCTCACCTAGGAAACGAGAGGAATAAAACCATTTCATTTTGTTAGTCCACTAGGTGGCCAGAGTAGAGGACTTGGAGCCAGGAAGACCTGAATTCAAATCCTGCCTCAGGTACTTCTTAGCTGTGTGACCCTGGCCAAGTCACTTCACTGTGCTTGTCTCAGTTTTCCAGGGAAACTGGGGATACTAAAAGCTCCTGCACCCCAGGGTTGTGAGTAGCGAATGAGATAGGATTTGTAAAATGTTTGCAAACCTTGTGTTACTCCCTAAATGTGATTGTATAAAGCCTGCCTTTCCTCCTCCACAGGCCTTCAGGACCTTGATGTATAGCAAAGATATCCCATAATGCCTTCTGGGCTCTGTCCTGCTGCCTTTGCTCCCCACAGGCCAGATAAAAGGGGAAAGTGAGGGCACGGATCAGAGTGCCCATCTGACCCAAGAGAAAACAGGCTTCCACAGCTTGGCCCCCAGTTCCACTGCTTGCTGGTTGCCTGACCTCAGTTAAGTCCCTTTCTCTCTTTGGACCTCAGTTGCTCCATCTGTGAAATGGAGGAGGGAGTCCCAAGGTCCCTCTCAACCACAGGTCCTCTGATGGGGGTGGGGAGGAGAAGATGCAGGGAGCAGGGATGGGCCAGAAGGGCCCAGAGGATGCTGGAGTAGAGGGGGTGCTGAGGAGCACAGCCGGCATTCAGCCCAGGACCTCCCCAAATGACAGTCACTCCCCACCCATCCCCTCCCCTGAGGGGCCAGCAAGATTCCAGCTTCCCTGGGACACAACCCCTCCTTTCCCTCCTCTCCCTCCTCCTCTCCTTCTCTGACTTACATAAGCAGTAACCATGGGGATGTAGATATAAATATTTAAATTCAGCGACAAAAGCTGGAGTTGGCTGGAGCAGACGGAAACCATTTGTTGCTGATTGGAAACAGAGATTGTTCGTCCTGCTGCACAGCTGGGGGAGCCCACAGAAGGCTTCAGGAGGAGATGCTGGGGCTCCCTCGAGGGGCCTGAGAAGGACAGGGGTCAGCTCTGCCCCAGGCTAGACCCCTCTGTCCTCTACTCTGCCAAGAACCCAGGCTTCAAGCTGGAAGACACCTCAGATCCACCATGCTCCCACTGGGCACTTTCCAGGCAGAAGCCCAGAGAGGGAAAGGATGTGCCTGAGGTCACACAGCAAAGGGGCAGCAGATCAGGTCATCCAGGATCCCCTGGTTCCCTGCACTCTGACCATTCAGTTTCAGGAAGGTGGCTTGGACTTCCTGGTCTTCCTGCCCAGGAGTGCTGTGCACCCTCACATTCCAATACCGGGACAGGCCCCATCTGCTCTGCCTTGACCTTCAGGACCTGTCTGGCTGACTGGCAGCCCCCTGAGCCCTGAGTCTGGAGTTTGGGCAGGTGGTGAGGGGTGCGGACTTGGCCAGGCTTTCTGCCAGGTCTCTAGGACTCTGAGTAGGAGTCTGGTGACAGCAGTAGTGGACTCTGAGGGATCCGTCTAAGATCTCTTCTTGGGTACCCGTCCACCTGTGGGAAGGAACAGGGCCGGGGCAACTTCCTGGGAGGGCCCTCATCTCAGGCTCCCGGGGTTTTAGCAGGCAGCGTGGCAGTACCATCTCGGGGCCAGCAGAACTGATTCACCAGGGGGTCATGATTGTGGGAGCTCACTCATGTGCTCTGTCCCCTCAACCACCACCGTGTCTGGGCCTCAGGAGGAACTGTTGCTATCTATTTTTCAACTGACGTCTGGAAAGTCTATTTCTCAAAAAAAAAAAAAAAACCAACCCAAAAACCTCTAAAGGAAATGAAAACCAAACCTTCCCCCCTGCTTCCGCTGCTGAAAGCCCACTTTTAGAAAGCCATTTCTTTAGCTCAGCATTTGGACAAGGGAGGGGGCAGAGGGTGCTACCAGGAATATGGTTTTGAGAAAAGACACTCTGGAGTACTGAGAAATCCCTCTGGACAATACAGATGGGCTGCTGCGGTCACTTGTGAGGTGACTCTTCCTGGTGACTCCTCCTTCTCCCCATGTCGGGGGCATTTCAAGCCTCCCCAAGGCAGCAAAGGAGCAGAGGCAAGCTGGCTCAAGCCAACTGAGGAATCTCAGATGATGGCCAATATTGGACTTTGGGATTTTTTGTGAATCTGATAACCCCTCCCCCTCGGCACACCCTGGCTGCCACAATGGCTGGACCTCTCGGGCAGTAGGGATGTAGCTGTCTTCAGGCACCGCCTGTGTTCTGCCTTCCATTGGCTGGGTGGGGTCCCCGTGGGCCCTCTGTTGGCAGGATGGTGTCCCCATGGACCCTCCGTTGGCAGGGTAGGGTCCCTGTGGGCCCTCTGTTGGCAGAAACACAGAGATAATGTCAGAGAGAGGTAGTGACTGAGCCAAATGGACAGTTGGTTTCCCAGGGACTGCACCCTGCCAATGGAGGTCACACAGCAGCCCCCATGACAGTCCAACTAAGGAAGGCTTTCCCATGAATTTCAGGCCATCACTCTCTTGACTGTACATGGCTTCCTGTCATGGCAGCCCTCTGCTTCTGACTCCCATGGGCAAGACACACTGACATCTCCAGGAAGAAGGTGCCCAGGGGCACGGCCTCCTGCCTTGGGGCAAGGCTTCCAAGCCCCCTTGACCCAGGAGGAGCCCCTCTGCCAGCCTGGGAGATGCTGGAGCCATAGGGATCCCCAGCCAGCTCTGGGCCTGGGACAGAAGACAAGAAGGTGCAAACAGAAGAAAAGAGTGTCAGTGGCCCAAAGTCAGAGTGAGGGAGCATGAGAGAGAACCTGAGAGCCAAAAGAGGACACAGGAGGGACAGAGAAGAACAGGAGAGGCAGGAAGGGAGGAAGGCAGAGAGAGGCCAAGCCACAAAGGGTGGGGGTGGGGGGACAGTTACCAAGCTGGAAGCAGCCGTGCATCTCACAAGGTTTTAGCTCACTCCACTCACCTAGGTTCCCCATCTGCCACCGGCCGTCCTGAGGCAGGGACGACCACAGGGAATGGGAGGCCCTTTCTCTTGCTTATATCTTTAAGAGAAGAGGGAAGCCCATGATGGGATGGTACTGTGCTAGAGGCGGGCAGGCTGGCCGTAGCGTGACTGATAACAGAGAGCACCAAGGCACAGACGCCCACTTTGAGGAAGGAGAATGCTCTTCAGGCTGGAGGAGGCAGAATAGAAATGTCAAGAGGGAGGGGAAGGCCAGGATGCTGGGAGGTAAGCATCGGCTGCTTGGGGTGGGTCCACAGCCCTTGGCCTGGATGAAGGGAGGGGGCTCCTGTGAGCAGTGATGGAGAAGCAGTGGGTGCTCAGAATGTGGGAAGGGTGGTGCCTGGGGGCGGGGCTACATCCAGGACAGGCCTAGGCCAACTGAGCACATGGCCTTTGGGGCCACCTGGTTACTCAGGGCCATGAGGCAGACACAGTTCACCTAGATTTCAGCAAAGCTAAAGAGAACTCTCCCCAGCTCACCTTGTAGATAAGACAGAGCCATGTGGGTGCAATGCAAAAGATTGAGACCTCATTGAATGGCCAGACCTCAATAAGGCAATCAGGAGTGCCCCAAGGATCAGCGCCCAGCCTCTCCCACTGTTTAGCATTGTTATCTGTGGCTCCAAAGGTGCCCAGGGCATCCTTATCTGATCTCTAGATGACCCAGAGCTGTCCAGGAGAGTGAGCACACCGGAAGATGAGCCAGGAGCCCAAACAACTGCTCAGTCTGTTCCATTGGGCCCCATCCAAGAAGACCAAAGTTAACCCAGTGGCCCAGCTTCAGAGGGTCAGGAGAGGCAGACAGAAGGAGCCAGGTCCCAAGCCAGAAGGGTGGTGGGGCTTCCCAGGAGTGCAGTGACCACCCTCTGAGGCCCTCAGACAGGCAGAATTCACCAGAGGAAGGAAGGGGGAGTCCCATGGTCATGCCCTCTGGCAATCAGAGCCCTGGGAGCTGGAAAGGCCCCCCAGCCTCGAATCCAAGCCCCCAATGTCCCAGGGGAAGAGAAGACTCATGGGGGGCGGGGCACCTGACAGCTGGATCCAGGTATTTGAGGGGCAGTCATGTGACAGAGGGATTCTTCTGATTGGCTACCACAAAAGCATCTTGGTCACTGGGGTTTGGCAGGAGGATGAGAAGAGCTGATCAATGCTAAAATCAATGTGGACTCTCCTTTGACCCATTTAATGCAGAAAGAAAAGCTGTGGGGCCCAACTAGAGACACCCCAGGGCCCGAGGAGCCACAGAATCAGATCAGGCTAGGACTCTTGCCGGCTTCCAGGTCAACCTGTGCCAGAAAGGAATCCCCATCCTGACAAGGCGGTGCCTGTTGTTGGCCATTTGTCACCCCCCCTGGGGGCAGCCTTTTCTGCGCTGGGACAGCTCTTTCTCATTGGGAGGAAGCTTCTCCTTACCCCACTGGGGCCAGTCTTGTGCTCTGGAGACAAACTGGACAGCTGGCTTCCTCCTTCCCTTCAAGTACTTGAAGACAGCCCTTGTGTCCCCCTGAGCTCTCTCCTCTCTGGCCCCATTCCTTCACCCCATCGTCCTTCCCCATTCTTCATCGGGGCACTCTCCACTTAGCAGCAAATGACCTTGTAAGCCCAGAGCCAAACAAAACACTCAGTGGGATCTTAGCAGGACAGAGGACAAGGGACTAACCCCTCTGTATTCCTGGAAGACACACCTCTCTTTATTCAGCTTCTGGCTGCCATGTCACATTATCTCCCACCTCTGGGCCTTTGTCTTGGCTGTCTCCCATGCTTCATCTCCCTGGCTTCCTTCAAAACTCAGATAAAATCCCACCTTCTTCAGGAAGCCTTTCCAAGAGAGAAAGACAGACAGAAACAGAGAGACAGCAACAAACAGAGAGACAGAAATGAGAAGCGCTGGGATATTTTGGATTATTTTGAAAGCCTGTACTCTCTTCTTCCTGTTACTAATTACTGTAAGGGGGGGTGGCCAATGGGAGCCCCATCTCCAGAGCACACACATCTGGGTCCTTATGTGTTGTCTCCCCCATAAGACTGAATGACCGGAGATGGCCCTCAGCTCTAACTCCTGGAGCCAGACCAAACAAGTATAAATCCTCTTTGCAACCATCAGCCCTTCGAGGTTTGAAGCAATCGTGCATCCTCTGACTTAAATTGTTTCTGTTTTGGCCAGAAACTTTGAGGGTCTTTACTTCCCAGACTGATTTTTTTTTTAAACTAGGTAAAGAGGCCATTCTTTGCTTTATTTCTTACCTAGCCTTAATCACTGAATGGGTGTTGCCTCAGTCAAACTGAGACCTGTTAAAGAACTTAGCTTAAAAAGGCCAAGGTGCCCCACTGCATCCTGGGTGATCTCCAATTGTCCTGACCCAGATGGCTCCTGAGGAGAGAGTGAGGCTAGTGACTTTGCACAGCGCTGCCTCCTTTAAATCCCGTTCGCTTGCATGTCCGGGCATCCCCCCTCTATGAGAATGAAGGATAACCAACAACAACAGACCATGAAGTGCCCGAGAGACGGAAGGATTTTTGCCTTTTGTTGGCTCTCCCCGGTACACAGTAGGCTCTTAATAAGTGTCTGTTGGACAATTGTCATGGCAGTGTCATTGGCCATTGCTTGGGACTGGCCATTCAACCAGGGCTGATTTACCTTACAGTCTGCATGATCTCTTCATCTTTCCCCCAAGAAGAAGCTGAACCACTTTATCAAATTTTACGAGACCCTTGCCACCAGCTGCCTGCAGCCCACTCCCTTGATCTGGGGCCTTGTCACCCTGTTCCCAGCACAGATTTCTGAGTGTGGCCATGATGGCAGCTCCCGGTGCTCCCACTGCCTCCTTTTCCAGATGCTTCTTTAATGGGTCCTAGAATTTTGCCAGGAATCAGTCTTGTTCAGCAGCCCACAGGTTGCAGACTGCATTCATTCTCTTCCCTGTTGAGATCACTGGGGCACATGCCCTTCTGTAGCCCCCCTCCTGTTCTCCTTGACCTTTTAAACATCCCACCAGACTATGGCTCCTCAACCACTGGCCCATTCTTTTGGGACCTGGGCACATGTGTATGTTCCTCTGCTTTCTCCTTAGCTTAGGGATCAACTGTCTACTAGCTTTTGTTGTTCCTTTCTTTACAGGCCAAAGGTCAGTCTTCTTGGGGGCTGGGATGGGAACTGAAGCAAAACCCCAGGTGAGAAGCTCTTTTATCTGGTCCAACCAGAACAGAAGGGCTTATTTTTCTTTTGATTCTCCTCTCTTCCTCAGTGTGGCCGACCAGCTTGGGCCAGGATTCGGTGTTCTTGAGGCAACTCTGAGGGGCTGTTACTCACAGGTCCCTACTGGTGTGCTTCCGAATAATTATCAGCCAGTAGCTCAATTAGCTTTTAGCAAAGGTATTTAATAAGGGGTTATGGTACAAATAGTTGATATAAAACATTGCCCCCAAATCAGGGATATATTCTCCCCCTGCACACCCAGGGATGGAGGGGAGGGCAATGGACCCAAAGGTAAGGAGGCCTCTGTGTCGGGGACATGTGTGTCAAAGGAGAAGCTCACCGCTCTTGGGGATCACAAGCCACCCTGCATCTCTCTCTCTCTCTCTCTCTCTTTCTCTCTCATCTTCATGTAGTTGCTTCCTTACAGCTCTCTGAAGGTCAGCACTTTGGTAGAATCCACCCTGAGGGCATCTCACTCCTTGAAGCTGCATTCTCTCTTGGGTGGCTATCTTTCTACATCTATGTTTGTGTGTGTTTGCCAAGGTTTGTGTTCTGTGTCACCGGCTCTGCTCCTGGCTGGATTTGTGTCTGGTTTCTCTGATAACATGGTCGTTGTGGGGTAGGGGCTGACATCCCCTTGGGGTCACTCCCCCTGCCCTTTGCTGCTCTCTCATAGAGGTGCAAGGCTCTGCCATCTCAAGGCACTCCAGAGCCTAGAGTCCTCCTCTGTGGATGCACTGCTGCATTTAGGCCTAGGCCTGGGTCTGGGTGGGTTAGTTTAAGGTACCAGCTGTTGGGACTTGAAACAGGAATAAGGAATGGCTGCATTTCTATAACACTTTCTGGTTTGCAGAGCACTGTGGGGAAGAGAATTAGCGCCTCCCTCCCCTTCCTTTTCCAGGTGAACAAATCAAAGCTCCAAGAGATATGGAGGGATGTCCATGGTAACACCATAGGGAGGAGTATTGGCAGAACTGGAACCCAAGGCCCTCGGCACTCCCTGGGAGCTGGTGATTGGGGTTGAGTGTGTGTGTGAGAGAGGACTGAGACAGAGAGACAGACAGAGACAGAGAGGGAGACAGAGAGAGATAGGGAAGGAGGAGAAAAGCCAATGAATCCATTAGGCTTTTCACGCAGAGCCCCCGCAGACGAGGGCTTGGGCCCCGGGAGGACGGCCTCCCAGGGCTGCCTCCCCGCTCCCCAGCCCCAGGGAGTGCCCCCCTCCCCATGGGAAGCCACAGGGCCACGGGCTGCAGTGATTGAAGAAGAAGCCGCTGTTTCCGTGGCCTCATCTCGGCGGCCCCGGGCCAGGCTGGACAGCGCTGCGCCGGGCTCAGCTGGGGAACCGACCGGATGATCCCGCGCCCGGCGCGGGGAAGGGAAGGGAAGGGAAGGGAAGGGAGGGCAAGGTCCAGCTCGGGGCGGTGGGCACAGGCGCCCCTCCGCCCCTCCCCACCGCCCTGCCCCCGCAGGCCGGACGCCGAGCCGCTGGGCTGGGGGAGGGGCGCCGGAGAGCTGGGGGAGGGGCGGGGCCTGTCCCGGGAGGGCGGGGCGGGGGCGGAGGAGGAGGGTGGCCACTGAGCGCCGGGCAGAGCCGAGCCAGAGCGGTGAGCTCAGCGAGCGCGGCGGCGGCATCTGCGGAGGTGCGGGACGCGAGCGAGGCCGAGCAGGCAGCCGGACCCCGAGCCCGAGCCCCTCCCGATCGGCTCCCGAGCCCCTCCCGATCCCCTCGCCTCCCGCGGCCGCCCGCGCCCAGCGAGCCCAGCTTGCCCGGTCCGCACCAACACAGTCCCCGCCGCCGCCGCAGCCATGGGGGTGGAAGGCTGCACCAAGTGCATCAAATACCTGCTCTTCGTCTTCAATTTCGTCTTCTGGGTGAGTGGGGGCCCATGGGCCGGGCTCGGGGGGCGGCGATCAGGAGGGCGGAGGGGTTGGGGGAGAGCCCGCGCCCTCTCGGGAGGCCCAGCGGGACGACTGGCCGGCCTTGGCCGTGGGAAGGGTCCTTGGCCTGCGCTCGCCGCCGCGTACGTGTGTGTGCGGTGTGTGTGTGCAGTGTGTGCGGGGTGTGTGTGTGCGGTGTGTGTGTGCAGGGTGTGTGTGTGTGTGTGTGTGTGTGTGTGTGTGTGCGCGCGCGGTGAGCGTGGGCACGTACATGGGGACATGGGAGGGGGGCACAGACAATGGAGCTCCTTCCGCGGGCGTTCTCGGGTGGGGGTGGTTTGCCAGGGAAGGGCCCTCCCCCGCACCCCCTTCCCACCGCCCCGCAGCTCAGCCCCAGGGAGGGGGGTCCAAAGGACTGGGAGTGGGCTTGAGGCGGCGGCCGAGGTGAAGTTGTCCAACCACCTGTGAGCGTCTGTCCGTTCGTCCGTCCGTCCAGCAGGCTGTCCAGGCTTCTGTGGCCGCCTGGAGGCGCGGGGGTGGAGGGGCGGTCCTAGGGCGGGGAGGCCCCACGGCGGTCAGAGCCCACAGCTGTTGCTGGGGAGCCTCCGAATCTGGCCGCTCCCTCCGCAGGGGCTTTGGGGTATGGACAGCCGACGAATGGGGGGGAGGGGTGCTGCGCCTCTCCCTGGCTCGGCCCCTGTTACGTTTGGGGGGGCACTGAAGGAGCCTCTGGTGTGTGCGTGTGAACGTGAACGACGTAGCCTCCGGCTCTGGAAGCTGGAGCTGGGACTCCACGACAGATAGCGGGCTTCTAGCTCATCCTCAAGGCTAGGCGGGCTGCAGGTGGGGCAGGGGTCCTTGAACACTCCCCCTCCGGATCACTGAGCCAAGTCCCAGTGGAGCCCAGAAGGGCTCTGCCCCCTCCACTCCCCACAGCCCAGGCCCAGGCCCACCATGTCGCCACCCCCTTCCTGGGCCTCGCTCGGAGAGAGCCTACAAGAGTAGGCTTGTTCGCCCTCCCAAAGAGGGGAGCCGGCATGGGGATGGGCATGGGCACGGGACAAGTCTTGTGTGAGGAGGTGGCAATGAGACCTGGGGCCTGCCAGCCCTGGGGGTGGGCACCTTCCACTTAGTTCCCTGCTGTCGGGGGCTCACCCCCAAGGCCCAGAGAGGTTCTCTTTCTCACACACAGAGGGCTGGCGGGGTGGGTTGCCAGGAGCAGGCTCTTGGGGAATGTTCGTGGAAGCCATGAGGGAGGAGGAAAAGGGAAGCATGAGAGACCTGACTCCCCCCCACCAAAAATGTGCTTTTCCTTTAAGGTGGGCCAGGTTGTCAAGTGGGGATGCCCAAGGTAGGTGATTGACAGACAGGTAAACCTTTTACACCCCTTGGGGTTCCAGCTCTGTTCTAAGGGTAAGCAAACAAGTTAGCCTGCCCTTCCTGGGCACACAGGACCCTACCCTTCTGTGGCCCTGTCCTGCCTACCCGAATCCTAGCTCTAATGAACTTGAGTGTTGTGTGTAATCTTTGGGTCTTTCTCCAAGGGTGAAGGGCCCTGGGAGGAGCCTGGACTGGGGAGGGTGTGTGTGTGTGTGTGTGTTGTGATTAGGTGTGTGTCTGGTCTGGGGAGGGGAGCAATGTGTATGTAGTGTGTATATGTGGTATGTGTGCGGAGTGTGTGTGTGAGAGACCCATTGGGGCAGACAATACCTGGACTGCCATTCTGGAGCTCCCTAAGGTGTGCAGAGTCCATGGGTCCTGCCTGCTTTCTCTCATTTCCTTGGGAGGGAAAGATTGCCACCTGTAGTCCTTACATTTTACTGATAAGGACACTGAGGCACACAAAGATGAAATGACTTGATTAAGGTCATTAAGTTAGTGGCAGTGGTAGGGTCTGAACCCACGTCTCCCCCTCCCCCTTCCCGTGTCCCCTTCATCTAATTGGCTCTGAGGGCTTGGGCTCTGCAGCTGGCCTCCAACTCCCTGGGGGTGGCTGTGTCTTCGGTTGCTACCCTGGGGGGCGGGGGATGTGGGTCTGGTGGGGCCCCACAGGTTCTCTCTCTTCCTGGCCTTAGGTTTTGTTTTCTGGCTTCTCTCTTCCTGGCTTTAAGTTTTGCTTTCTGTTGACCTCTGTTCCAGAGGTGGGGGGTGGGGGCTTTGGTTTCGGTTTCCTGTCTTTCTCAGATGGTGTGGCTTCATTTTGGAGCCAGGGATGAGCCGATCGGAGCAGAAGGATGTGTGCCTGCGCTCCTCCTGCAGCCTGTCCCCTCCCTCTCCTCAGATGTCCTGGGGGAATGCTGGAATCTTGGCCCTGGGGGCCCTTCCTTGGCAGGCAGCCCCCTCCGGCTGAGGGCTCTCAGTAAGGGTAAATGGTTTCCAAGTGGCAGCTTGGGGTAAATGTGTCCAAGCTGGTTGGGGCAGCTGGATAGTTGCAGGCTTGTGGGGCCCGGGATGGAGGGAGCCCTCTCTGGCCCCCGGGGACCTGGTCTCTAGCCCTGCTGCTGTACACCATGCCCAACAGGAGCTGCTCTCTCTGGACAGCTTCCCTGCCAGTGACCCAGGAGGGCACATAGCAGAGCCCTTATTGGGCAGATGGGCACCCAGGAAGGAAGGAGCCGGGCTGGCATACTGGTGGCTCATGCAGGTTTCTCTCCACGTCGGGAGAGTTGAGAGAGCTGGAGTCCAGGCCTGATGCTGGCGCTAACTGGATTGTGACCTTGGCTGGAGCACCCATGAGGGAGTTGTAGGCCCTGAGGCCTAATGTAAACTTTGCCCCTTCTCCCTGCTCTCAGTTTGTCCATCTGTAAGATGGACCAGATAATCTTAGTTCCCTTCCACCTCTCAGTCTTTGATCCCAGCCCCTCTGGAGGCTCACTTTCTAACTGCCAAATAGGGGGTGAATCCCCGCTGGGCGTCCCTCCTAGGGCTGGCCTGAGAGGGTCCAGCTTGGGGAAGGATTGGCATTTCCTGGGCCCAGGATAATGTCACAGAGGGGGTGGGGACACTCTGAATGTTCTCATCCCTCTCCCACCCCCCAGCCACGAGGTGCAGCAGGCAGAAGGTGACCTGAGAACAGCCTCAAGGTGGGGAAAGGAGGTGTCTCCCCAGTTGTTGGGACTTCGTGGCCTGTGGAGCCCTGGAGTGCAGAAGAGGCAGGTCTGGGCGTGGTGGGGGCCAGTTAGCCCCCACGTGGCCACATGCACTTTGGGCATCTCTTTGATTTGGTGAGGCAACCAGCTGGCTAGAGGGGACAGCTGAGGAAAGAGGGCATGATAATGCCCTGGGGATGACAGGTAGACACCGTGTGGACTGTCCTTGTCTAGGTTTCAGTGTCCTCCTCTCTTCAATGGGGACAGTTCTCTTGGAGACCTTAGGGAACACCAGGAATGGGAGAGCCTTTGATCAGGATGGTGGGCACCAGAGCTGAGAGCAACCTGGACTCCAGGCCCTTCTAGCCCCCCCCAATCTACAGGGGGCTCATTCTGACAGCTCCACTGGCCACCTTCTGGGCCACGGTCATTGATTAACAATAGTGCCGAAGCTGCTCTTCTCCCGTCCGTGGGGATGTCGGCCACTGTGTGTAGGATCTCTCAGAAACAGGGCTGCTGTGACCCAGGTCTGGCTTCTCTTCTCCCTCCCCAGTGCCTCAGTGGAGCTCTGAGGTTGGCTGTGTAAGGAGGAGGGAAACAAGTGGTGAGCCACAGAATGAGGCTCGTGGCTGGGGAGCCCCCCCCCGCCCCCGGGCACCAGGCAGTGGCTCCTGCGCTTCGGAGTGGGGGATCTGCCAGAGTGATGGCAGTTAGGGCAGACCTCAGGAAGGGGCAGGTGGCTTCCCCAGTAAACAACCACACTTTCAACCTCAAATTTCCGGTCTCTTCTCCTTCTGTCTTGGTGGTAGTTGGCAGGATTTCATTTCCAAAAGTCCCCCCAACACTCTCTTCACAGAATCGTGGCAGGGTGAGGCTGGGGAGAGCTATGTGGACAGTATTCTCCGTAAGCTGTGAGAGGTTGAGTGCCTTCTGAAATCTATCTGGAGCTGGGAGGCACCTCAGAGAGTATGTGAGGGCATCACCCAGCTAGGGGCAGAGATGGGCACTTCCTGCCTCATCCTGTCCTGGGTCTTGCGTCTCCAGGTGGTGGGGGTGGGGTGGGGTAGGGAGGGGTCATCTTTCCTCTGCCTCTTGAGGAAAGGCCAGGTAGAGTTAGCCCCTGGAAGCTTGGACTTAGTCCCAGATGCTGCCCCCTGGCATTTCCTGATGAGCCCTTTGAGAGCTCCCCACCCCCGTCAGAGATAGGCTTCCCTTGCTCTGGGAAGGAGTCTGTTGGGTGGCAGTGGGCCAGGCCTGAGGCCGCCTGCCTGATCACCAGGACGGTGGTTAATCAGATGGCATTGTGGGCCTGGGATCTGGCCCCAGGCAGCCCTCTGCCCCCTCCCCGCTCTGTGGGAGGTCTGTTTCCAGGCCTGCAGCTGAGGAAGGGCCATCCCTGACCAGCTCCCATGCACTAGGTGGGGGATTTCTGTGGCCTATTTAATTTAGCTGGTTGTCCAGCTGGGCCAGGCTGGACAAAAAGCCTGAGAGACTTTCCATGGAAAGAATCCTACTGCCTGCCCCTGCGTCTGGAGGAGCCCAGTTTGTGCTTGGGACCCTTGGGGTGTGTGATCGTGCTGGAGGCCCTGGGTCTGAGCTGTCCTGAGTTGACCATGATGGCTCCCTGGGGGGAGCTGGAAGGGTCTGGAGGATGGGGGAGGGGCAGCCTGATGCCTGAGAGGGTCAGATATTCCAGCCCCAAATGCTTGGGGTGGTGTGGGGGGGCTAATTCACTTATTAGGCAACCTTCTATGGGCTGGAATCAGAATGGCAAAGTGGTCTGGAAGACCTGGGTTCTGCCTGTCTACCACAGACTAACTGTGTGACCCTGGACATGTCACCTAACCTCTCACAGGCCCTTTTTTCTCCCTACTTCTACTGGGGGATCACAGAAGTCTTCTAACCAGGATGCACAGTCAAAAACAATTCCCTCGCTGGCCACGTCCTAAAGCGTTTGGTGGCCAGCGGCCTGTGTCCTCCACGTCTGTGACAGGAAACGGCAGCACCTTCCTTCCGATGGCCATAGGCCCCTGACGTGATCCCCCTTCTTGGGTCTTTCCCAGTTGTTTGGGGGCCTCGTTGGTTCATAGGAGATGTCTGGTTCTCTGAAAATGGAAGGCAGGTCATTAACCTGGTTTCTGCAATATTTTATGACTGTATTTGAATGTAATTGGTTCCTTGGTCGTGCTCTGTGTTTTATTTTGTGCATTTAAAAATCTGGTTCTGAGAGGGCATCTATGGGCTTCTGCAGCTGGTCAGAGGGAGGGAAACCAGGACACAGAGAAGGGTCTGATCCTCTGACCCGGGGTTTACCCCCTCCCCATGCTTTTCCTTCTTACCTCCCGCCTCTTCCTCAACGTCCCCTCTGCCTCCTCACACTAAATTCTGCTTCCCAGACCTGCCCTGTTAGCCCTCCAATGGTAGGGGGGCTGTTGGTGGAGTTACTTCATTGCCCTCTGTCTCAGATGTGGAGACCGAGGCAGAGACTGCCTAGGACAGGAGAGCCCCAGCCTGGGTTCACATCTCAGCTCTGCTTCTGATTCACTGAGTGACCGTGGGTAATGCCTTGTCTGTGGCCTCGCTGGTCCCGTCTCTGGTGACACAGCTGGTCACCGTAGATGAAGCAGGGGCTCCAGATGCCTTAGGGCCAGAGCTTGGCTGGGGCTGGGGGGAGTGGAGGGAGTGGTGTGAGCCCCTCCTGATCAGGGCCTAGCCCTAGAGCTGAATTCTTGGTCTGATCCTTTTACAGCCAGGCTCACTATGTCTGGCCTAGAACCACCAGCACTGGGGCCCGGGTAGTATTGAAGCCAGTGGAGACTGGGGAGGTTTAGTAATGTTCCCCGGGCTTGGGACAGGTGAGTCTGATTACCTGTGTGGCCGTGGGATGGCCCCTTCCTCTTCTCTGGGCCTCAGCATCCCTATCTGGGAAATGGAGGAGAAGGAAGTCCTGACCACTGTCCAGCTGGCACTGAGGCATGAGGGCTCCCAGCCCTCATTCAGGACCTGCCTCCTCCATACTTACACCTTCTTACTTGTCTGGAGGAGGAGACACCTGTCCTGTCCTGGGGTGGGGGGGGTTGGTCCCACCCCTGATAGAGGAGGCAAGAATACCCCCATGGGGAGGCAGCTGAGACCTATGTCTGACAGAGCTGGCCAAGTGGGTGGCAGTGCCCAGGGTGGATGGTGGGCACCTGGGGTGGTCACTGTAGGGAGGCTTCCTGGAGGAAACTGAGAGTGGGGGTTTGGGGGAGAGCAGAGCATGATGTGTGTTTGTGATGGGGGGCCCGGGATTTGAACCCAATCCTCTTCTGTCCTGCTGAGCTTTGGATGCCAGAGAGGAGAAGCTGTGCCCAAGGGGGCCTTCTGGAACAGTGGCCTCCAGGCTGCAGGCCATGGCCCTTGGCATCAGGCCCCGCTGGGATCTGTCCCAGCCTCCTCCTGGTGAAATTCCAAACCATTCACCTCCTCGTGTCCTCTCCCTGTGGGGACAATGGAAGGCGCGGGGAGGCCTTCAGGGTGAGGAAAGCCGAGGGCAGGATGTGAGGCTGGGCTGGGCACAGATGTACCAGGCCATCATCATCCTGTCAGAGTGCCCTGAAGGCTGCAGGGGCATCACAGCCAATGCTAGTCCTATGTCTCTGGGACTTGGTTTCTCATCTGCAGAAATGGGAGGGCAGTGCATACATTCTCAGCCCCCACCAGTTAAGAGGAAATGTCTTTGAGGCCTCAAAGAAGGGGAAGGGAGAAGCCAGGCTTTGGAGGCCCAGAGCTTGTGACTGGCTCCTTACAGTCCCTTCCATGGGCCTCAGTCTTCCCATCTGTAAAATGAGTTAGTTGGCAAGATGGCCTCTGACTTCCAGGAGTTTTCACCCCCGCTCTATGGTCCTTCCCACCTCAGATGGCCCAGAGCTCAGAAAGGGCGGGATGGCTCCCTCCCTTGATTTTTCCTCCTTCACTCTGCCTGTTCTCATGACACCCATCCCAGAAAAGGCCCCCCCTTGCTCAGATCCTCTCTTGCACCCCACAGCCAGTTTCTGGCCCTCGCCCTTGCCCTGCCTCCTGCCCTCCTCCTCTTTGGATCCAGCATGGAGCTGAGCAGGCACAGGCAAGGTCTTCCGGGAGGAAAGGTGAGAAGCTGTGGCCTTCCCCCCTTCCCAGCTCTGAAGAGATGCCACACTGCAGCAGCAGTCTTGCTAGCAGCCACTGTGGCTGTGTAAGACCAACAACACCAGCACACAGAGGGCTGCCAGCACTGGGTCTTTGATCTGCTTTTCTAAGGAAAGCAACTTTAAGGGGTTAACCATCTCAGTTTGATTAAACATACATATATCATTCACACAGTTCAGGGGAAAAGCCGGCACCCTGAACTTCAGAGCAAACACAAATGGAAATTACAAACATCGACAGACGGACCTTGTCTGATTAAATCACAATTTGTTGTTACCAGAGAAGCACCAACATCTGTCTGGGTTGTCAAAACCGGGGCAGGGGCAGTTACAGCAGCTTGCCCAGAGTCTCAACACTCCTTCCGTGAGCAGCCCCAAAAGTCAAACACTCCTCTCAATTCTATCCTCTTTGGAGCCCTGAGGGCTCCGGCCTCACCCAGGCTATCACATCACATACAAGTCAATGACTCTTGATTGCCTCAGCCCTGAGAAAGAGCTGAGAAATACTCCGAGACAGAGACAGCAAAAGGTTTCCCACCAACTCAAACAAGGGGAGACTTGATAGTCTTAGCATCCCAAAAGGGGGGAACACGGAAAAGTCTGTTTGCCTTAACACACGTGGGAGGGGTTGAGGACCCCCTGCCCCCACTCCTGGGCATGGAGGAAGACTGGACACCAAATAGGGGCCCCTGACCTGGAGGGCACTGCTGTGACCTTGCTACCACCCAACTGATGTAAACGGGCAGGTTCCCAAGTTTGGGGTCCTCCAGCGCCCCAGGCCAGGTAGGGATCGTTGGTGAATGGCCCTCAGGGCTGAGCCCAGGCATCCAGCTTTGGGGGCTGGCCAGGATAGGAGGCTTTTCAGCTGGGTGTCAGCCTTCTATCCGATCTCAAGGGCCTCATTTGGTTGCTCTATCGCCATTTTGACTGACCGTGAATTTGCAGACCATCCAGGCCCCTAGATCCTTTCTACCCAGCCATACTTCCCCCTGCCCCCAGTGAAACAGGTACTTTTGAAATTTATTTCTTGAGCCCAAGGGTCAGACTTCACATTGATGCCCATTGAATTTCACCTTGTGGGATTGGGTCTAGCCCTAATGGGCCGCCATCTTTGATGTCCCAATTCTTTGATCTGAAGGGCGGTTTGCCTAGTTTCATGTCACCTGCAAATGTGACGAATGTGCCAACCATGCTTTCGATCAAAAGGATAACCAGCAAAGGGCCAATGGGAGAACCCTAGGGCATGCCCTTGGAGACAGCCTCCCAAGCTGGCATTGGCTCGTTAGCGCTGTAGTTCAGCCGTCCAGGGAGCTCTGGATTCATCTCACTGCATCATCACCTGCCCCTCCCCCCCACTCCTCCTCTACCTATCTTGTTCCCAAGATCATAATAACACCCTGCTTTATGTCTGGAGAAACTGAGGCCCAGAGAGGTGGAGGCTGAGCCAAGGGGGCCCAGACTGTGCTAGACCATTTGGTGAATAGTTTTCTCTGCTTTCAGCTCCTGGGCCTTTTCTCTGTCTCTCTTCTCTCCATTTCCTCTGCACATAGTAGGCCCTCAATATTGAAGGGCCTGGTTTAACTAGTGGAGAATTAGCCAGTAATGTAGGAGTTCTGTGCATGTATTTGTTCTCACCTCCTTCTTCATGTACAGGAGCTAAAAATACCCAGCCAGGAGAACAGCCTTTTATGTATGAGGGCAGAAGGGCCGCCTTGGAAAGCACCAGCTGTTGGAAGAGGGTCAGCCCTTAGAACCTGCACCATGGACTGTTAGAGCATGCAGGGGGCCCTGGAGACCACCTAGCAGTGGGCAGGGGGCTCTGGAGACCTCCTAGAGGAATCCTCTCATTTTAGAGCTGCCCAAACTGGGAGGATGGCATGACTTATCCAGGACGCCAGGAGTAGGGGTCTGAGGCAGGATTGGAACCTGGTATCCCAGTTCCTCAGTCTGGGTGAGCTTCCACAGTACCACAGAGTGGTCCCCTTCTGCCTTTTTGTCAAGCCTGTGGCCTTTCCCTTCTGGTCCTCCATTGCTGTATCTGGAGGATAACCCTTGTGTCCTTTCTAGCTGACCCACCATGATCCTGCTCATTTCTGCTTGGAGGAGGGGGCTGGATTCTTCCCTCCCTCTTGTAACTGACAGTAGCAATGACCTTCATGGCACTTGGAGAGGATGGCCCTCAAGTTTGGAGGGGAAGACAAGACAGCATCTGGCAGGGACTCCAGATCCTCATGGTTGTCCTGGCATTGGAAGGAAGCTGCCCTGTCCTGCCCCCCTCCCCCCATGCCCTGACCCTCTCTGGAGGGCTTCTGGGGAGGGGCCAGGTTAGGAGCACGGGGTCCCACCCCCCAGAGAGGCCCCATGGGCTTCTCCCTGCTCACTGACCAAAGAGCCACCTCTGCCTCTCCCCACCAGCCTGGGCCCTTCTCCATTTGTCCTCTAGGGTCCATCCTTAGGAAGGAGGGGACTCTGGGGAGAAGGCTGTTCTCAGGCCAGGTATTCTGGCTTCAAATATTCCTCACTCCCAGGTCTAGTTTGTGTAAAATTCTGGGCCCCACTGGCATGGAAGACTTACCTGGGCTTGGGCATCATTTTTAGCCTTTGGTCTTCATCATGGCCCCCAGGGAGTTAGGAAGGGAAGGGGGACAGGGAAGAAATTCTGAGGCTCAAGGACCTCCAGTGGGCCTCTCACTTCCCATGCCCTGGCCACATGCCTGGCCCTGCCCAGAGTGACCCCCTCCCCACTTCCATCGAAGCCCTCCTCTGTGCTGACAAGGACCCAAGGTTGGGGGTGGGGAAGAGGAGGGAGGCAGTTTCAGGTCTGGTTCACTTTCTCTGTTCGGGCTCTTTGCCCTCACTTTAGGGTAACTCAATGAGAAACCTCTCTCCAACAGAGCTGAGCCCACCCAGAGGAAGTCAGCACTTTCATTTTGTTACAAAAACACCAGCATCTGCCTGTTCCAAACCCAGACTCTTCCCTGGTGGCCACTGCCTCTGCCCATCAGAATGGAAGCTTCTAGAGGACTGGGACTGGCTTGTTTTAATGCACCCTTTGGGCTTGAGAGTAGTGTGTATCAAAAAGCACTTTCCTTTTGTTCGTTTGCTGTGTGGGTGAGGAGCCCAAGGCCCTTGGGCTAGTTAGGGAGACCCCCTGCCCAAGCCCAGCCTTTGGCCCCGACTGCACCTCTAGACCCTGGCACATTTCTGACACCCCAGCCAGAGGTGGGGTGCTCCAGGGAGGCCCCAAGGCAGACAGCTTGTGCAGGAAGCCAAACTCTCAGAGGAGACGTAGGTCCCCAGAGGACAGACTGCAGAGGTAGAAGGGCCTCACTGATCATCTTGTCCCTGTAATCAAAACTTCATGTCCCCCAAGTGGTCTTCCAGCCTCTGCTTGGAGACTTCTGGTGCAGCCGAGGAAATACTGCCTCCTGAGGTTCTTGTCCCACCTTCTTGAAGCTCTGGGACTTGGCCATTAAAGCCTCCTTGGACCTGCCCCCATTGCTTCTGGTTCTGCCCACCTGGGCCAAGCAGAGTGAAGCTAATTTATCCCTCTTCCGCAGGATGGCCCTTCAGACACCAGGACACAAACATCATGTCCCTTCTGCAGGAGAAGCATCTCCAGTGTGTCATGGGTTCAGTCAAGGCCTTTGCACTGCCTGGTTGTCCTCTTCTGGATGCCCCAGCTTGCCATTATCCTGCTTAAACTGCCTTTGATTTAGGCTCAGAGGAGTCAACCTCATAATTCCAGGATTTGAGAGGTACCTGCCCTCCCTGGGGCCTGGCCTCAGTCAAGGGACATCAGAACATTATCCAAAGCCGCCTAATGGGACTGATGGAGGCGTGGTCAGGCCCATCTCTCCTAGCATTTGCCAGGAGAGATCCTTTTTCTCAGCTCTTTGTCCGGAGCCTTGTCTTTATCTGTTGGCCAGGCAACCCTCCCGGGGCAAGGCTGGTGGCCTGTCCTGGCCTGTTCTCGATGGAGCCGGCCTGACTCTTCCCTTTTGGGAATGTCAGGACAAGCCTTGTGGGAGCACTCCCATTCTCAGATGTCTCCAACAAGGGCTCAGCAGTCACCCCTGCCTCTTCTTTCAGGGCCCAGGGAAGTTGTCTGAGGGCAACCGGGGCTCTCTTACTTATGCTCCCCTTGGGGAATCACCTCCCTGAAGGTTGCTTCTGTCCATTCTTTAGAACCCAGAGAAAATCAAAGAGCACTGAGAGTCAAAGAACATGCTGACCAGGCTCTGCCCTGGCAGGTGGTGTTGGCCCAGCTTCCCATCTCTCCCTTCCTCTTCTGCCATCCCAGGGCAGCCCACCCTGCCCTGGCTCTTGTCTTCCTGAGCCATAGCATGCCTGCTTCTGTGTGCTCTAGGCCACACCACCTGTGGACAGTTATCCTCTGCTCCTGGCTCTTGCTTCCACCTTCTGTCCCAATCTTTTAGAAGTTGGTCAGGGAGCTCCCTGTGCAGCTACATTCAAACACTTCCTCATTTTCCTTCTCTTTGCAACATCTCCATTTATGCCTCTAGAATTTTCCATTCCTCCACACAGGCTGACTCCTGTATAGAACAGGTCAGCAAATGATACTCCAGGGGTCAAATCCCCTGCCCTTGGTTTTGTAAGGCAGGGAGGGGGCAACTAAGATTAGTTCTTACGTTTGTAAATAAAGTTTTGTTGTATTTGAAAATGTACAGACAATTCTTAGCTCATAGGCTGTCCAGTTTGCCAGCCTTGCTATGGAATAGAGAGTGTTGCTCCATGGGGTCATCCTCTTCTTCCTTTGAACCTTTGAGACACAGCTGCCCTCTCTAGATCTAGGGTAGGAGGAGGACCAGGCCCAGATTTCCTCTCCTGGTCCGTCGCATGCTGTGGGAGGAAGTAGTCACTTCCCCTCATGGGTTCCCAGCCACCAAGTGCTCTGTTAGTGAGCATCAGGCCCAGTATTGGATTCTTCCCTCATTTGTTCCTCTGCCTTTTAGAGAATGAAATTATCACAAAGGCAGATAAAAAAGTTGTTAGTTCCTCTGCTTTCAACATAGAGGGGCCATCAGCAGCCCTGTAGCCAACTGAAGTTCCTCCTCCTGGGCAGGATGCCCATGGGTGCCAGACGGTGGCATCCGTTACCACTTGAGCCTCACAGCTGCTGCAGGAATGGTGTCCATTTTAAGGATGAGGAAACTGAGGTCCTGAGAGATTAAGTGATTTCTGAATTGTCACCCAGCCTCCCCCCACTCCCCCCAATGCTGGAGACAAGACCCAAACCCGGGTCTTCCCTGACTCCATAATCATACACTCTCCTCTCCAGTTCAGTCCTCCTGGTGCTGTGGTCTGAGGATCAACTTTTGTTCTCACAGACCTGTAACAAGGCCTTTTACTCTCTGGCACAGTTTTACCATTTGGAAAATGAGAGAGTTGGCCCCTACCCCCTTCTACTTCTGACAATCCATGTTCTATGTACTGCGCCAACCCTGCCCCCCGCATCAGTAATCAATCAAGAAACATTTATTAAGCACCTATCAGGTGCCAGCTAAGGAACGGGAATGTAAAACAGGCCTTGCCATCAAGGAACTCAGCAAGCCTGGCTTGCAGAACTCAGCCCCCTAGCCATCAGCCGGCCTGGGTTCCAGAGCACGGCTCACTTGACTTCCTGCACTGACTGGCATTTGGTCCCTCTGAAGTAAAGGCATTGCTCTGTCTCCTGGATGGGTGGCAGCAGGCTGGCCGCTGTGTCCAGAGGATGAACTGAGTTGGGCCTGAGGCTGTCTGTGCTCTGGCCCTGGGCTGGGGTGGGGCCGGCTCCTCCCTGAACTTGCTTGTTCCTTCCCCATTCTGATTTCCCACCTGTTGCCTTTCTTTGGTCAGAACCTGCCTGGAAATGCCCCCAAGCCTGCTGGTGTGACCCCAGGCTCCATTGTCTACAGTAAAAAGCTTGCTGTGACCTTGTGAGGAAAGCACATGATAAACCTCACAGCTCCAGAGGAAACAAGGCTGCTCCCTTGGAAGACAGACCCAGCTTTCAGGGAGTGACCCAACCAACGACCAGCATCCTCTCCCCCATTGTGTGTGTGAGGAGCAGGTCAGGGCCCCTCTTCCCTTCAGTTTTCTTCTCTGAAAGATGAGGGGTGTGCATTTAGAAACAGTGGTCTCAGAGTGAGGGATATAAGGACATGTGGGTTCTTGACTCCATGAGGACAGAGGAGGCTGGATGCCCACTTGTTGGGGAGGAAAGGTACGGTACAAAGGTTGCGTCTTCAGATGTGGGCCAGATGGATAACTGATGACGTGGAGGTCCTTCCCGGGCCTCTTGGGGGGCTCTGCTTTGCTTGGACCGAACCAGATCCTTGAGTTTTCACAGAGAGAACTTATCCCCAAACGCTGAGCAGTGAAAGTGGGACCCTTCATGAAGGCAGGTGATTCCCAAAGGGAGGTCGGTGTACCCAAGAAAGCCTCCTGTTTATCGCTCTCCAGGTCCTGCCATTGCTGGGCTGTCTCACTGGAGGACAGCAGTGGGTGCATGGGTGGGGGGCGTGCCCTCCAGATCTGGGCCAAGTTACTGCTTCCGTCTTAGCTGCCTGGGCTGGTGAGAAAGGACTGGAGATCCAGCCACATAAGTATCCTTAGCTGAAGGAGCTAGGAATGTTGAGACTAGAGAGGGGTGGGTCTTTAAATATCCGGAGGAGGGCATTTCTCAAACCGAAACTGGAAAGGAAGGAGGGGGGGGGGGCGGAGAGAGGAGAGAGAGAATTCCATTTAAAGTAACAACAGAAGACAGTGGTTCTCTGACACTTAGCTCCCTAATCTTTCTGCAGAGAGAGTCAGGGCCCAGTTCTATGTTTCTAAGCATGGTGAGAATGGTGGTCAGGATCATATCCGTTCTCTCGAGGAGCAAGGCCTCCAGGACCCCAGAATCACAGAATCCCTGAACAGGGAGGCACCGTGGAGGCCTGGCCAAATATTCCTCTACAGAGAGTGGAGGCACAGGACAAGGGCATTTTCACACCCGTAAAGGAGGATCTAAATGAGTGAAGAGACGGTCATTGTCATGCCTAGACTGTGCCAATCTGATAAAAATATTACCCATTTTTAACTGTACCAATCAAATGATTAAATTGATACCTCATGGAATATGATAAAAGAACAAAGTAAAAACAATCTAGTCGGTCACTACGCGCTGATTAAGCGCCTACTGTGTGCCGGGCACTGTGCTAAGTCCTGGGGATACAAAGAAAGGCCAGGCTCTGCCCTCGAGGAGGAGCTACCTCTCGACAGCCCCCCACAGGCAGGCAGTGACAAAAGCACGGGCTGTTCTCAGATTAGATTACTTTACCGGCTCTAAATGCCTGCATTATTTGACACTGAGTAAAAGCAGAGAATGAGGCCTCGGAACGGCCAGCCAAGTGCAGCTTAGAAGCAAACGAGCCTAGCAGACTGTGGGATGTCTTCACGGCCCTGTCCTAGGGAAACCTGGACAGGAGCTTGGCAGGAAATGGAGTGTAGAGCAGCCGCTCCCACCCTGCCCATTGCCGGGTGGATTAGTGAGCTGGGTGGTGGCGGGCACCCATGCTGGTGCTGGAGCAGGGGGGATGATTCTCTGATTCATAACCGGGATTCCCCAGAGCTCTTGCATGGGACAGGGATCCCCCAGGGCTGCTTGGCCCAAGGGGCTGCTATGGGGAGGAGCTGGGGGAAGAGACTCTCCCTCCCTGGAGGTCTTCACTTCCAGGACTGTGCCCAAGATTCCCATGCAGACATGATAGGTCAGACTGTGCCGCCTGTGAAGGCGCTTCCAACTCCAAGATTCTGCCTGTCCCCACTTTAGACTGGAAGCTCCTTGAGGGCCAGAGTCTTCGTTGTCCAGTGTGCTGCACAGGCTCAGCACACTGTAGGTACCCGGTCTCTCCTCTAGCCAAACATGGCCCCCCTTGCTCCTCAGGACCTCACCCCCGACCTCTCCAGTCCACATCTGAGCATTGGACCCAATGCTGTCTTGTCATCCCATCAGCCAGCACGTGGAGCCCTGTGCATGGGAGCCACCTTATCTGGACTAGAGTGTAGGAGAGAGTGGGCAGGAAGGCTGCCTGAGGGCAAAGGGCTCACCAAGCCGATAGAGGACCTTCCATTTCATCCTAGAGGCAATAGGGAGCCACGGGGCATTCTGGGGGGAGGGCTGCCACAGTCTGACCTTCTCCTGCAGAATGTCATTGGCAGCAATGGAAGATGGACAGACTGTTGGAGGCAGAGAGACCAGGTCCAAGCCTCCTGCAGGGCTCCAGATGTCTGGGGTTAGGGCCCGAACTAGGAGTGGCACTGACAGTGGTACAGAGGGTACTTGGGATGGACCTGAAGTCAGGAAGGCCTGAGCTTTGTGGCCTTGGACCTTAACCTTTGGGCCATCTGTAAAATGAGGCTTCCTCACTAGCTGAGTGTCTGAGAGGTGCTGTGAAGGCAGACAGCCGGGTCTGGCAGTGGGCTGGGCACCGTATTTTTCTGAATGGCTCTCAGTGCCCAGCACGAGGCCAGGCCCAGGGAAGTGCTGGCAGGCACTTGTTGAGGGGGTGGTGTTTGGTCCGTCAGTCCTCCTTCATCTCCCTCCAGGAGAGCTGTGAGTGTGTCCCAGCGACTCTTATTGGCGCTCAGAGTTTGGGCTCTGGATCATGGCCTAAGCTGACCGGGCATCTACTCCAGCAGGTCCATGCTGCCCCGTGGCCTGTGCCCAGAGGCTCTCTCCTGCCGCTTCTCTCTGAGGCCAGCAGGTGGAAGGCCTTTCTTCACAAGGACTCTGTCCTTGAGGGGAGACTTTGTGTGCCCCTTGGGCATGCCCATGGGTGTGGGTGCCTGTGTGTATGTCAGGACACCTACTAAACATTTGTGAAGCACCTACTATGCGAGAGGCCCTGTGCTAAGTGCCAGGGCTACAAAGAGCCAAGAGACAGGCCCTGCCCTCAAGGAGCCTACAATCCAGTAATAGAAACAGTACATCAACAGATATGTACAAACAAGCTATTTAGAGGATAAAGAAGAAATAAGAAGAAGAAGGTGGCACTGGAATGAAGAAGGGGGAGGCTTCCTGTGCAAGGTGGGATTGTAGCTGTGCCTTGAAGCTGGGGAGGCCAGTAACCAGAGCCAAGGAGGGAGAGCCTTCCAGGCCTGGGGGACCCAGGACACAACTGTGAGGGACCCCTGCAGCTAGAGGGAGTGACCTGGAGAAGGAGGAGGAGAGGCGGGAGTGGGGTGCCCTGAACACCTAGAGAGGAGAGAGTGACCACCAGCAGCAGAGGCTTCAGAGAGGCCAAGGACCATGAGGAGTGAGAAAAGGCCATTGGATTTGGCCACTGAGAGATCGGTGATCACTTGGGAGAGAGGTTTCGGTGGAATGCTGAGGTCGGAAGCCAGATAGTAAGGGGTTGAGAAGCGCATGAGGCGTGTGGAGGCCCCTGTTGTAGGCGGCGTCTCAAGGATTTAGCTACAAAGGGCAGAAGAGACATAGGAGGGTGATGAGTGGGCATGGAAGGGGCCAAGGGAGGGTTTGGGGGATGGGTGGGACATGGCCATGCTTGTAAGCAGAAGGGAATGAACCAGTAGAGAGGGAGAGAGTGGGGGGGACAGAGGGAGTGGGACCCATTTAGCAGGCCTTGGTCAGGAGCAAAGTAAGGCCGCCTCGTGTGAAACAGGTGGAGGAGGGAGAGGCTGGAGGCATCGGGGTGATGTGGGATGTTGGGAGGAGAGAGAGGCAACCATGGGTAAGTGACTTGGAGTTTGTCTGTGAGGGGTGTGCGTGTGCATGCGTGTACGCATGTGTGCATGCACATACACCCCCTACGGGGCACTGTTCTCAGCGCCGCCCCTCGGGCCACTCTGTTTGGTGATGTAGTCACAGCGGTGAATAGACTCTTACCTGGGCCTTGGAGGGAGGAGAAGATTGAAGCTGCCCAGCCTATGGGGCCTCCAGAAAGAATGGGGAGCCAATGTTGGAGCTCTTTGCTGGTCTCCTTCAAGGCTGTGTGGCCTCAGAGGGGAGGCCAGGAGGGGCGGGTTCTTCTCCCAGATCTGCTTCTGACGGTCTGGGTCACCTTGGCCAAGTCCCTTCTCCCCCCTGGGCCTCAGTTTTCCTCTTCTGTTCAAGGAAAGGGTTGCATTTAATGGTCTAGGTTCCCCGAGATATGTCAAACCATGTTCTTTGATCTAAGGGCCTTCCTGGTGACTTCCACATTCTCTGTTCTAAGACCCTGCCTGCCGGCTCTGACTTTCTGTGTTCCGTGATCTACAGCTGCTCTTGGCTCTAATGTTCTAGGTTTCTGGACAGCAGCCTTTGGGTAGACAAGGTCCAGTGGCTCATAGCATCACAGGCCACTGTTGAAGGGGGCCTAAGTGGCCTGACCCTGGGGCCTGAGCCTGGGGCAGTGGCCCTCCCCTGAACCAAGGAGTGTGGGGGTAGGCTGTGTGGTGACATTCAGAGCAAGTCAGGAAACCATTCTTTAAGGGGAGTTGTAAGGATTCCAGAAAACCTGTGGCCACATTCTCTGACACAGGGCACAGACAGGCAGGCTCCCTTCTTTGGCAGACCTCCAAAGCCAGTGTCTATACCGCAGGCCCAGTCCTGGCTCACAGCCATCTTGTGAGTGGGACCCAGAATCCTGGAGCTGAGCTTGGGCCTGGCTTAGCTCCTTCCTGCTGTCCCTGGGCCCTCTCCCCCAGCCGTGGGGCATCCTTCCCTTGGAGTCCTGGGGCAGCAGGTCCCTGGGGAGTCATGCCCTAAACCTAGGCCTTGAGAATTCCTCAGGTCTAGGCACCTTCAGTTCACCGAGAGTCCTGGCTGGCTGGGCATCATGAGTCTGGCTGCCCTCCTTGGCTGGTATGGGGCCGGCTTCCGTCTGGCACTGTCCAGTCCAGCTTCTCGCTGGCTGGACCTACACAGGGCAGGAGCAGAGATGGCCTTGCAGTGGATGGGGTCCTGGTGTCAGCTCAGAAGGCCTGAGGGGAGCAGAAGGTCAGTCTCTGGCCTTTCCTCAGAGTGACTTAGTGCTTTCTCTCCATATATCAGCTGGCCGGAGGCGTGATCCTCGGGGTGGCCCTGTGGCTCCGCCATGACTCCCAGACCACCAGCATCCTGCACCTGAATCTTGATGATAAACCGGCTCCCAGCACCTTCTACGTGGGTGAGTGGGGCCCAGGCTGGGGGGAGGGCAGGGCTGGCAGAGCCCACTTTGGCCCTTCTCTTGTTGGAATGGTGCCCTGGAGGCGAGTCAAGATACCCGAGGTCTGGTCCTCCATTGGCTGGTGACCCACTGTCTCCACTTGTGGGCCTCAGTTTTCCCATCGGTGTAATGAGGGACAAAGAACTTGTGAGGGCCTCAGGTTTGGGAGCCTAACTGGACTTGCAGGGAAATGTCTTCCCAAGCTGCAGTTGGGTTTCACTGGATGAGCCCCCTGGCGCCCAGCCCCTCTGGGATTCAAGAGGGATAGGCTTGGATCCTGCCTGCTCTGGGAGATCTCCCCATGGAGGGGGGTGGTGGGACACATGAGGAAGGACTGCTCTCTCGCTGCCCAGAATGAAGTGCCCATTGGTGCTGGGGGTGCTGCTGGAGGGGCCCTGAGGCTTCTTGGAGGGGCTGGAGGGATGGGAAGGGAGCAAAGGAGTGGGGTATCAGGGCAGCCAGCCTCAGGGAAGGTACTTGGACAAAAGCCCAGGGGGTACATCTAGTGAGCCCTGAAGGCCAGAGGAAGAGGGGAGGCTTGAGCCAGTTGGCCTGCTTGGCCATTGGATGGGTGACCCCCCCCACCCCCATCACCCCCACTGGGGCTGACAGGGGCAGGGTGCTCCTTGGTCTGCTTGTGGCTCCTGCACCTGGCCACTCTTGGGTGGGCCAGAGATGCCCAGCCTCTGGCCTCCTTTCCCAGCCCCATTTTTAGAGCTGTATGTTCATGTTTACAGGGGAGCGTGTCTGTGCGGAGGGGCACCTGTGCCCTCCAGGCAGGGATGTGGGTGTGCCAGGCCTTTTGGGTTAGGCTCTGGACCTTGGGGAAGGCAGGGAGCCCTGGGAAGGCCTGGTGCTTCCTCAATGTACCTTGCCTGGAGGGAGGGAGGGGGGCAGCTGAAGGAAGAGCTGGACCAGTAGGAAGGCAGCCCAGAGGGAGGGGACCAGGGCTGAGTCACAGCCCCAAGGGTGCCTTCCCTGTCCCAGGGCCTTATTTGGCCTCTAGGTTGCTCCAAGAGAGTGGCTGCTGAGGGCAGGGGAGCCCCCAGAGGCTAGTGGTCAGGGCTGGGGAGTGGGGCATTGGGGAGACTTCCCTCATGACCTCTGACCTATGCTTTTGGGGTACCTGGAATAGGGAGGCAGAGGACTTGAGTTCAGATCCTAATGCTTGTTAGCTGTGTGACCTTAGGCAAATCCCCACACCGTCCTGAGCCCCCACCCTACGCCTCATTGGTCAGAGGCCAAGGGTCTCTGAGCCTGTTGGACTCCTGTGGGCCTGTTGGCCAAGAGAGGAGACATCTGGGTCCTTGAGCCCCCCAGCTCTCCTCGATTTCTCCTTATATAGCCGTGGTAAAGGAGATGGCAGCTGCTGTCTGTCTGCCACCAGAGTTCTGTTGGGGGCTGGCGCTGGCCAGATGCCTCTGGCCAGGCCCGGCCCACCTAACTCTCCAGCCACCCACCACAGAAGGCTGAGAGCCCTAGGCCCTGGGGAGGGGAGAAGGTGGGTGGGAAGGGGCATTCCGTGCCTGCCATGCAGAGGAGATCCTGCTCCCCACTTTCTCCGGGAAGCCTCGGCAGGCATCGTGGCCCCCTGCTGGCAGGAGCCCCTCGGATCCCCTTGGAGGCATCCCGTGTTTGTGTCTGGGCTGACTTCACCCCACCCCACCCCCATCCTTCTCCCTGAAGCCATTCCTTCTCAGTGCCCCTCCCAGGGCCATGGTCCTCTTCCTCCCCCCCCCCCACCAGGGTTATCTCAGGGAGGCTCTAAAGAGCCTCAGAGGAACTGAGGGAGGGGAGCCCCCTTAAGAGTCTGAGGCTGAGATTCCCTGGGCTCTTCAGTCCAAATTGGCAATCACACCTCGCTCTCAGGCCACCAGCACACATTTGTGTACAATGCAGACACAGTTATTTCAGCCCCCAGGGTTTGTAAGGGTTGGCATATCTACCTGGACCCCATGATGCCCCTGCCTCTGGGCATGCCAGATCACGGGGAGGGGGAGATGCCCTGCCCCCTGGCATGCTGGAGTATAGGGGAGGGGAGATGCCCCTGCCCCCTGGCATGCCAGAGCACAGGGGAAGAGAGATGCCCCTGCTCCCTGACATGCCAGAGCACAGGGCAAGGGGAGGGGAGCTCTTGGTTTCGTGGGATCCTGGGGAGTCCCTGGTGTGGCTTTCTGAGCAGAGGCTGGGGATGGGGCCATTGCCAGGCAGAGGCAGCCCAGCCTGGTGGTGGGAAGTCCCATAGAGCTACCCAGAGGGTGAGGGCAACCCTCACACCTGTTCCCTTCATCACTAGGTGGCAGCTGCTGCAGGCCTGCCCATGGTGCCTTCAAGACGAGGCTTTCTCTTGTCTGTACAACTGTGGTCTCAGGTGTGCCAAGGTCTCTCCCCCAAATGACCCTGGGATGGGCCCAGGCAGTGAAGGGGCTCTCTCAGGGGCACACAGCGAGCCGTGATGATGCTGGTCTTAGCGATGATGATAACGTTGGGTTGTTTATGAGGCATTTTATAGTACTCTTCTCACGGCTCCTGACTGCCCTGGGCCGCCAGGACAATTAGCCTGGACCAGGTCGGTCTGGAATGTCTGCGGAAAGTGCCCTCCCCTCCCGCTGCCAGTATGCAGCAGCTCCTGCCCTGCAGCCTCCAGCCCGGGAGGGGGTCACACAGCCGGGTTATCTGGGACACACGGACATGAACCCAGCCCTTCCTGGCTTCCCCTGTGAGGGTCTCAAAGAGAGCCAGCAAAGAGCAGTGTGCAGACAGCTGGTCCACCCCGAGATGGGAGCGTCTGGGGACTCGCCTTGTTTTGTTAAGGATGGGATGAGAGGGCATGGGGAGGGGCCAGTGCCAAGGGAGAGACACAAGAGAGAGTGGGGGTGACGGTGACAGAGAAGAGACGGGAGAGGCTTGGTGGTGTGTGTGCGCACACGTGTGCTGTGTGTGCATGGGTGTGGTGTGTGTGCGTGCGTGTGCTGTGTGTATGTGTGTGTGCATGTATGTGTGGTATGTGTTTGCATGATGTGTGTATGTGTGGTGTGTATGTGCGTGTGGTGTATGTGTGTGTATTGTGGTGTATGTATGTGTGTGCGCGCATGTGTGTGTGCATGTGTGTGTGGTATATGTGTGGGGTGTGTGTATGTGTGGTGTGTGTGTGCATGTGTGTGTGTCTGTGTGTATGTGCATGGTGTGCGTGTGTGCGCGTGGTATGTGTGTGGTGTATATGTGTGTGTATGTGTGGTATGTATATGTGTGGTGTGTGTGTTTGTGTGCACGGTGTGTGTGTGCATGTGTGTGTGGTGTGTATATGTGTGTATGTGTGGTGTGTGCATGTGTGTGCGCGCGTGTGTGTGTCTGTGTGTATGTGCATGTATGTGCATGGTATATGTGTGTGGTGTATATGTGTGTGTATGTGTGGTATGTATATGTGTGGGGTGTGTGTGTGCATGGTATATGTGTGCGTGTGTGTGGTATGTGTGGTGTGTGTGAGCATCTGTGTGTATGTGTGATGTGTGTGCACACGTGTGTGTGTCTGTGTGTATGTGCGTGTGTGTAAGTGTGTAAGGCTGCCTGGGGCCCAGCCCTCCAGCGTAAGCAAGGCTTCTAGGAGCCGGTCAGGGGTGACCACAGAGCTGTGATGAGGGGTGTGTCCACTTTGGTCTGTTACTGTCTGAGGGGAGCTCTCCTCAGCAGGAGGTGCCGGGGGAGGCCGGGGTCGAGGGGATGGGGACGGAAGGTTTGGAGCCAGGCAGGAGGACTGGCTTTCTGTGGGCTGCAGAGCTTGGGGGACGGGAGCAGCCCAGGTGCGGTGGGTGGCAGTTAGCCATGGCAGGCCGGACACAGAGACCTGGGGGACAGGACAGGGGTGGAGTGGACTTTGTCACTGGGGCTGAAGTGGCGGCCTGGCCACACACGCCGTCGCTGCTTCTGGACTCTGGACCCTGCTTCAGGAGAAGCGGGCCAGGATCGGGCTCCAGGCTGGGCTCCCTGATGCAGGACTGGGGCCGAGGTGGTTAGGGCCCTCCGGTGCCCTTCGGCTGTGCGCTTCCTTCCATCGGCCCGGTAGCGAGTCCCGTAGCCCCCCGTGGCCGGTGGGCCCAGACTCCCTGTGGCATTCACAGCAGATAGCTTTGGAGTCACAGAATCTCCATGTAGGACGAGACCTTGGCGCTGGCCAGAGAGGTCAAGGCTTGCCCTCCTCCCAGCAGGAGCTCAGATCATGGCTGTGGAGCCTTGGCGGGGAAGGGAGGGCCCCCAAAGCCTGGGAGCCACAGTGCCCGAGGGCTGGGCCCCTCCCCAAGCCTCGCCCTTGCTGACCCTGTGACCTGGGGGTGGGGGTGGAGCCCCTGGGCCTCAACTGCACTCCCCCACTCCCTGAGGCTGTGGGGCTGGGGAAGGAGGTGGTTACTGCTGGTCCGAGGATGCATCCTGGTTGGGGCTGAGCCATGGAGCGAGCCCTTGGCTGGCCAGCTGGGGGGAGGGGGGCATGGGAAGCCAAGGCGTCCCTGCTCCACCTCTCCTGTGGCTGGGGAGGCCTTGGTGCCTGAAGGCCGGCTCCCAGAGACAGGACAATGGGCTTATTGTGCGGGCCTGGGAAGGCTCATGAGAGCTGGGACTTCAGCCCGGCCCCTTAGGGAATGCCATGGGGACAGGCCCTGGGCTTCTTCCCCTTCCCCCCTCTGCTCCTCCTGGCACCCTTGAGCTAGACCCAGAGGGGCCCTTAAAGACCCTCCTCCTTTTACAGATGGGGAAACTGAGGCACAGGTTAAGTGACCTGGCCAAGGTCATGCACTGAGTCTCTGGGGCAAGATTTAAACTCAGGTCTTCCTGACTCTGAACCCAGTGCTCCACTGGATCTCCACCATCTCCCTCTGTCTGTCTCTGTCTCCCTGTCTCTCTCTGTCTCTCCCTGTCTCTCCATCTCTGTCTCCCTCTGTCTCTCTCTGTCTCTGTCTCTGCATCTCTGTCTCTCTCCATCTCTATCTCTGTCTCTCTGTCTCTGATCACCTTCCCTTCCTCATGCACAGTTACTCCTCTGTTCTGAACTCTTCGGTGGCTCCTTACCACCTCACTCCCTTTCCCAGACACTCAGGGTCAGAGTTGCCCCACCTTCCAGGCCTTGTTATTCTCCTCCATATTCTCTAGTTTCTAGAGTAGAAGAGCCGCTGAGCCCTGAGTGTGGCCTGCGCTCTCCCACCATTGTGCCTTTGCTCAAGCTGTGCACTCCTCTTGGTGCCCCCTCTCCCTTTCTGACTTCCCTGTGGAATTCCCATCTCCCCACCCTCCCCCATTTCCTGTCACCACTTCAGACCTCAGCAGCCATGCTTTGCTCTCCCCAACTCAGTTTCCCCATCTTGTCCCCTCCCTTCCAGCTCTCTTAGGGGATAGTTGTTCCTACTGGGTCTGAAGTGGACAGGAGACAGTGGCCTCCCTAGGGCTCTCCCCAGGGGCCCAGAGAAGCGGGATGGGGCGGGGCATGGCTCAAGAGTCCAGCCTTCTTGGGGCCAGATGGGGAAACCAAGGCCCAGGGAGCAGGGGCACCTCCCTGGGCTGCTGATGGGGAGGCTTCCTCTTCCTCCTTTTGGCCCCCACTCAGCTCAGTCTTGTTAGAAACAAGAAATGTGGTGGGGCCCTATGGGCTGTTTTGGGCCTGTCACCCCGGGAGGCAAGTGTTTCCCCCCCTCCCCCATTCTGGGGGGGGCTGGTGTGGAAACCCCCCCTCAGCCTGCTCCCTGACAGACAGCTGCAGGGGGTGTGGTGGGGGTGGGGCCACCTGCCTCTGCCCCCTCATCCCCTTCTTTCCACTCTCCCTCCTCCGAGGCCTGAGAAGGAAAAACACCTCTTCCCCCCTCCCCTGGCCCAGCAGGCATTGGGGCATCCTGGGATTTTGGGACGTCGTCATGACAACCCCGGGGGCTCGCCAGCCAATTCTGTCACAGAATGATTTTTAAAAGAGAGAGACAGAGGGAGGTGTGGCGGTGGGGGTGAGCAGTGCCTGCCACTCTGGGTCCCCTCCCTCCTCACCCTGGCACCGACTGGGCCGGAGAACCAGGACATCCTGGCGTCTGTGCCAGGCGTCCTGGGCTGGTGCCTGGGCAGTAAGCACGGGGCCAGCATCCCCGGGGGGAGGGGGCCGTGGCGAGGCCTCTCAACAACCCCAGGAAGTGGGTGCTGTTGTGACCCCCATTTGACAGAGCAGAAAACTGAGGCAGACTGTAAAGTGCCCAGGGTCACTCAGCCAGGAAGTGTCGGGCAGGGTCAGACCTCAGGTCTTCCTCACTCCTGAGTCTGCCCAGTGGCAGCCCAGAGAGCCTGGCACACGGTGCCACAGGAGAGCCCCGGCTCCAGGTCTGAACTGTGACCACAGGCAGACAGTGGACCTTTCTTTCTGGGCCTGAGAGGCTGATGGAGGCCATGGCTAAGAGCCCCCTGGAGCAGGCTCTGCCACTGTGTGCCTGGCACAGTGCCAAGCACCCAGTGGGCACATTCTTGGAGGCCTTGACAAGCAGGCCTTGGTGGGGCTCCAGGGGCATAAGTGGGTCCAGCTCCTCCCAGCCCACATTGTTCCCCTCGCCAGCTCTGCTCTGTCCCCACACAGCTTGGTGGACAGGGATGGGGGCAGGGGTTTCATTGGTCCGGAGCTCCTTATGGGGATGAAGTCATCCACCTGCAGTCAGGAGCCAACCTGAGCCCCGGAGGTCCCAGGGGAGAGATGGGGAGACTTCCCAGAAGGGCTGCTATTACCCTAGAGGGTGAGGGGGATGCCCCAGGGTGAGGGGGGCATTCTGCCTCCTCCCCACCAGAGCAGGAGAATGTGGGAGCACACAGTCGGACCGTGGCCGTGACGGTCTCTGCTGGAGACCTCCATGAAGGGCAGGGAGCTCACTACCTTTTGAGACAGCTGTGATATCAGGAAGTGTTTCCTGGCCTCTTTGCAGCTTCCTCCCATTGTCCCTGGCCCCTCCAGTCTGTTGTCATCCTCCCGGCCCCCAGCAGCATCAGCTCCTGATCCTGGGCTCTGTCCTGGGACTTCTCGCCTGGGCTGTGTCCAGAAAGAGGCTTCCTCTTCAGGGCAGGCAGGACAACCTGGGGACAGAGGTGGGGCCGATTCCCTGGCCAGCCTCCCCCCCCCCTGCCCCCATCATTCTGCCAGACTCGTCGTCCTCAGCTGAGGACTTGTTCCCACTCCCACTCCCATATTTGGTGGCTCCCTATTGCCCAGCTGGTCAGCGTTTAAGGGCTTACCATGTGCCAAGCCCTGTGCTGGGCCCACAAATACAAGGAAAAAGAAAGCCAGTCAGTGCCCTCAGGAAGCTTCCATTCTAATGGCAGAGACACATGCAGCTGACAGATACACAAGGCAGTCTGTGTGCATGGCAGGGCAGATGGTGGGGAAGATGGCAGAGGCCTGTGGGGAGCACGGCCTGCGCTGGGGAGCAGGGCCCACGCCAGGGAGCACGGCCTGTGCCGGGGAGCAGGGCCTGTGGGGAGCAGGGCCCGCAGGGAGCAGCCCACGCCAGGGAGCACGGCCTGCGCCAGGGAGCAGGGCCCACGCTGGGGAGCAGGGCCTGTGGGAGGCAGGGCATATCAGGCACAAGGAGGCAGGTCTAGCTGACGCCGCCCCTCATGAGGCAGCTCCTGGCAGAGGGCACAGCTGGACGTTCCTCGTGCCTGGCTCTGGAGGAAGCTCAGGATGGGGGCAGTTGGGGTGTCCTCAGGACCCTGGGTGCCCCCCTCAGCATCCCTGTCTGTGCTCCTCTTCCAGGCATCTACATCCTGATCGCTGTGGGCGCCGTGATGATGTTTGTGGGCTTCCTCGGCTGCTATGGAGCCATCCAGGAGTCCCAGTGCCTGCTGGGGACGGTAAAGAGACCAGCCACCCTTCGTGGAAGAGCATCCGCCTCCCCACATGGACCCCCCCCAAAAAAAATCAAACGAGCCCTCGGCTCTTAGGGCTACCCAAAACTTGCCCCTCGTCTACCACCTTCAAGTCGGAGGCTTCCTTTTGGGAGTGGCTGAGTTGTCAGGGGCCTGGCTGACCATCCTCCCAACCCAGACCCCTAACCTCAAATCTGTCTCTGACGAGGGGTCAGGCCCGAGCTGGAGGGAGCACCATGTGTGGGTGTGGGCGCTGTATTGTAAGGAAGTCGTAATGAGCCACAGAGCCCCCAGAGGCGGGCAGCCAGAACCGGGAAGGGATTGGGGCCCACGAATAATCTCCGTTCGCATGTCCCCCAAGGGGGATGGTGTGGACGGCCAGGCCTTGAGGGAGAGGCGAGAGCCATGGGAGACTGGCCAGGTGGGTCATCGAGGGGCTGCGGGCTCCTCGAAAGGCTCGGAGAGAGGCACGACTGTGGTGACCAGCCCTGGGCGAGGAGGCTGAGAAGCAGGGGCACCCAGGGACACCTGGAAGGCCATCCTGTCCTAGATTCACAGCTTTAGGCCAGACACTGCTTTGAGTCGAAGGCTCAGATGGGATGAGATGTGGGCAGGAGGCGGGCAGCCAGGGAAGGCCAGCAGGCAGGGCAGAGCTCAGGGATCTGAATGTCCGAGTTCAAGCTGACCATACCTTGTGGCTTGGCTTGGGGACTTGTGGGGGACGGTATAGGAGGAGGTAGGACAAAAGTCCAGCCCAGCCAGTCCTCAAGGACATGGCCAAGACTGCTTTGTGCAAGGCACCTTACAAATGTCTCATTAGGTGCTCACAACAATCCTGGTAGGTCAGAGCTATTATGACCCCCACTGAGTCAGATGGCAGCTAGGTGATTGGTCCAGGGTCACACAGCTAGGAAGTATGTGAGGCCAGATTTAAGATCCGATCTTCCTAACCCCAGACCCAGCCTCATCTGTTGCAGGCCTGCCGAGCCTGGCTTTTGTGGGGGTCCTGTAGCACCCCATTAATCAGCCTTCCCTCTTGGGCTGCTGGTGGCCAGCCCCCCAAGTTCTGGGGCAGAGAAGAAGGGGGCCTGACTTAGGGAATCTCTCCAGACTGCTGTTTTCTTCTGTAAAACAGACCAGTTTGTGCTGGGATCGAAGTAGATTGGCCCAATGTTTGTTGGGTGGGATTGAGTTAACCCAGGTGGTCTCTGAGGGCCTCCCACCCTGGACAGTCCAGCTTCTGAAGCCCATTCCAGCTCTGAGGACCCTTGTCCCACTGACCTTGCCAGTCCTGACATGTTCCGGGGCCCACCCAGCACTCATGTCCCTTGTTGGGAGGTCCAGCCCGCCCACCTCTGACCTTCCCATGTTCTAAGGTCCGCCCAATGCTCAGAATCTCCGTTCTAAAGCCAGCGGTGACGTTCCCTTTTCCGAGTCCTCTCCCAAGAATTTGGGCCTTGGAACATGTTTTCCTTGGTCTATGCTGGAAGTACAGTTTCAGCTCCCAGGCCTGCCCACCCAGGCCTCGCTCATTGCTAAATGACCTGGGTCTAGATGACCCCTGGCCATTTGTTGTAATGTTTCGTTGGCACATGAACCCTGGCACTCTTGAAAAGGGAGATAGCCTTGTGCCCTTGGGGCCCAAAGGGTAGAACCAGGACCCCCCAGGGGGCTGGAGATGAGTGCCAAGAGGCCTGTTTAGGCTAGATGGCAGAGATGGCCCAGAGCGGAGGGGTCCACTCGGGGTGGCAGTGGACTACCCCCACCCCCGGCAGACTATGCTAGATACCCATGCTGGGGGATGCTCCTTCAAAGATGTGGGGTGCACTAGATGTGCCCCCTTTATAAGGTGGCGGAGTGGAAGCACTGACCCTAGAGGTCCCCAAGCACTTCCCTTCTATTCCAAGGCAGAAAGCAGATCCCCGATTGGGGAGGGGGTGCCCATAGGCTAAACTCAGGGGAGCTAAGCCACACCTCCAGCCCAGGTCTGGGCCCTCCCAGCCCAAATCCCTGCCACCTCCTGGCCTGATCTTGGGTCTCTTGGGGGGGGGGGTGCCCTCTTCCCCTGCCCACAGCAGGGCAGAAATGACTTCTCACTTCTGGTTTTGACAGTTTTTCACCTGCTTGGTGATCCTGTTTGCCTGTGAAGTGGCTGCTGGCATCTGGGGCTTTGTCAACCGGGACAAGGTAAGCTGAGGAAAGCACAGGCCCTCCTTCTGCCCAGCCCTGGTGTTGTTGGCCTCATTCCAATCCCCAGGACACCAGGGCCTACCAGGAAGCCTGGGGGTTCATGTGTTTGGGGTAGGTTAGAAGCCTGGAGAGCCAAGTTTTGACCATTCCCTCCCTCCCTCCTCCGTGGCTCCTGGCTCTTCAGAGATGGGCCTGAGGTGACCTTGGCCAGCCCCAAGCCCATGAGGATATTGAGGATATCCCGGGTAGCCTCCTGAGGACAAATACCTCAGTGATAGTGAGTTTCTCCTCACTGCTGCTCTGGACAGAGGGTGGCCAGCCGCTGTCTTGTGGCCCGCAACTTGGGTTGGCCGGAACCCGGGAGCCAGGAGATGACGTCTGGTCCTGTCTCTGACATGTCACAGCTGGGTGATCTTGGCAACACCTCCCCCTCTCTGGGCCTCATTTTCCATCGGGGCTGCAGGAGGAGGTCTCTGAGGCCACTTAAGCATGTTACTTTTGAAAATTGAGAGACAAGGTTCTGAGCACACTCACTTTATTAGCTGGGCTGGCAGTGACCAGTATTTTGGGTCAGGGGTCCCGAGGTTGGGCTCCCCAGCCTTCGAGTTGTGGGAAGTACCCGAGAACCCAGACCAGGTTGGGGAGACACTAGGACTGCGTAGAAGAGCTCACCATCCGAAAAGGCAAAGTCACTATGATTGGCTGGAAATGGGGAAGAGGGGCTGGTAACAACCCACCCTTTGGTCCTGTGACTGACGCCAGGTGCAGGGTTGGAGACAGTGGCCCAGACTCCTTGGGTAGCAGGCCAGACGTCCTTGAAGGTAGCTGGAGGCGGAAACACCAGACCCCACTCCCCAGGGTCCGCTGCCTCCTTCAAGGGCAACAGAATCCCCTGACAAAAGGAGAACAGGGAGGAGTGGGAGGACCAGACTGTCTAAGCTTACCCCACCCCAGGCCCCCTGACTTTCTGAACCACGTTCAGACACAAAGCATTGGGACTTGGGCAGTTACAGGACAAAATCGATTAGCTGTAAACAGGATCAGTTAAAAAGACAGAGTCAATGATCCAGTTACTTCAGCCACAAGAATCTGGTATCCGTCCACCTGCGGGGTCCAGGCCCTACTCTGTGCCCACCGCCCAGTATCCCCCCAATCTCAGCCTATCCCCACAAATCCTGCCAAGCTGACAAATGAGAGGAGAGTGGGCAGCTGCCAGGCCTGCCACCGCTTGACTGCCAGCAACGCCACCCTCTTCTCTCCGCAGATCGCCAAGGATGTGAAGCAGTTCTATGACCAGGCTCTGAATAAGGCTGTGCTGGAGGACAACGCCGGCAATGCCAAGACTGTGGTGAAGTCCTTCCATGAGACGGTGAGAGCCCAGAATGGGGGTAGGGGGGCAGGGGCCTTGGCTTCCCCATCTGGACAGTGAGGATGGTGTGGACAGTGTAGGCCTGCCTGTCTGGGAGGGCTGCCCTTCTAACTCTGAGGAGCCAGGTCTCCTGTCTGTGGCAGTGGCAGCCACTGCTGAGGGCGAGGCTCATTTCTGTCCTTCTCTTTCACAGCTGGGCTGCTGTGGCTCTGACGCGCTAACCTCCTTAATCACAGCCGCTGCCAAAAGTGAGCTATGTCCTAGCGGAAGCAACATTCTCACCACCCCCTTTAAGGTAAGGTGGAGATGCTGGCCGACTGGGCGGGGAGCTGAGTGTGAGCCAGGGGCGGGGGGGGGGGGGGGGCACTACTGGCCAAGGTCTGTGCTTGGGGATCTCAGTGTGGCTGGGCTCTGCCCCAGCCAACCCTCCTCTCTCTCTGGTTCTTCTCCCTCTCCCTCCTATGTGTGAGTGTGGGGGTCTCCCCCTCTGGGTCTCCCCATGCCTCTCTCTCTAGGTCTGTCTTTCCCTCTCGTCCATGGTTTCTGCCTCACATGTGCTTGGCCTATTTCTCTTGGCCTGCCTCGGAAGGATGGGCAGGTGGGTGGGCAGCCGATCCCACTGTTCACTGTGGGGCTCCTCTCCCGCTCTTCTCTGCAGGCAAACTGTCACCAGAAGATTGATGAACTCTTCTCAGGGAAGCTGTATCTGATCGGCATCGCTGCCATCGTGGTGGCTGTCATCATGGTGAGCGGTGGGAAGGCGAAAGGGGAGGGTCACCTGGGAGGGCCCAGTGGGCCCCAGCAGCTGCTCCAGGGGCAGAGGGCGCTTGCAGATAAGCTGGATAACTGTTCATTGGTGGTGGAAGCCCAAGTTTGTGGCTGGCCCGACAATGTATGTCCCCCACACCCTTCTCTGGCTCCTAGAAAGCCCATTATCTGTCCTCCAAGGGCCTAATCCATGACAGGGACAGGGACCAAGCAGGGTGGGGGGGGGGGGAGAGGAGAAGAGCTGACAAAGAGTTGGATAGCCTGAAACAGTGGGATGAATACACCAAGATGAAATCCAGTCAGGATGGATATGAAGTCTGGCATTAGGGACCAGAAGTCAACTCTGCAGTTAGGCAACAGTTCTCAAAGAGCGCTGGGGGTCTGCGTGGGACACAGACTCCACAGGCGTTAACAGTGTAATGTGGAAGCCACAATAGCTAATTTGATCTGGGCCTGCTTTGAGGGCAAGACTAGGGGAGGGAGGTGATTGTCCTTCTGTGACCTCACCCAGAGGACAGCGGTCATTTTGGGGGCCACATTTGCTAAGCTGTAGAGTCTGGAGAAGGGGGTGACCAGGACGGGCAAGAGCCTGGAGTCCGTGTCACATGAGGAGCAGTTAGCCTGGAAAAGAGGCGACGGGGACGTGGCCCCCCGTCTCTAACGCCCCCCTTTGCCGGCAGATTTTCGAGATGATTCTCAGCATGGTCCTGTGTTGCGGTATTCGGAACAGCTCCGTGTACTGAGGGCCGCACCTCCGGGGCTGTTCTGAGGCGTGGGCAGGCAGGAGAGGAGGGGAGCCCCCAGACTGCCACTGAGTGACCGGGAGGCATCTGAAGAGCTATCCAGAGAATTATGTATAGAAATGTTTCCGATATTACTCTACAGTACTTCTTAGCAGTTTTACTTTGGAGGGTTGGGGCACGGGGTGGGGGGTGTTTTTATTTTTGAAATAAAGAAGTTGCCAGATCCCTTTCTGTGCCTCTGGCTACACGTGGGTGTTGTGTAGCCAGGGTCTTGGAGGGGGTCTGCTGGGCTGAGGCCACCACTCAGTGGGGCCCCCACCTTCCTACAGGGCATGAAGGTAGGGCAGGAGTGAAGGCCCTTGGAGGTAGGGCAGAGGCGGAGGCCCTTGGAGGTAGGGGCAGGAGTGGAGGCCCTTGGAGGTAGGGCAGGGGCAGAGGCCCTTGCTGGCCCTGCCTTCTGAGTGGGGAAGGAGAGTCCTGAGCCCAGTGCTACGTGGGACCCTGGCCCTGAGGCGCCCTCCCTCATGCAGCCTTGGCCCTTTTTTTTTTAACCAATCTGCATTATTTTCTCCCGTATCTACTCTCTTGAGCAGCATTTCTCATGTTCTCACACTTTCTGGCCTTGTATGTCTGACTCTGGCCCCTTAGATTATAACTCGGCCGTCCAAGACAGGCCCAAATCAGCTCATTTCAATAAAAGGAAAGAACATCAGGACTGGTGTGGACCCTTCCCTGTAAGCCCTGCTTGGCAGGAGGCCCCCTGAGGCTGGGCAGGGGTGGGGGTGGGGAGGCCTTTGGTTCTGAGAAAAACTGGCCTGTCCTGTGGAGGCCGAGAGAGGCCCGGGCCAGCTGGCTCTCCTGCACTTCTAGGGCCCAGCCCCTCCTGTCCCTACCTCCTGGCTCCCCTGGCCCCAGAGTAGGGGACCTCAGCCTGAGGAGGAGGCTGGGCTGAGGGGAGTTGTCTCTCACTGCCAATGGCCAGCTTGGCCTATGGATATGGAAGACCAACTTTGGCCACGAGGCCCGGCCTGACCCACCCTTCTCAGCCCACTTTTGAGCCCTTCACTAGCACCTGGCTCGCCTGCCTGGGGCTTCCCCACTGTCCTGGGCTGTTCAGAGGGGAGGCCCCCACCATGGTGGGCATTGGGAAATGGGTAATTGAGCCCTAGAAAGCCTTAAAGGAAACTGCCCAGAATGAATGTCCGTTTGGGGGAGGGGGCAGAACTCCTCAGGCCTGCCTCCTCAGGCCCTCCCAGCCTGTCTCTTGTGTGGCACACTGGACGTGCATGCATGTGTGTTTACATAGATGTTGTATGTACTCAAGTATGTTCTGGGCCAGGCCCCGTGTCTTTCTTGGACTTGCTATCTGGCCTGGAGGCAGCAGCCAGGCCTCAGGGTTCCATGTTTATGTTCTGTGGGGTGCCCCATAGAAGGGGGCCATGCTGGGCCAGGAGGGATCACATGTGACATGTGGAACGAGAGGCCTTTGATCCTTCAATTTAACCACCATCTCCCTGTTTCCTGAGTGTCTGCACAGTCTGGAGTCTAGGCTTCAGGACTGGCCCCCAGCCTACACAGAGCAGCATGGCAGGAGGCAGGCACCATCCCTGATGCCTTGAGGCTGAGAACCCGTCCTATGGGGCCTGGCCTCCCCCCAAGGAGGGCGAGAAAACCCTCTGGCCTCCTGCCCATGGGCAGGGGTGCTGCTGGCCTCTCCCAGGAGGGGCTGGAGGAGGGAGGACATCCCTAGGAGGAGGTAGCCCACAGAAAGCTCAGCCCTCTGGCCTCCTGCCATGGGGGCCCCTGGCTCCTCAGAGCTCTGAGGCTGGCCCTGCCCAGGTTCTGACTCTCCTCCCTGTGTGTGTGCACTTCACCTTGGCCTTCTTCAGTGATGCCGGCCCACACCCTGCACCCCTGCTCTCAGACCCCCCACTCCCACGCCGGCCTTGCTGGGCGCATCCCCCATCAGACTGGGCGGGGGAGGGGTCTGTCAAAACAGAAAACTGCTTGCCGCTGTCTCTTCTGTCTTCAGGAAGGCAGGGCTATGGGCTTGGTTGGGTGTCCCCTGCCAACCCCCCCAGCCAGGAAGGCGTGCGCCCTTCTACATCTTCATCTCCTAGAGCCGTCGCTGCTGCCTCTGCCTCCCGCCCCCCCGCCCCCTGCCCCCCAGCAGTCTCTGTCCCTGGGAGATGAGTCCCCAGCCAAGGGTGCCTGTGATGGCCCCGGCAGTGAGATGGGGGGGAAGGGAGGGGCCCACCCCTTCCTGCTTTGCTCAGGCTGTCTGGGGGGAGGGGGGATAGCATGGCCTGAGGGCGTCCCCCCCTTGCTCCCCGCTGTTGTCCGTCTGCTTGTTTGCCCCACACGTGGCCCCCTTTCCATCCATGTATCCAATAAAGCAAGCACTCTAATCCATGAATCTGCGGCTACTTTCTTGGGGGCTCAGCTGGGCCGACCTGACTCTGGCCAGGGGAGGGGGGCCCCCCTCCCACAGGAGGCAATGACTACGAAGGGCTGGGGCGCCCTTCCTGGGCTTCCCACCCCCAAGAGGAGATCCTGGAGTCCTGTCTCATTGGAACACCTAGCAGTTAAGGTGATCCCCAGGAAGGACCTGGGCTGCTAGGGGGTGCCATGGTGCCAGTGCAAATCTGGCCTCAGATCCTTCCTAGCTGTGTGACCCTGGGCAAGTCACTTCACCCTGCTGGCCTCAATTTTCTCATCTGTATAATGGGCTGGAGAAGGAAATGGCAAACCGCTGTAGTATATCTGCCAAGAAAACCCAGATGGGCTTATACAGACTTGGACGTGACTGAAAAGCAAAACCAGAAAGGCCCTTTGATCAAGTCCAGCCCCATTTTACAGATGTGGGAACTGAGGCACAGGGAAGGGCTTGGCCAGAAGGCTGCGCAGCAGTTTTACCCCCAAGGGGCGTCTGTCCCAACCCGTAACCAGCTGTGTCCCCCCCACCCATGTTCCCCAGCACAGGTGATGACTGGGGGACCGAGGACCCCCCCAATTGCTAGGTCCCCAGGGCAGGCTCTGGGGAGACGAGGAGCGAGGATGCGTAGAATCCGAGCCTGTTCTCCAGGGAGCCAGGGACCCCCAGCAGCGGGAGGGCATTCAGGAACGGAGGGGGCCCCGGGGAGGTGGGGGGGACTTCACAGAGGGCGCTCGTCCAAGGCCCGGAGAATGGATGGGCACTAGATCTAGGAGGCCAAGCAAGGCGTCAGCGCCAATGGGTTGGGAAGACTTTGAATGCCAGGGTGAACGGTCAAGGAGGTGACAGTCTCTGGGTCCCTGCCCTTGGTCTGGCCGCATTCACCCCACGCTCCCAAAGCAGCTGGAGAGGGGGCGCCCGAGTGGGGCTGGCACGCAGTAGGTCCTCAACACGTGACTCGTGGGCCTGACTATGTACCTACGCGTGGAAGCCAAGTCCCGGGGCCCCAGGTTGGTGGGGAGGCAGGGCCCCTCTTTCAGCACCTCTCGAGGCTTCCCCTCTTCCCTCCCCCCAGGCTCCTCCCGGCCACCCCACCCCCTCCGGAAAGGGCCAACTCCGAATCGTCTGCAGTTTCTCAGCGAAAAAGAAGAGGTAACAAAGTAGCGAGGCGGGTCACGCCAGCCAATGGGGAGAGGGAAGCCTCGTCTAGTCCCGCCTCCTCCTGCCAAGGGCCCTATCCCAGCGGCGGAGCAGCCGGGCCCGCCCGGCCAGACGGAGGGGGTGGGGGATGGGGCCGAGCGGCGCGCCTTCCGGAGGCGCCTACTGTGTGCCGGGGATGGCACCCAATGTAGCAAATGTGGACAAACACGGCATCAGCCACGGGAGGGCAGGCCAGGGGATTGCCCGGGGTCGCCCGGTAGATGGAGGGGGCCTTGAATGCCGCGCAGACCGTGCTGCAGCTGATCCTGGAGGCCACGGGAAAAGTTCCGGGGGCGGGGGGTGAGGCGGCCAGGCCCGCGTTGGCCAAGCGCCGAGGCCGAGGACGGGAGCTAGGCTCGCTGAACCCTCACACCCTCCCCCCTGCTCCGCCCAGCCCAGGCGCTCAGACGGCGGGTGACGTCACTCCCGAAGGGTGGGAGCGCCAAGGAGAAGCATCCGGGGCCCAGATCGGCTCCTCCCGGCCCCTCCCGTCCGCCAGGGTCTCCTTCCTACGCCTCAGACCTCAGTTTCCTCCTTTGAAAATGAAAGCATTAGAATCAATCAGCCCTGCACATGGCTGGGCGGATACCCGGGGAGGGAGGAGGGAGGGGGGAGGGGCGAAGCCTGCGGACCGCCCGCCCCCCCCCCCCCGGCCATACCACCTTCCCCGCCGTAGGGCGCTGGGAGGCTCCAGCAGGCGGCGCTGTTACCCGCCCCGCGAGGCATTGTGGGCGTCCTCCGCTCATCCCGCCCCCGATCGCTTCACCCAACGCAGAAAAGCCGTTATCCGAAAAACTGCGCGAGGACCGACCTTTCGGGAGGCCAAGGCGCATGCGCGAGATCCCTGCCTCGTTCTCAGGTCACGTGCAGAGCTTTCTTCGGCGAGCTCCGTCCCTTGACTGTGACGTCACCGCGTTGCATTGTGGGGCTTGTCGTTTTCCTTCGGACTAGCCTCGGGCAGCGATGGACGGCGGGGACTCGGCTTCCCAGAAAGCCATGCGGGCGGGGGGCAGGACCGTCTCACCCTCGAGGCCTAAGATGGTGGCTGCCTTCCCGGGGAGCTTCGCTCTACCCGAGGCGGGTCTCAGCATTTGGGCCCAGGGCGGCGCAGCCCCGCCTCGGGCTCCCCAGCTGTGAGAGGTGGGGCTGGGAGCAGTGACCCCGAGCGTGGCGGGACTCCCGTCACCCCGAGCCTCAGTTTCCCCTCACCCCGCGACTGACCCTGGTTGGGGCAGCTGTTCCCAGCCTCAGTTTCCCTGTCTGCGCAGGCACTGACCCTCCCCTCTTCCCCCCTCCCGCCCTGCGGCTCTGGGGACTCTGAAGCTAGGCGCTGCCCTCCCTGGCCGGCCGCCCCGTGGAGACGGGCCATGGCGGACCGAGGGGGCGGCGACGCCTGGCAGGGGAGGCCCGACTGCGAGGCAACGTCGGACACGGGCTCGCTCAGCGACTCGGACTCGGACTTGGACTCGGACTGGGACGGGCAGGAGGCCGGGCTGTCCCCGGGGGAGCCGCTGTGCCTGGAGGAGGCGATCACCTCGGAGGACGACGAGCCCCCCGCAGAGCCCCCGCAGCCCGCCGGGAGCCCCGCGCGGCCCTTCCACCTGCGGGGCATGAGCCCCACCTTCTCCCTGCGCAGCCGCAGCATCTTCGAGGGCTTGGACGGGGCGGCCCGGGCCCCCACCCCGGGGACCCCCGCCCTGGCTGACACCGCCACCTTCAAGCGGCCCCTGCCGCCCCCCGGGCCCCTGCCCAGGCCCGGCCCGCCCCAGGTCCCCGACTACGTGACCCATCCCGAGCGCTGGACCAAGTACAGCCTGGAGGACGTGCCCGAGGGCAGCGACCAAAGCAACCACGCCGTGGCCCTCCAGTTCCTGGGGGACCTGAAGCGGAGGGCGGGCGGGCAAAGCCCCGCACCCCAGCAAAGCTGCGCCCCCTCCTTCAACCAGGATCCCTCGAGCCGCGGGGCTGGCAGGATCGTGTTCACCAAGCCCGCCAAGGCCGGCGAGCGCAAGCGGCCCCCGTGGAGGGAGCCCGGGGAGGAGCTGGTGGCGCTGGGCCACCTGGGCTCTGCGCCAGGAGAGGGCGAGGGTGAGGAGCGCCGGAGGACGCAGGCGGAGCCCCAGGACGCCGACATGAGGGAGGAGGAGGAGCCTGCCCACCAGCACCCCGCTGTGCCTGTGGGCTTCCACGGCAGCAAAAAGAGGAGCAGGGAGCATCTGCGACCCAAGGGGACCACGGAGGAAGAGGGCGAGGAAGCCTGAGGGTACCCCTCCAGGACAGGCAGCCTCTGAGCCGGGCTGGTGGCAGGGAGCTCACTACCCTGTGTGGAAGCCCTTTCCATCCCTGGACAGCTCTTAGCATCCCCCAGCTCTTGTGCCACTGAAATAGGCCTTGTTGACCTCCCCTCCCCCGAGCTCCCAGGAACGGGGGTCTCCCCTCGTTGTGGTTGGAGAAGGGGTCACATTAACCAAACCAAATGCGGTCAGCAGAAGGGAGAACGGCCTTCTTGAGGGGTGGGCGGGCCTCGCTCCCACACTGATGGCCCTGATCACATCTCCTTTGGGAAATGAGATGGGGCTTCTTGTCTGTCAGCCCCCCAACCCCTCTGGCTTGGTTTGCCCTTGTGAGGACAATAAAAGGTTTCCATGAAGTCTGAGCCTCTCTGGTGTCTCCTTGCCCATCCAGCGGGCCATTGCAGGGGACCAGCCCCCTGGGGTTCAGCGGGCTCTCAGGGGCCCACTCACTGGCCAGCATAGTACAGGCCACTTTCCTGCTCCTCCAATGTCTGGGGCTCTTCCTGCTCCCTGGCAGAAGTGAGCTTCCCAGCTTATACAGGGGTCTTCTGCTTGGGTAGATGGCACAGGGACAGAGGGTGCCTTCACGCTGGCAATGGGGGTCACCAGGGCTTGGAGCATCCATCCTTATCCACACAAGTCTGGGTTTTATTCCCAGAATGACCTCAATCCCTGCCCTCCATGGGGGTGGCCCCAGGAGGATGTTTCCCTGAGGGAGATATCCGATCTTAGAAGCCACTGTCTTCTATATAGGAGGAAAGTACAGCCCAGGGAGGGAGCAAGGTCCTGCACAGCCACCTACACTGGGGCCAAAGAGTGAGTGGATGTGGGGTGAGGGGCAGGCCCTGGTGCTTCTGGTCCCTGGTCGTGCCTCACACGCACTCACACACACACACTTCCAAGGCTATCTCTGCTGTGCTCAACTCCATGCAGTCAGTGCTCAGGGGCTCCAGCTGAGCAGGAGGGGTATGGGAGGGAGACCACCAGAGGGCACGCAGGAAAGGCCCGGTTTTCTCAGGCTACCCTGCATCGGCCTTTACTTGCCTTCTGGGACCTGTTTCCACAGTTTCAGAGTTGGGCGGGTCAATGAGGTCACCCATATTGACCAAGGATTTCCTGACAATTGGTTACCCACCCTTTACCTAAAGACTCCCAGTGGGGGAGCCCACTGTCCCCTGTGATTGCTCACTGACCTTCTCCCACCCCAGTCTTCATTGGATGCTAGAGAGTAGTCCGATCCCTTCATCTTACAGAAGAGACAACAGGCATAGAGGGAAGGGCCTTAGTGCCTAGGGTTGTCCGGTGTGCCACCTGGCTGCAGGAGTGGGTGTGGGGCATCCTGGCTGGAGCAAGCAGGCTGCCAGCTGGGGCTCAGTGCCAAGGCTCAGCTAATTCCATTATTGATGAACATCCTAAAGGGTTGTAATCCCATTAGTGCAGGCTCTCCAAGGAGTGGAGGAGGAAGGCCAGGGGTGCTAAGCATGAAAGTGAGGCAGCTTTCCCAATTGCTTTCCTGGCACTGAGCCCCTGGTGAGGAAGGGCTCCAGCCAATCAGGAGCAGGGGCTGCGGGGATGCATTTCCCAGAAATTCAATTTAATCAAGGGGCATTAATCCAAAGGCTGTCAGGGAGGGGCAGTGTGGGGAGTGGGGCTGCCAACCTCTCCAGGATGGCCATCAGGCTGATGGCCCTGAGGACTCAGACCCTCTTAGGACAAGTGGACAGGGTGTTAGGGAGGATGCAATGCTCTGGAGGGAACTTGTCTTCCAGGAAAGGATGGAATAGCTCCAGCAGCTAGCACCCACATGGTATAGCACACTTTGGGGGTACAGAAGTTGCATAATTCTTGTCCTTGGGGAGCTCATCATGTGTGTTGGAGATAGGGGCAGAGAACACCAAACCAAGGGGGTTCAGAATTGTATAATCCTTTGTAAACAACTCATTCGATCCTCAACACCTTGATCTGCACTGTGCTCCTAAGAGCCAGCAAGGTCCTTGTGCTAGAGGGAGGTGAAGTGAACCTAAGGAGGTTTAAGTTTCAGGAAGGAAGCCAGAGGAGTAGGGCTAAGCAATCATGCCACTCCTACAGGCAGTCTTGAACACCAAGTAGAAGAAGCTTCAGGGAAGCTTCAAGGTGGAGGCACATTTGGGGGCATTCTGGGGTGCAGAATGCCTGAATCTGCCCTGGGGGAGAATCAATAGGCTCTGCCTTGGAAGTGGAGGCCAGATTCAGAGAGGCAGACCCATTATGTATGCAATGTTCTCAGGTTTTGTCCAATTCGGTGAATGGACAGAAATTGTTTTCTAGTTACCATCATCTGAATGGACTTCCAGTGGCCCTTCCAGCCCAGAAAGGCTGCTGTGGGTATCTGCTGCCAGAGGAAAGGGCCTGAGGGCTGGGGCGTACTAGGCCTTAGCAGAAGTGAGAGACCAGAGTGTTTCCCATCACTGGACCCTTCTGGCCCTCAGGTCACCAGAAATGGAGTGTTGTACGAGTACCTTCATATCTCCCAATCCATCACTTGCTCAGAACCCTGTGACATTACGGATGACTGGTGGCTGTACAGCCTCTGCTAGACAATCTGGGGGGAGCTCATTACCATCCCAATCTCGTGGCTAAGTTTCCCTCCCTCCCTCCATCGAGGCTTTCCCTGGGATTTCTTTGTTGTCAGTTCTGTCTTTCAAGGCCAAGGAGAGGAAGTCACAGACTGATAGAATTTGGGGAGTTAAGAGGGACCTCAGGGACTGTGTAGTCCAGCTCATACCCCAAAGCAATCCCATCTATAGCGTATCACCTGAGCTCTATTTGTCCATCCCTCTGCAGACGTCCAGCCTCGAATTTCCAACTGTCAACTGGATATCTCCAAACATGTTCCACAGACATCTTGAACTCAAAACCAAACTCATTATATTTCCCCCGACTGCTCCCTGTCCTTCACCTACCTTTCCTATTGCTGTTTGTCCTAAGTTTTCAAAGAGGACGAAGACATCATGGGGCCATGTCTTGACTTGTGCATGAATTAGATTTAAGTGAGGCAAAACTGCACAAAGTCATCAGCCTCGCTCTTCCTGAGTCATTGAAGTCCAGTAGCAAGACAAGTCAGGGCAAGTAGCAATGGACCAGGTTGCAGTGGATGACCTTGGCATCGTCAATGTCTGACGGAGCTGTCAGTGCTCTACAGTGCCTGCTTCATGGCTCTTGGAACAAATTGTTCTCATCCACCCATTCCACCGAGGGAAGTCTTCACATGCTTGGGGTGTATGGGGTGTTGAGGAAGGACCAGCACCTCTCGTGTGAGGGCTTGCCAAGTCCTTTTCAGGGCTGCTTATCAACCTTTGGTGTTCACCTTTCACCCAACTGTCACCTGTGGCTCCAAGAAGCTGTAGCACATGCTGTGGCCACATCACAATAAAAACAAATTAGCGAACAGGCTAAACCAACAGGCCTCAAAACCGTCATTGAGTTGGGGGAATGTTTACCTTCTCTGTTACTGTGGAGGGCAACACCATCCTTCCATTCCTCAGATGACTAACCTAGGTGTCATCCTGGACTCCGACCTCTCACTCCCCCATGTCCAGTATGGTTCCAAGGCCTATCGATTTCAACTCTGCCACATCTCTGGTAGATTTCACCTCTTTAGCATCTCTGGTAGATTTCACCTTTGCAGCATCTCTGGTAGATTTCACCTCTGCCATATCTCTGGGAGATTTCACCTCTTCAGCATCTCTGGTAGATTTCACCTTTGCAGCATCTCTGGTAGATTTCACCTCTGCCATACCTCTGGTAGATTTCACCTCTTCAGCATCTCTGGTAGATTTCACCTTTGCAGCATCTCTGGTAGATTCCATCTCTTCAGCATCTCTGACATTGCCCCCAACCTGGTGCAGAGCCTAATCAACTCATGCCTGTATTGTTGCAGCAGCTGCTGGTGGGGGCAGGGGGGGGCAGGTCTGCCTGTCTCAAGTCTCTCCCCATGCCAGTCCATCCTTTATTCAGCCACTAAAGTGATTTTTCTAAAGCCCATGTCTGGCCATGTCACTCCCCTACTCAGCAAACTCCGGTGGCTTCCTGTTATCCCCTGGATCAAACACAAAATGCTGTTTGGCCTTCAAAACCCTTAATAACCCACCACCTCCTCCTTTTCCAGTCTCCTTCCACCTTGCTCCTGAACACAGACCTTTCAGTTCCAGACCACCAGCCTCTTGGCTGTTCTCCCAGCTCCAGGCATTTTCACGAGCTGTCTCCCTTGGCTGGAACTGAAAATTTTCTTTCTTTGCTTACCAGACTTAATGAGTGAAAATCAGGCACCTCTGACTCTTGGCTTTTCTGGCATCTTTCTAGTCTCAACTAAAACCCCATCTTCCACAAGAAGCCTTCCCTGACCACCATGCTCCCCTTAATGTTAGTGCTTACTCTCTAATAACGATCTCCAATTCATCCTTGAGTCTGTAACTTATTTGTACATAGTTCTTTTCATGTTCTCGCTCTCCCATTAGAGCATAAGGTCCTTGTGGGCAGGGAGTCTTTTGCCTTACTTTGCATCCCCAGTGCCTGCATGTGCCTGGCACACAGTAGGTATTTAATATTTATTGGCTTGACCTGAGTTGACAGGTAGTCATTCAGCCTCTACTTGAAGTCCTCCAGTGAAGGAAAGTCTACAACCTTCTAGGCAGCCCAGTGTAACTTAGGACAACTTCCTCTCTTAGCGAATCCTGAGTTTTTCCAGAGGTCTCATCCCCCTTGCACATGACAAGCCTTCAAATACCCAAAGACCGCTCTTGTGTCCCCACTAAGTCTTCTCTTTTGAGGCTTCTGTCAGACTCAGTCACATGCAGTTGCTGGAGCTGGAGGAGAAGCAGAAGAGAGCCTGGAACCTCCCAGAAAAGCAGGCCACAGAGGTAGAAAGCGCTAAGACCCAGGGCCCCAAATCCTGAGCTAGAATGCGGATGTGGGGCCAGAGCCACAGGGGCTGACATTTCAAGGGCCAACCAAGGGGCACGGGTCCTGGATGGATCAAGAGAAACACCTGGGAAAGATGTGCTGTGTGGCCAGGGGCTCATGAAGATTCAGTGTAGAAAGAAGAAAACAAGAAAGCTCAGGAGAGAAGCAAACTGGGCCTTTTTGCTATTTCCCTTTGAAATTTAATATACATTTTAAACAACTGTGCTTCAGAAGATCATGGCTTCAGATACAATCCTTTTTTGCTCTTCGAATGCTGAAATACTCACGTCTGTTGATGAAGTTCTTAGTACAAAGCAAGTTAATTTTTAAAATGGAAAAGCAGAAAAATGCCAATAAATCTGACAGCAAACGCTAAAAGCTGGAGAATGATGGGCAGTTCAGGGCTCCAACTGAACAGCTGCATGGGACCCATCATCTCCCTCGTCCCTGGTTCTTGGGCTAGAGCTGCCTGATCACTGACCCTGCTCACGAAGCCTGACAAGCAAAGACAAAACTTCTAGATACGAAACGTCACAGGCTGGAGAAACTGCCATCTCCAGACCCAGAAAATGTGCCAGCTGCGGCTGCAGGAACATCAAGGACTGAGAACTTCTTCCTGGAGAGGAATTCGCCCTCCTCCTCCTCCTCCTCCTCCTCCACTGCTGTTACCTAGAGGGGCAGCATTGGGGGAAAAATGGAATTTGGAGGGGCTGAGTCCCAGATCAGTGCTTGGTAGCTGTGTGACCTGGTAAATGCTCAGTGCTTGGTAACCACGGATTGGGTGAGCCACTTAACTTCCTTCATCCTCAGTCCCCTCCTCTGTAAAATGGAGGCCATGCCATTCACTCCTGGGCCAGTTGAAAGGGCTTTGCAGAAATTGGAGGTGGTGATAGTGGGAGAGTCCTCCCTGGAGGGAGGAGGATGGCCGAGATGCCCTCCAGAGAGCCCACGCAGGTCGAGGCCTCTCTGAAAGGCAGCTTCTTTCTTGCTACAGCCTGAGGTCTCCTGTCCCCCCAGGAGCTAGCCACTAGGAGGTCCCCTGGTCGGCTGGAACCAGAACAGAAGTAGAGGCCCAGCCCAGCTGCCTCTGCCCCTGGAAGGTAGCCGGCTCTTCTGGTGGCTTTCTCCCCTGACCCTGATGACCACAATGCCTCTGTTCCTAGGCTTTGTATCTGTTTTCTCCCTCCAGTAAGAGAGAAGGGCCAAGGGCCTCTCTGGGCTGAGCTCAAGACATTGGGAAGATCAAGCTCTGGCCAAGACAGCAGAGAATCCTGAAAGACCAGAACTGAACAGAGCCCGAGGTCCTCTTTTTACAGGAGAGAAACTGAAACCCAGACAGGGAAAGGGAGTAAAGATCTCTAATGAGCTCAGAGCCTGTCTTGCCCAGGTGCCTCATGGTACCAAGGAGCAACTAGGGGGCACCGTAGTGCACGGAGTACCAGCCCTGGAGTCAGGAAGACCTGAGTTCAAATGCAACTTCGGATGCTCACTAGCTGTGTGACCCTGGGCAAATTACTTAACCTTGTTTTCCTCAGTTCTCATCTGTCAAATGATCCGAAGAAGGAAATGGCAAACTGCTTCAATATCTTTGCCAAGAAAACACCAAATGGCATCGCAAAGAGCTGGACACAACTGAACCACAACAGCCAAGGGGTAGAAGGAAGGGGCTTCCTGAGGCCCCCTGCTGAGGAGGTATTAGAAGCAAGGCCAAGGACTTCCTGACTTCCCGACTATCCCCTTACGCACAGGCTCAGCAGCATCTCTTAGCTGAGAAGAATCTCTAGTCCCATCCTCCCTGCTCGCCTGGATGCAGCTGGCCAAAGCTTCCTCCCTGCCATGCCCAGGCTCTGAATGCAGGGCGGGCAGACCCGGCGTCCCCACAGTTTAGAAGAGGAAACAGGCCCAGAGGGGAGAAGACTGTCCCAAGGTCACACAGCGAGTCCCTCAGCCTTACTTGGATAGTTTGGTGGGAGCTGGCACTCCATGGAGCTGGCCCTGGTCAGCGTGTCTGCCATGGTGGACAGGACGACTGTGCAGTAATTGATCTGAAATACAAAATGGATGCTCCACTGCTGGTGCTGGCTGGAAGCCCTTCCCTGTCCTCCTGTGCCTGAGCCCTCACGCCCCAAGCTGACTGCCTGTCCTCCAACCCCACGCCCCCCTCCACCCTGCTTCTCCCTCCACCTGCTGCAGATGGGAGAGAAAGCCAGGGGCCAGTGCTGGATCTTTACTTGTGACTCCAGGACCCGAATGCGCTTTTCTTGTTCTCTCAGGCCTGCCACGTGTTGGCTGATGAAATCCACCCTATGGAAAAAGACATGTTTCTGGGAGCCGCAGGAAGAAGCCCTTCCCTGGAGGGGCTTCCGGACCCCTGCCAGGCCAGCGGGGTTCGGGGGAGATTCTGAGCTGAAAGGGCCCTCAGATACAGACTCCTCATCTTACAAGCCAGGAAGGTGAGGCCCAGCGAGGGGAAAGGTCTTCTGACTCAAGGCCATCACCTTCTGTATAATGATCTCTGAAGGGCCTTCTGCCTAAGCAGAACATCCCTCTATGAGAGGGAGCTGGGCCCCTTCTAAAGGCCTTGCCAGCCATGATGGGCCATGAGCTCCCCTGGGGACCCAAGCAATGGGCCTGAGTTCCCTTCAGGACAGGCCTCTCAGATGCTGGGGGCTGCCAGCCTCTGTCCTGCCCACAAGGGCCTATCTGGTATCCCCCTGGGGAAGGGCTTCCAGCCAAGCCCAGCAGTAATTACTCACTGAAGAGCAGAGAGATCTCCATCAGGAGATCAGGCCACAAAGAGCCAGAGACACACTTAGGTTTGTTCCCAGGAGAAGGGAAGGAGACACCCGGTCATGCCAGCTCCTCATACCCAGCAGACACTCTGAGGCCTCTCTCTGGGACATGGGGCTTCTGAGGTTAGCCCTGCCCCGGGCAGCTGGCTGTCCTCTCCCAGGCCCCTCATTGGGCCAGGTTGCCAGACTGACTTCGCTTCTCCAGAGGGCACAAGCCCCACACAAGAGCAGAAAGAGACCAGATCTAGATGTCAGTGATCACGAATCCAACTTCCACATCTTACAGATGAGGAAACCGAGGCCCAGAAGAGGGGAAGATGAGCCCTCAGAGGCTCACTGATGACACGCTCCTGTCCCAGATGTCATCCAGTTCTAATGCCTCCATTTTACCGATGGGGAAACTGAGGCTAGAGGCGGGAATGGTTTCACTCAAGGCTGCCCAAGTGCCAGAGATGGATCTGAACCCAAGTCTTGTGCCTCCAGTTCCAGCGCCATCCCCATGGCACTGGGGGTCATTGAGATTCTTTGAGCCTCAGTTTTCCCATCTGTACAGGATGGTGATAATCTTTGCATTACCTACATCAGGGAGGCTCTTGAGAAGAAGGGGCATTGTGGCCCTTAAAGTTTAGGGGCTAGGGATGGGGACAGTGCTAGGGAGCCCTCCGGGAAAGGGGCAGTGTGGTGCAGTAGACAACGCACTGTCCTTGGAGTCGGGCAGGCCTGGATCCAGCCCCGCCTCAGACACTCACTAGGGGTGACCCAGCATGAAGTCTTTCCTCTCTGTTGGTTCTATCCAGTTTATCCTGCTCCTAGCTTGTCTGCATATTGTCTCTCCCATTAGATTAGGAGCCCCTCGGTGCTTGGCATGTGGCTTGGCACACAGTAAGTGCTTAATAAATGCTCACTGATTTGACTTAACCTGTAAAATGAGGAGTTTGGATTCCATGACCTCTAAGATCCCTTCTGGCACCAAATCTATGATCTTATGAAATCATAGATGTGGCTCCTTTTGGTATGGGGGCAACCTTTGAGTCTAGGAGGTGATGCCACAGAGTCCAAGCACTGGCTGCTCCAGCCAAACTGGAAAGCTTGGAAGAGGCCTGACCCAGGCTGGCTGAGGGCAGAGGCTCATCCCCAGGAAAATCAATGGCCAAAGTCCCAGAGGAGTTGGGACAGATCCTCAAGGTACCAAGTTCTGCAGGGCTATTACCCCTCCTGGATAAGTAAGCATCTCAACCTGATTCCAGACCATTGGAAAGCCAGCTGGGGGGCACTTTTGGGGTCCCAGGAGAGTTCTCTGTCTTCTCCTCCTGCTCAGATTTGGCCCTGTGCTGTTTTGGGGGGCAGACTCCTGACAGCTGGGGGTCCCAGGGCCAAGTCACCAGCCAGGCCAACAAGGGACAGGGAAGATGGTGCTCAGTCGGGAAAGAAGGGTCTGGGAGGCTTTGCTACCCTTCGGGGAACCCTGAGTTGGGGCAGCTTCCTCCGAGGCTCGAGAAAGACGGGGATAGAGACGCTCACCTGTGGCATATTTTTTTTAATGTTTCCTTGGTACTTTCTTTCCTCCTTTTCTCTAGATTGGCCAAAAAGTTTTCCTTTTGTACCGTTTCCCAGGTGACAATTTTCTGGTCCAAGCTATCAGGCAAGTCTCTCTCTAGGTGGGAAGATGTGAAGTAAGTACTTCTTTTTTTTTTTTATTTGAAGTGAGTTTTTTGGAAGGAGAAGGTGGACTTGGGGGTTGGAAAATAAAGCAAGGATCGTGGGAGGTCCTGACATCCAGGGGAAGGGGCCAGGACCAAAATGGGAGGAGAGTCCCGCAGCTGCTCTGGCCTTAGCAGCAACACAGCAGCAGAAGGCCTCTGCTGGAGAGAAGGGGCCCCAAGTCTGCTGACCCAGCACACTGGAGTCTCAGGCCTCAGAGCTGTACACAGACCCCTGTGCCCACATTATCCCTCTCTAGGTCTCTCACTCTTTTTCTCCTTCCTCTCTCCCTCCCCCCATACGCCTCTCTGTTTCCCTCTCCTATCCTCTGTCTGTCTCTCTCCTCTCTTTTTGGGCTCAGTCCATGGGTTAGGAGCCAGCTGGGGCCTGGCTTAGCCTTACATCCATACCCTCCATGTAGCCTCAACCAGGGTCTGTCTGTGCCCAGCCTGTGCAGCAGCTTAGGATCCACTGCCAGAGGCTCAGGAAGGTCATGGCCACAGCTGGCAGGTTGTACTCCAAACACATGGACCATTGAGGACTCAGCACCCCACCTTTGCTGCCAGTATGTGTCCTGGGAGCAGGGGTAGTCAAATATCCTCTATCACCCCACACCACCCCTTGTGAGGGGGAAGAGCACCTCAGGAACCCGGGAGGGCCAACAGGATGTGGATAGGAGGGGTGTGCCCACAGGCCTCCTCCTGGCTCCTCGGGAAGCTTTGGGCTCTCTCCTGATGCCTGGGTCTCGGCCAGATTGAGATGGGGGAGGGGATTCATCTGCTTATCCTCAGAAAGCCCCCCAGGCTGTGGATTCGGTCTCCCCCTCCCCCACCCCAGGCCTGGCCACAGCTGCTGCTCACCCAGATGTTCCCTCTTGTGCTCTTCCTGCTTAAAGGCCTTTTTGAGGATGAGGCTGAGATGACTGAGCAGGATGAAGGGTGGAGCCAGGGCGGGGCGCTCGTGGTACTCCACAATGAGGTTGTAGCGTTGGAATTTCCAGAAGATGTCTGCATTGCCCTGGACTACTTGGAAGGTGTAGCTGAGGCAGACCCAGCAAGAGGCCTTGGTTAGTGTGAAAGCTGAGCTGCGGACATCAGCAGCCGGCCTCTGTCCAAAGCTCCGAGGCTCCCCAAGGGCTGGCGCCTGCCCTCCCTCACCTCCTGTGTCACACCAATGGCGACCCCAACCCTGCCCTTCCATTTCTCCCCTGCTGACCACACCTACTAGCCCTCCGGCCCCCTTTCCAGCCTGCGAGCTTGTTCTTCATCCAGAGGCTCAAACACCTTGGCCAGGGTTCAGGCCACCTCCTGTGTGTCAGGCCAGGTGGTTCTGGGACCCCGTGTCTCTGGTGCTCGAGGGGCTTTAACTGGGTGTCCCTACAACACCCTCCTCAGCACAAGGGTTTTGATGCCTTGAGGAAACAGGCTCGGAGCAGAGATCCTCTGGGGCAACGCTCACACTGGCACCACCCGAGCCTCTCCGTGCACGTCCAACCACAGCTGGTGTTTACAGGGGCCGAAATCACTTGAGTCACATTGTGCCCGCGTAGATAGAGATGGAGAGACAGACAGACAGAGACACAAAAGGAGGAGGAGGAGGAGGAGACAGAGAGACAGACAGAGGAAAGAGAGAGAGGAGGAAGGAGACAGAGACAGAACACAGAAAGAAACAGAGAGGGGAGGAGGGGGAGGAGAGACAGAGAGAGAGAGAGTGTGTGTGTGTGTGTGTGTGTGTGTGTGTGTGTGTGTGTGCTCGCGGCCCTGAGCTTGGGGATGATGGCAGAGGGGCAGGAGTGGACTTGGGTGGGTCCAGTCTCCTGGCCCTTGGGGAGCTCACAGTCTGGCTGGGGAGACAAGGCACATATGTCGGTCTGAGCCTGGGGGCCAGGGAGGGGGCAGGGCTGGTGTGAAGAGGAGGCTAGTGACAAGAGGAGGAGGAATAGGGTCTCCACAGGCATGAGAAGGGAAGTAGCTGAGGGGCCCCAGGAGGGAAAGAGGCTGCATGTGCACTAGACACGGCCCAGATCAGGCTGGCCCTTGGGGGCAAGGGGAAGTTGAGGTGGGGGCTGGGAGCGGAACTCCTTAGCAGATGGATGGGACAAAGGGCAAAGGGGGATTGGGGGGAGCATGAGCAGGGTCTGTGCTGGGAAGCTACAGCTTGAATGTCACGTCAGCAGATCTGGGGGGAGCCTGTAGCACCAAGGCAGGGGGTCCTCAATTACTTCATGTGTAACAAGGCCCTCGAAGGGCCAACCCAGCTCTAATATTTTAAGAACTGGGGGGTCATGGTGACCTGGGCTTCTGCAGGTGCCAGCTTTGCCACAGACTGATTCTGTCACCCTGAGATCCTCAATTTCTTTGCCTGGGCACTGGGGAGGCTAAGTCGCCTCAATTTCTTTGCCTGGGCACTGGGGAGGCTAACCCTTTCCTACCAGCCTCAAAGGGCTGCCAAAACCTGGGATGTGAGGCCACATTTACACTGGTTTTCAGGCTTTCCCTCTCTCCTCTGATACAGAGGGCATCCTCCCCCATGTTTCAGCAGACTCTCTTTGTCCCTCAGTGGCCAGCTTCCTGTTGTCCCCTAGGAAGCACCTCCTCAAAGCCTCTCCAGCTGGGTAGGACCTGCCAGGACCCTCTCCCCTCACACCCTCCCCACGTGGACAGAGTCTGAGTCTCTTCTCTCCTGTGAGAGACAATTGGATGAGAACATTCATGGAGGTTCATTTTGTCAGACCCCACCATCATTATTGGTAGAAATTAATTAGAGAGCGAGGGAGGGCCACTGCTGTCCTGGCTGGTGGGGTGAGCAGATGGGACATAGGACTGGAGTTTAACAGGGGCTGAGTGTCCCCAGGCTCCTATCTACTCTCCTGGGACTAGAACAACCTGTTCCCCCCTCCCTCTGTCAGGAGACCTTCCCCAAGCCCAGGGGAGACAGCCTTGGCTGCAGTGGTCAGGAGAGACCTCTGGGAGGAGGAGGGTCTGGAAAGGGATGGGCCCCGAAGGCCTCACCCACCTGAACATGGCAATCAGCAGGTTCATGAGTAGCACATTGGTGACCAGCAGGAAAGTGACCAAGAGCAGGATGACCAGCCAGTTGGCGTAGAGGTTAGGGCACGAGGGGGAGTTCTCCAGCAGCAGGGGGTGAGCTGAACAGTTCACTCGAGCCTCTGAAACAAACACAAGAGCCTGATTCTGGTTTCTGACCATTCATTCATACTAGCCTCACTCTCTGCCCTTTCTTTATCACAACACTATGGAAGAAGGATGGGGAATTCCCACCCCTCCTCATTGTACACATGAGTGAACTGAGGCCCAGGGCCACGAGTGCAGGCAGCAGAACAGCCCAGACACCATGCTGGCCCACAGGGGACAAAGCAGATGAATATGCACCAGCCACCCAACCACTGCCCAGACTGCTTGCCAGGAAGCATGGTGCCCTCTAAAATGTTGCCAGTGGACTTCCAGGAGCTGAGATGGCAAAGTAAGCAGTAAATCACTGTAACTCTCCCATATTCACCTCCAAACAACTGAAAATAGTGCCCCAAAACAGATCCTGGAACAGCAGAACCAGCAAAAACATGGTATGAAACAATCTTTGAGCCCAAGAAACTTGGAGGATTGGCAGGAAAAGTCTGTCTTGCTTGGGTAAAAGGGGAGCCCAGGGAAGAACAGAAAAGGTCCCAGCAAGCCCCACCTCAGCAAGCCAGCAATCGATCCTGAGCCCCCCAGTGTGGTGGAGCAGACAAACGTCGGCACCAGGACCCCCGTGTGCCTTGGCACAGCCACGGTAATGGGCAGATTCTGGCTCTGGGAACTGCCGAGTGCTTCAGCTAAGTGCTCAGTAAACAGGCAGCTCCCAGGTACCCCAGGGAAACTCAGAATCAGCCCCATCGGCCTCCACACACACCAGACACCAGCACTAGGACCTTGGCTCAGCACCAGGTAAACCGCCAGACCTCTACAGCCTCCAGCAGCACCAGCCATCCTCCACACCACCCCCTCGGTGCAGCACCAGATACGAGGGTCCTCCATGGGCCTCAGGGCAACATCAGTGCAGCACCAGGTAAACAGCCAGGGCCTGCAGCCCCTGGCACGAGAAGCCTGAGACGGGCAAAAAAAAAGAAGATTCTGACCATAAAAAGTTATTACAGTGACAGGGAAAATCAAGGTACAAACTCAGAAGAAGATGAGAAAGTCAAAACACCTACGGGCAAAACCCCAGATAAAAATGGAAAGTGGTCTCAAGTCCACAAGGAGTCACGGAAGAGCTGAAAATGGAGCTTAAAAATCACATGAGAGAGGCAGAAGAAAAACTGGGAAAATAAATGAGAGTGAGGCAAGAGGATTATGAAAAGAAAGTCAACAGCTTGGAAAACAAGTCCTTAAAAAGTAGAATTGGCCAAATGGAAAAGAAGATACAAAAATCCACTGAAAAAAACAACTCCTTAAGGAGGACAGTTGGCTAAATGGAAAAGGAAGCACACAAGATAACTGAGGAAAACAACTAAAAGTTAGAATTGGGCAAGTGAAAACTAATGACTCTACAAGATATCAAACATCAACCAAATGAAGTCAAAAGAATGAAAAAAAAAAGAAGAAAATGTAAAAGGTACATAGCAAAAACAACTGACCTAGAAAACAGAGCCAGGAGGGACAATGTCAGAATCACTGGACCTCCTAAAAGCCATAATCAAAAGGAGGACCTGGACAGCATCTTTCAAGAAATTATCAAGGCAAACTGCCCTGATGTCCTGGAACCAGAGGGCAGAACAGGCATTGAAAGAAGCCATCAATCACTTTGGGAAAGAGACCCCAAAATAAAAACTCCAAGGAACATTAGAGCCAAATTACAAAACCATCAGGTCAAGGAAAAAGTGGCCAGTGAGTGACTAGAAAGAAATGATTCAGCTATCAGGGAGCCACAATCAGGATTATATAAGACTCAGCAGCTGCAACATTAAAAAATTAGAGACCACGGAACATGATATTCCAGAAGGCAAAGGAGCCTGACAACCAAGAATCACCTGCCTAGTGAAATTACGCATAATAATCAGGACAAAAATGGCCATTCGGTGAAATAGAAGGATTTCAAGCTTTCATAGAAGGAAGCCTAGAATCCAACCAAAAATTTGATCTCCAACATCGAGACCCAGGAGAAGCATAAACAGGGAAAAAGGGAAAAGAAAACATAAGAGATTCAGTATAGCTGTGCTGTTTACATGCCCACGTGGGAACATAATACTTGTAATTCTTCAATGTTACAGCACCAATACTTGATGGGTTGTTGTCCTTCGTTCTGGAAGACCAAAATGACATCACTATGCTAGAGTCAAGTTTCAACTTGTCTGACTGTGGCTGATCAGACTGATACGAGCTCACTCGGAATGCTCTACCCCAGGTCAAGCACAAATAGTCCCTGTGAACATTTGGGGTGGATACTCCAAACTTGGGCATCCTGTGTTTCCTTTAGGCTGTTTCAATTCTGCTTTGCTCATAGAGCACAGCACCTTCTCTGATGTGGGAACACCGTGCTGGGCGGTGCTGTGCCAGGGTCTCCCATGTCACACAATCAATTCCAATGTTCTTGACACAGATCTTGAGAGTGTCCTTGTATCATTTCTTCTGACCACCGTGTGAATGCTTGCCCTGTGTGAGTTCTCCATAAAACAGTCTTTTTGGCAAGCGTACATTTTGCATTTGAAAAACATGGCCAGCCCATCAGAGTTACCCTCTCTGAAGAAGAGTTTGAATGCTTGGCAGTTTAGTTCAAGTAAGGACCTTAGTGTCTGGTACCTTACCGTGCCAGGTGATCTTCAGAATCTTCCTAAGACAATTCAAATGGAATCAATTCAGTTTCCTGGCATGGCACTGATAGACTGTCCAGGTTTCACAGGCATACAACAGTGAGGTCAGCACCATGGCTCTGTAGACCTTCATTTTGGTAATCAGTCTAATATCTCTTCTCTCCCATACTTTCCTTCAGAGCTTCCCAAACACTGAGCTAGCTCTGGCAATGGGTGCGTCAACCTCATTATCAGCGTGTACATCCCTGGAAAGTACACAACCAAAGTAAGTGAGCCTACCCACAGCATTCGAAACATGTCCATTTGCTGTAACCAATGGTTCCACATATGGATGATGTAGTGGTGGCTGATAGAGCACCTGTGTTTTCTTGGTGTTAATTATTAGGCCAAAATTAGTACGAGCAGCAGAGAACTGGTCCATACATCTCATCTTCAGAGGCTGCACTGAGTGCACAATCATCTGCAAACAGAAACTCACGCACCAACACTGCCTCCACTTTACACATAGACGGAGGGTATGGGTATAAGATGAATTTGAGGGAATGACATAAAAAATAAGGGATGAGAAAGAGGAGTACACTGGGTGCGGAAGGAAGGGAGAGGTAGAATACGATAAACATTTCACATGAAGAGGCACAAAAGACCTATTAGAGTGGAAGGAAAGATGGGAGGGTGGGTGATGGGCATTGCTTGAACTTTCCTCTCATTAGTACTGACTCAAAGAGGGAATGATATACACAATCAGTTGAATATAGAAATCTATCTTACCTGACAGGGAAGTAGGAGGGGATGAGATTAAGTAAAGTGTGTGTTTGTGGGGGGGTGGGGAATGACAGAAGGGATGGCAGATTGGGGCAGGTGGTAGACAGAAGCAAAACACTGGTGAGGAGGGAAGGAGTGAAAGGAGAGAGAAGGCAAACAAGAGAAAAATAGGATGGAGGGAAATACACAGTTAGTATTCATAACTGTGAATGTGAATGGGATGAATTCTCTCATAAAACAGAAGTGGATAACAGAGCAGATGAAAAACCAGAATCCTACCATATGTTGTTTACAAGAAACACACATGAAGCAGAGTGACACACACAGAATAAAGGTAAGGGGCTGGAGCAGTATCTGTTATAGTTCAGATGAAGTAAAAAAAAAAAGCAGGGGTAGCAATCCTCATCTCAGACAAAGCAAAAGAAAATAGACCTAATTAAAAGAGAGAAGGAAGGAAACTACATCTCGCTAAAAGGTACCCTCAACAATGAAGCAATATCAATACTAAACATATATGCACCAAGTGGTATAGCATCCAAATTTTTAAAGGAGAGGTTAAATGAGTTACAGGAAGAAAGAGCAAAACTATATTAGTGGAGGATCTCAACTGTCTCCTCTCAGAACTCAATAAATTCAACCAAAAATAAACAAGAAAGAAACTAAGGAGGTAAATAGAATATTAGAAAAGTTAGATATGATAGACCTTTGGAGAATGGGAACAGAAAGGAATATACCTTTTTCTCAGTAGCACAAGGCACCTGCATAAAAATTGATCTTGTTTTAGGGCATAAAAAACTCAAAATCAAATGTAGAAAGGCAGAAATATTAAATGTATTCTTTTTGGATCATGATGCAATAAAATCATATCCAACAAAGGGCAGTGGAAAGATAGATTAAAAATTAATTGGAAACTAAATAATTTAATTCTAAAGAATAAGTGGGTAAAAGAACAAATCATAGAAACAATCGATAATTTCATTAAAGACAATGATAACAGCAACATACCAAAATTTATGGGATGTAGCCAAATCAGTACTTAGGGCAAAATTTATTTCTTTAAATTCTTACACCAACAAAATAGAAAAAAGAACAGATTGATGAATTGGGCATGCAGCTAAAAAAACTAGAGAAAGAATAAATTAAAAATTTTCAACTGAGCATCAAAGTGGAAATCCTGAAAATCAAAACTGTAATAAATAAGATTAAAGGTTAAAAAATCAACAACTATTGACCTAACAAATAAATCTAGGCACTGGTATTATGAAAAAATCCAGTAATATAGATAAGCTATTGTTTAATTTGATTTAAAAAAGAAAGAAGAAAATTGAATATCCAGTATCAAAAGTGAAAAGAATGAAATCACCACCAAGGAGGAAGAAATTAAAGCAATCATTAGGAAATATTTTGCCCCATTGTATGCCAATAAATCTGACAATTTGAGTGAAACCTATGAATGTTTATGAAAATATAAATTACCCAGATTAACAGATGAGGAAATAGAATGCCTAAATAACCCTATCTTAGAAAAAGAAATCGAAGAAGCCATTAAAATGAACTCCCTAAGGAAAAATCCCTAGGGCCAGCTGAGTTCACAAGTGAATTTTACGAAACATTTAAAGAGCTACTAATTCCAACACTATATAAACTATTTGGAAAAATAGGCAAAAGAGTCCTACCAAACTCCTTTTGTGACACAAATATGGTAGTGATATCTAAACCAGCAAGAGCTAAAACAGAGAAAGAAAATTGTAGACCAATTTCCCTAATGAATATTGATGCAAAAATTTCAGACAAAATATTAGCAAGGGAATTATAGCAACATATCTCAAGGATTATACACTATGACCAGGTGGGATTTATCCCAGGAATGCAGGACTGGTTCAATATTAGGAAAACCAAAAGCGTAACTGATCATATCAACAACAAAACAAATCATATGATTATCTCAATAGATGCAGAAAAAAACTTTTGACAAAATGCAACACCTATTCCTATTAAGAACACTAGAGAGCATAGGGTTCTTTCCTTAAAATGATAAGCAGTATCCATCGAAAACCGTCAGCCGGCATTCTCTATAATGGGGATAAACCAGAAGCCTTCCCAATAAAATCAGGGGTGAAACAAGGATGCCCATTACCACATCTATTATTTAATAATTTACTAGAAATGTTAGCTGAAGCAATGAGTAGAAAAAGAAATTGAAGGAATTAGACTAGGCAATGAAGAAAGCAAACTATCATTCTTTGCAGATGATATGATGATAGAGAATCCTAGAGAACCAACTAAAAAACTACTTGAAATAATTAACAACTTTGGCAAAGTTGCAGGATGTAAGATAAACTCATATAAATCATCAGCACAAAGCTCAGCAGCAAGAGATGGAAAGAGAAAATCCATTTAAAATAATTGCAAACAATATAAAATACTTGGGAGTCTACCAGCCAACACAAACCCAGGGACTATATGAACACAAATATAATAAAAATGACAATTCTGCCTAAACTAATTTACTTATTCAGTGCCGTACCAGTCAAACTACCAAAAACTTACTTGATAGAGCTAGGAAAAAAACCAACAAAATTCATATGGAAAACAAAAGGTCAAGAATATCAGGAGAATTCATGAAAAAATACAAAGGAAGGTGGCCTAGCAATAGCAGATCTCAAAGTATATTATAAAGCAGCAAGAATCATCAAAACTCTCTGGTGTTGGCTAAGAAACAGAATGATAGATCAGGGGAGTGGGTCAGGTTCCTAATACACAGCAGTAAATGACCATGGGAATCTAGTGTTAGATAAACCCAAAGACCTCAATCTCTGGGCTAAGAACTCAGTATTTCACAAAAACTCCTGGGAAAACTGGAAAACAATAGGCCATGGGCCAACATCTCATATCACATACTGAGATAAAGTCAAAATCAGTGCATAGTTTAGACATAAAGGGTGATACCATGAGCAAATTACAAGAATAAGGAACAGCCTGCCTCTCAGATCTTTGGGGAGGGGAAGAATTCATGACCAAACAAGAGATAGAGAGCATTACAAAATGTAAAACAGATAATTTTGATTATATTAAGATAAAAAGCTTTTGCACAAACAAAGCCAATGCAACCAAGATTAGAAGGGAAGCAGAAAGCTGGAAAACAATTTTTACAGCCATCGTCTCTGATAAAGGCCTCATTTCTCAAATATATAGAGAACTGAGTCAATTTATAAGAATACAAGCAATTTCCCTAATTGATAAATGGTCAAAGGATACGAACAGGCGATTTTCAGATGAAGAAATCAAAGCTATCTATAGTTACATGAAAAGACGCTCTAAATCATTTTTGACTACAGAAATGCAAATTAAAACAACTCTGAGGTACCACCTCACACCTACCAGATTGCCTAATATGACAAAAAAAGAAAATGATAAATGTTGGAGAGGATGTGGGAAAATTGGGATACTAATGCATTGTTGGTGGAGTTGTGAACTGATCAACCATTCTGGAGAGCAGTTTGGAACTATGCCACAAGGGCAACCAAACTGTGCATACCCTTTGATCCAACAATACCACTACTAGGTCTGTATCCCAAGGAGTTCACAAAAAAGAGAAAAGGATCTACATGTGCAAAAATATTTATAGCAACCCTGTTTGTGGTAGCAAAATATTGGAAATTTAGAGGATGTCCATTAATGGGGAATGGTTGAACAAGCTGTGGTATATGAATGTAATGGAATTCTATTGTGTGATAAGAAATGAACGGACACATTTCAGAAAAACCTGGAAGGACTTACATGACCTGATGCAGAGTGAAATGAGCAGAACCAGGAAAACATTGTATCACAGAATCAGCAACATTGTGTGATGGTCAACTATGAATGACTCAGCTCTTCTCAGCAGCACAATGATCCAAGACAAATAGGAAGGACTCAGAAAGGAGTGTGCTATCCATGTCCAGATAAAGAACAGATGGGGAGGTCAAGACATTTTCTTCTCACTTATTTTATTCTTTCTCGTGGTTTTTTCCCCCCTTTTATCTGTTTCTTCTTTCACAACTGTGACTAATATGGAAATGTTTCACATGATGCATATGTATAACTGATATCAAACTGCCTGCCATTTTCAAAAGAGGGGAGGAGGGAGAGGGAGGGAGAAAAATTTGGAACTCCAAATGTTATAAAAATGAATGCTAAAAATTGTTTTGACACGTAATTGGCAAAAAATAAAACATTATTAAAATTAAAAGAACAACAAGAAAAGCAAAATAAAAAGAAATCACCAGCCTTGTGCTGGGCCTCTGTTGAGGCTTCCTCAGACCCACGAGCCTGGGTCTGAAATTCGGGCATTTAAGTAATGTCCAATGACATTCACAGGGTATTAAAGTTTGCAAATCACTTTACAGACACAATTTCCCTGGAGCCCTAAAATGGTCTTGGGACTAGTCTTACCCACATTTTACAGGAGAAGCAACCAAGTCTCAGAGAGGTTGACTGATTTGTCCAGAGGGTCTGAGGTGGGGTTCATGCCCAGGCTTCCGGAGCTCTCTGCTCCCAAAGCACCGCTTCTCAGTTTGCAAACCAGGCTGTTGTGCCCCAAATGGGGGGTGGCTCCCTCCCTCCAGGGACTTTATAATGTTCACTCCAGGTGGGGTTTTACTGGACACAGGAATGACTGAAGGGAAAGGGGAGGGAGACAGACCATTGGGTCGGTGGCTTACATTATACAGCTGATCCTACCGAGGCTTGGAAAGGGCATAGGCCTTGCCCGAGGTCACACAGAGAGTCAGTGGCCTGGCTGGGCCCAGAACAAAGTTGAGTTCTTTCCAGCACTAGACACTGCTGACCACAAGAGGGTGTGTGTGTGTGTTTGTGTGTGTGTGTATGTGTGTGTGTGTGTGTGTGTGTGTGTGTGCGCGCGCGCGCGCGCGCGCGCGTGTATACATGAGTGTGTAGGTGGGCATGCAGGGGCAGCTAGCGTATCTGCCTCTGATAGAAGGGTGGGGGGACCCTTCCTCAGAGGCCCCCTCTGTCCCCTCCCAGCTAGCCCTCTGGAGCATGGATCAACTTGGGCAGAACTGATTCATAGCCCACCCCTCGTCACCCCGGCCCCTCAGAGGAAAGCCGGAGACAGTTTGTCTTGAAAGCGGGTTGTGAAGCTATAAATCTGCTTCCCCATAAATGCAGGGTCTGAGGCCAAGGCAGCAGGAACTGCTTCCCTTTGTGATTGATGAGCACCTCAGTGGGCCCCTGCAACCTCAAGCTGAGAGGGGAGATTTAGCTGTCTCTGCAGCTGGCAGAGACCAGGCACTCACCCCCAGCACTGCCGGCTCCTGCCCAGGCTCAGCAGCAACTTAGACAGTTGGTGGAGCTGCAGTGCACACAGCACTGGGCCTGGAGTCTGGAAGACATGAGTTCAAATCTAGCCTCAAACACTTTCCAGCAGGGTGACCCTGGGCAAGTCACTTCACCCTGTTTGCCCCAGTTTCTTCATCTGTGAAATGAGCTGGAGAAGGAAATGGCCAACCAGTCCAGCATTTTTGTCAGGAAAACCCCAAATGGGGTCATGAGGATTGGCTGTGCCTTAACCACACTAGGATAAATGGCGGTCCACGGGCACCTGGGAATGGAAACAGGGGAGGCCCCTCACCATCGATCTCGTCCAGGGGGATCTGCCCGAAGATTTGCAGATAGGGCCTGTAGAGGACCCTCCGGAAGATCCACTCCACGCGGCTGTCTCTGGGGTGGAGCAGGGCCTGCGTCGTGACCCCGTAGGCAATGAGCCACACGGTCAGGAAAAAGAGGAAGAAGAAGACGTCCTTCATCTGTCAGGAGAGACGAGGTGGTTGGAGGGGTGGGGCAGGGCCCCTGAGCCTGGCCCACACCCAGGGGCCACTCATCCCACAACTTTGACCGTGGAGGCGGGGACCGTCCTCTGTCCTCTGTCATCCAGAGACGGAGAAGCCGGGGCTAGCGAAGGACCCAGATGCGGAGTAAAGTAAACGGAACCCAGATAACGATGGAAAGACGAGGGGCAGCCATTTACACGGCAGGAGCGCAGCACTTAAACGGAAATTTTAACGACTGGGGGAGAGATGGGGGCCCATGGGTGTGGAGTACTGGTCAGCCCCGTGCCATGGCCACGTGCGCCGAATCCTTCTACGAAGTCCACTTCTACAAGAGCAGGGGAGGGGGAAGGTAGAGATTCTGGAATGAGCGGAAGGGTCTTCTCCGAGGTCCCAGAGGGAATTCCTGACAGAGGGGGATTCTTCATCCCCGTTCTTCCCACTTCCAGTGTGTTGGGGCTGGGGCTCCTAGCTGGGCTCAGAGAGCGAGCTCCCATGGGTGTAGACAGGAGGAGGAAGGGTTTGACTTTAAATTCAGTCAACAAGCATTTATTAAGTACCTGCTGTGTGCCAGGCACTGGGTTTACAAGGCAAGGAGAAACGAGGAGGTATAGAGAAAGCAATGTGGGGATAACAGCGGCGGGAGGTTTCGGAAGGCGGGGGGAGGGACTTCTTGGGGGGCGGGGCACAGACATTGAGGGGGTGGGGAGGAACTTGGGGTGGGATGGGGCACGGACACTGACGGGGGAAAGACTTCTGGTGGGGCACGGACATTGAGGGGGGTATGGAGGAAATTCTTGGGGGGGCGGGGCACGGACACTGACGGGGCTGGGGAAGGACTTTTTGCAGAAGGTGGGGTTCAGCTGAGACCAAAGAAGCCCGGGAGGCTGGGAGCAGAGGTGAGGAGAGAGAGGCTTCCTGACGTGGGGCACAGCCAGGCCAAAGGGGTGAACAGAAGATGGAGAGCCACCCTGGTGTCACTGTATGGTGGAGTGTGTGGTGGGGTGTCGGGTGTGAGAAGACAGAAAGGGTAGGAGGGTTTCCAAAGCCCCTGGGGTCTAGGATTAGGCGCCCAAAGGGGTCTTAGAGAACAGCGCCATGAAGGGGGACCATCATTGAACCCGCGGCTTTACTCTCCTGATTCAGCTGAATTGGTCTCCACCCCTGAAGATGCTCCAGGCACAGCAGGAAGGTGAAGACAGACCGGAGCCCTGGGAACACTCCACTGCCCAGGGCATGGTTTTGTAAGGCAGGATAAACCCTGCCTCAATTGGTCCCTAGAGCACCGTGGTGGGAGCGGAGTGGGCAGTGAATGTGGTCTGCAGGATGAACTCAGTCTGATTGAATCCTTGCGGTCAGGGTGGGTCCTGCTCTGCCTGGCTGACCGACTCCACAGCGTCCCGAGGGGGTTAAGGAGGCGCTATGTCTCCATTGCCTTAACACTCCTGAGGGCTCTAAAGAGGAGAACTCTAATCTCTTCCTACCCATTACTACCCTGGCTGGCGGCCAGGGAGCTGTGGGCCAAACCTTAGAGAAGAGCAATTCATTGTAGGTGGCCTACTTCCATCAGCCAGGAAGCCTGGGCTTTTACAGGAATTAGCTTCAGGTCACCGTCACAGTCACAGCCCCAGCGCTAGGAGGGTCCCCAGCCCAGCAGGCAGCTGGTTCAACCCACAAATGCTTGGATGGCAAGAGGCCAGCCTGTCTCCCTAGAAGCCCTCCAGTGACAGGGAGCTCACTACCCCACTCCCTACCTCCTTTCCCTCTAGGACAGAGGGGACACTGTTTCTCTTACACCAGGCTCAGACTGGTGCCTTGGCCAACTCTAACACTGGCAGCTCTTGCAGGGGCTCCCGCTGAGGCTGGTTGAACACTTAATAGAGCTGTGGCAGCCCAACGGAGACCCCCTCCAGTTCTGAGACCCCAGGACAAAGTGAGCTTGAGCCAAAGCCCCAGGGGGCCCAGTGAGCAGGAGCCGATGCCCCCCATGCCCCGCTCACCATCCTCTCCACAATGATGATCTTGGGCCCCAGCTGCTTGTGAATGGCAAAAATGTGGATGAGTCTTAGGGTGAACACCATGAAGTCCATGGCCAGCACGGTCCGGCCGGCCTCGAACGTGGAGCTCAGCATCCTAAGGAGCCCACAGGGGGCAAGGAAGAAGGAAGAAGAGGCTCTTGGTGCCCGAGGCTGCGCCTGGAGGGAAAGGGCCCAGGGGTTGCTCAGGGGACCCGGCAGGCAAGTGGCCCCAGACACACCTGCAGGTGACGCCCACGATGAAGAGGAAAATGGCCACCATGTCGCATTTATTCCAATTGTCCTCCACATACACCTTGAATTTCTTCAGGAGGTTGGTGTCTTCATCAGTGAAGAAACCCTAGGGTGGGAGCAAACAGCAGTCAGTCCCAGCTGCAGGGTCCTGGGGGTCTCTGTCTTTGGGAGGCTCCCTGATTCCAACCCATCAGATTGGGGTGGGGGTCCCAGCCAAGGACCACTCTGAAGCCTCGGTTGGGGCTCAGTCTGGGGTCACATTCAAGGTACAGTGCCTAGGGTCACACAACCTGGATTTGTCAGAGGCAAGACTCAGATCCTGGTGGTGAGGGCAGTGCTCTATCCACTAGACCTTCCTGCCTCATTCTCAGGCTCCTAGGCCTGAGAACCAACTGACCATTTTCTCAGTCCCTCTTCCTGGCCTGGGAGGCTCTCCTTTCTACACTTTCTACACTTTCTACAGGAAGCCTTCCTGATCTTAATGAGGTGCCTCCCCAGGTCATCTCCTGGGGGTCATCTTCCCGGGGTGGTCATCTCCCCAGGGGGTCATCCCCCTTGGGGGCATTCCCTGGGGGGCATCTCCCCAGTTGAGTCATCCCCCACCCAGGTCATCTCCACTGTATCCTGTCTCTGGTTTCTTCCCACATGGTTGTCTCTCCATTAGATCGGGTGTTCCTCAGGGGCAGGGCCTGTCTTCCACCTCTCTTTGTGTCCTTATGTCTTAGCACAGTGCCTGGCACATAGTAGGTGCTTCCTCAGTGCTTGTTAACTGACTGGGTGACCTAACATCTCATCCCATCCCTCATTTGGCTGCTGGAGAAACTGAGGCACCAAGCAAGGTGGCATCACAGCCGAGATCCCACCGTAGGTTAGTGGCAGAGGTGGGACGTCCCCATCCCCTTCAGGGGAGCCCCATCCAGTCACGACTGACCTGCCGAACTTCCTCGAGCACCAGAGTAAACACCCAGAAGTAGAGGGCCCCCTCGGGCCCTGAGGGGCCAGCCGGTGGGGGCTGGAAGTCCACCAGGAGCACGTAGGTGAACAGGAAGAGAAAGGCAAAGTACATGACCATGTTCCCCAGGAAGACGGTGACGGGGGCCCCCCAGAACTTCTTCCATCGGGACAGCAGGAAGGGGCTGGACACAGCCCAGGCCCCGCCCCGCCTCCCTTCCCGTGACTCGTCCCTCCTGCACAACAGAAACAGAGAAGGATGAAAATGTCAGGCGGGTCTGGGGGCAGGCGAAGAGAAGCCCTTCACTGGCAAAGCTCCAGCCACAGGCTCTGCACTGGTTGCTGCTGCCCCTGGTCCTGAAGAAGGGTCTGGTGCCCTGAGGTGGATGAGAAGTGGGTGGGGGAGGAGGCAGCCGTCCTTCTAAGGGTCATGGAAACCTCGGACTCAGTATCCCCAGGTGTAAAGTGTGGGAGCTAACTTGGCCAACCTCTAACCCTTCTCACGATAACTCCGTGATGCTAATAATCAGACATACCATCTGGGCACCCCCTTTTACATGGAAACGTGATGGAAGGGACCATCACGTCCAATGCCTCCATTTTACAGATTTGGAAACTGAGGTCCAGGGCCATGCTCTGACTGGCCCAGGGTCACACAGCTGGTGGGTATTTCAGGTGGGATTTGAACCCGATCCTTGGATGACAAAGTCAATGTCCTTCCCACCAGCCAGTGTTTTCTCTATGGTATCTTCCCAGTAGAAGGGAAGTCCCCTGAGGGCAGGGCCTGTGCTCTGATCTGCCTTCTTGTCTCCAGGACAAGACCCAGCACTCAGTCAACGTTCACTAGATACTGGCCCGTTTGGGTTGAATCAGGTCTGGCCCTCCCAGTAGGGCTGGTATGGGGAGGCAGGACCAGCCCAGACCTGACCTAGGTATCAGCAGACTGACCAAAGCCTCTGTCTCCCAGTGATTCAGCCAAAGCTTAGAAGATTGGAAACTGAGGCCTGGGCCTCCCCGGAGCAAATGGGGAGGCCTTGGAAGGAGTCTCTGCACTTGTTTCCCTGGGGGGAGTCCCCTCCTTCTACCCACACCATCCCTGGAAGGCCCTTTGGTCCCTGCCCTCCCCCAGGCTCCTCCACCCTCCCAGGCCCAGAAACCCTCCCCTCACCTGATGCTGGGGGAGGGGAAAAGCAGCATGCTCTCTGTGTCCAGGCTGTCCAGCTCTCGAAAGGGCTCCAGCCCATTCTTCAGAGGAAACTCCTCACTGCAAGAGACCCAGAGAGGGATAGAAAGGGCCCAGGGTCTTGGGGTCTTTGGAGCTGCTTCCTGAAGGCTGAATATGGCTGCTGAAGCCCCCCAAGAATATCTCAGTGGTAGAGTGTGCAAGTGGTCAATTCACAAAGCACCAGCCAAGAGGAAAGAAAGCACCAGTGCCAGGCACTGGGGGGCCAAAGGGTCCACCCTCCAGGAGGCCAAGAGCAGGGATGAGGTGTGGACACCAGGCAGCCCCACCCCAGGATGGAGGGCAAAGGGGACACCTAGAAGGAAGGAGGCAGGGAAGGACTCCTGAGGGAGGTGAGAGCCATTGGAGCCCTTGGGGCCAGGAGAGAGGAAGGGAAGAGAAGAGGGAGGAAGGGAGGGAGAGAGGAAGGGAGAGAGAGGGGGAGGGAAGGAGGGAGAGGGGGGAGGAAGGGAGAAAGAGAAGGATGAAGGAAGGGAAGGAGAGAGGGAGGGAGGGGAGGTGGAGGAAGGGAAGGAGAGAGGGAGGGAGGGCAGGGGGAGGAAGGGAGGGAGAGAGGAAGGGAAGAAGAGAGGGAGGAAAGGAGGGAGAGAGGGGGAGGGAAGGAGGGAGAGAAGAAGGGAGGGAGAGAGGGGGAGGGAGGGAGAGAGGAAAGGAGGAAGGAAGAGAGGGAGGAAGGGAGGGAGACTAGGAGGAAAGGAGGGGGAGGGGGGAGAAAGGGAGGAAGAGAAGGATGAAGGAAGGGAAGGAGAGAGAGAGAGGGAGGAAGGGAGGGAGAGAGGGAAGGAGGAAGAGAGGAAGGGAGGAAGAAAGGGGGAGAGAAAGAGGAAGGGAGGGAGGAAGAGAGGAATGGAGGAAGGGAGGGAGAGAGGGAGGGAGGGAGACAGGTAGGAAGGAAGGGAAGAATAGAGGGAGGGAGAGAGGGGGAGGGGGGAGGGAGAGAGGGAAGGAGGGGGCCCAAGAAAGCTAGGGAGGGGGAAGGAGGGAAGGAGGCAGGGGTTCACTTCCTATGTGACAAGCACTGTGCTGAGGGGCTGAGGGTACAAGCAGAAAAGGGAGCAGGAGACAGACAAGCTGCAGCCTCGTCCCTCCTTTGCTCTGCAGCCTTCGATGGCTCCCTCTTCCCCAGTCTGGCTCCCTCTGCCTCCACCTTGTGCGGTGCTGCACTTCTCAGATGTGTCCTACTCTTCCTCCTCCCCGCCCCCCACCCCAGTATGTAGGAGGTTTTTGTGCCCCTCACAGCGCCGACCCCAGGCCTGCTCTCCCAGCTCCTCGGGCCAGCTCAGCTTATGTGGCTCTTTAGTTGAGCTGGTTCGTGATGATTAACTTAAAGGAAGGCCCAGTGGGTTATTCAGAAGAGCCAGGAGGTAAGGAGATGGGGAGACAGCCCCCCTCATCCCACCTGGACTCCTCCCCCATCGAAGGACAGACCCCCTCCTGGAGGCCCTGGGGAGGTATGCCCCCCCCCCCATCCCTGCAATGACAGTGATGGAGTGGGGAGGTTTCCAGCAGATGCTCCCTGCACCGGCCTGCAGTGACTGGCCCAGGGCCTGAAGGAGCCTTCCCTCCGGGTCTCCGGGCTTGCCCTGTGCTGCCCAGGGATGCCGTCTTAGCCTCCCCTGCCTGTCCAGAGCCTTTCAGGCCAGGTCAGCGTTACCTTCCCTTGGAACCTTCTGAGATAAGAACCTCTCCCTCTCTCCCTGACCCCCGCCCCCAAAGGAAGAGGGATAGGTCCCCCTGACTTTGGCCTTCCAGGCTCCTCGAGGGCTCCACACCTTTGGCCCACTCCTACCTGAAGGCGATCAGGTTGGTGTAGATGAGAACAGGGCAGCAAAAAGCACAGATGAGCCTCAGGATCTGGGTGCCGGTGGCCATGTCTCCCCACCAGATTTTGGTCAGAAAGGCCTGAATCAGAGGGAAGCGTTCACATCCCCCCTGGGTCACCATCGCTCCGCCTTAAGACCTTTGTTCCTACGCTGCGTGTGGTGATAAGCCCCGAGACTCCAGCCTATCGGCCGTCCTGCTTCAAAAGCGGTGTACAGGGAAGGGTCTAGCTTGGGAGTCAAGGGCCTGTTACACACACCCTGAGGAACCTGGAACAAGGCTGTTCACCTTCCTAGGACTCAGTCTCCCCAGGTGTGAAATGTGGGGGCTAGCCTGGCCAACCTGTAACCCTTCTCACTGTAACTCTGTGATGCTAATAAGCAGAGATGCCCTCTGGGCACTCCATTTTATCGATGAAGACACGGAGGTCCATCTCGGGAGCAGAGCCTGGATCTTAATTCCTGTGCTACCAAATCATGCTGACTTCTTTCAGTGTTGCTTTTGGTCCTGAATGATCTCAGGGCTGTGCGGCTGTTCTAATTTCATAGACACCCACAGTCTTCTCACTGGCATTCAAGGCCTTCCACCATCAGACCCCACCTACCTTTCTAGTCTTGGTTCCTGCTCTTCCCCTTCACACCCTCTCAGTTCCAGCCACGCTGGCCATTCCCTTAAGCCTGGGCCCTCTCCCTTCTTGTCGCTGGCCTGGGATCCTCCTCCTCTTCCTCCTCCTTTGGCCAGCCTCTCCTCCATGAAGCCTTCCCTGATTCTCCCCTCCAACTCTGGTCCAAACCGATGGCCTGCTTATTTGTGTGTCAGTCCTATTCCTTCTCAGGGGCTGTGAGCTCCCCTGGGGCAGCTTCCCCAGGAGCCTGCCCAAGGCCCAGGGAGGGGAGATTGAAATGAGGGAACGATCCTGAACTTCCCTGAGACCTGCCTTGGCCTCCCTCTCCCTTCAAGACAAAGACAGGTGCCCGGGCCACACCCTGCCAAGGACCTGGTGAGACCCGTACCAGGAGTCTGGGTCCACATGGATGGGCCCCCTTATACATCCCATCCCCTTGGGAGGGGTTTTCTCTGTGTAATCGCTCCCCGCCACGCCACAAGGCATCTGGACCAACCCCAACCTCTTCCAGCCAGGTCTGAGGACAGGCCTTTCAATCTCTCTATTGGCTTTCTGGCCTCTCTGACCTCCACCCTGACCTCCCCCCGATCACCTGCATCCTATTCCAGGCAGCCCTCCTGGATTTCATGACTCCATGTAGGGCTGAAGAATCAACAAAGCTCAGAACCATAAGGGACTTAAAGGCTTTGGCCCCAACAGATATACAAGTCCTCAATGTGATGCTCTCCAGGGGAACAGAGCCCATCTTCTCCCAGGGGCACCTTTCCCAGGTGAGCTGACTCACAGGTCAGCAAGGCTTCCTGATGTGGACACGCAACTGATCACTTTGTAACCCCTCATTCAATCCCCTGGGGCCAAGCAGAGCCAGGCTGAGCCTGGCAGAGCCTCCCCGGGCCGGGCTGAGCCCCTTGGAGCTGAACAGAACCCCCTGGGACCAAGCAGAGCCTGGCTGAGCCCCTTGGGACCAAGCAGAGAGCCTAGCTGAGCCCCCCCCCCCCCCGGGACCAAGCGGAGCCTAGCTGAGCCACCCGGGGGCTGGGTTGAGCCCCTTGAGGCTGAGCAGAGCCTGGCTGAGCCCCCTGGGGCTGAGCAGAACCCCCTGGGACCAAGCAGAGCCTGGCTGAGCCCCTTGGGACCAAGCAGAGAGCCTAGCTGAGCCCCCCGGGACCAAGCGGAGCCTAGCTGAGCCACCCTGGGGCTGGGTTGAGCCCCTTGAGGCTGAGCAGAGCCTGGCTGAGCCCCCTGGGGCTGAGCAGAGCCCCCTGGGAACAAGCAGAGAGCCTGAGCCCCTTGGGACCAAGCAGAGCCTGGCTGAGCCACCCTGGGGCTGGGTTTAGCCCCTTGAGGCTGAGCAGAGCCTGGCTGAGCCCCCTGGGACCAAGCAGAGCCTGGCTGAGCCCCTTGGGGTGGAGTAGAACCCCTTGGGACCAAGCAGAGAGCCTAGCTGAGCCCCTTGGGACCAAGCAGAGCCTGGCTGAGCCACCCTGGGGCTGGGTTGAGCCCCTTGAGGCTGAGCAGAGTCTGGCTGAGCCCCCTGGGGATGAGCAGAGCCCCCTCAGACCAAGCAGAGCCTGGCTGAGCCCCCTAGGGCCAGGCTGAGTCCCCTGGGACCAAGCAGAGCCTGGCTGAGCCCCTTGGGACCAAGAAGAGAGCCTAGCTGAGCCCCCCGGGACCAAGCGGAGCCTAGCTGAGCCACCCTGGGGCTGGGTTGAGCCCCTTGAGGCTGAGCAGAGCCTGGCTGAGCCCCCTGGGGCTGAGCAGAGCCCCCTGGGAACAAGCAGAGAGCCTGAGCCCCTTGGGACCCAGCAGAGCCTGGCTGAGCCACCCTGGGGCTGGGTTTAGCCCCTTGAGGCTGAGCAGAGCCTGGCTGAGCCCCCCAGGGCTGAGCAGAGCCTGGCCTTGGCCCCTACCCCCCAAGGCTGAGCAAAGCCTGGCTGAGCCCTGCTGGGGCTGGGCTGATCCCTCTTCCTTACACACTTTAGATGCTTGAAGACATCTGTCCTACCTCCTTCCCTTTCTCCTACCCTGCTTTTAATGTCCATGACCTTGTTTCCACTTGTTCTACTAGGTCAGCCTGAGGCTCCAGGCTTTTGAACTGTGATGGTCATTGGTGCCCTGTCTGGCCCAGTATACCAGCTGGCTCTTTTAACACCCCTCCCCTCCCTTTCCCTAACCCCACTTCCTCCTTGCCCCCTCCATCCCCATTCCTCCTGTCCTCCCTGGCTCCTCCCCCTTCCTCCTTTCCTCCCTGCCACCTCCCCAACTCATAGCCAGAAGGTTGGGGTAGGGGGAAGTCGGCTCACCTGGACACCATCATGGGCAAAGAAGGATTTGGTGTCAGCCTCAGTGGCCAGGTGCAGGCAGGTGGTCTTGCTCCAGTCCCGGTTCTTTCTCACCAGCAGGGCAAAGGCTCGGTCCTCACTGTTATTGTAACACTCACTGAAGAGCTCTGGGGGAGAGGAAGGGGGACAGGGCTGGGCAGCGTACACCCAGCTTTGTGCCCACTAGCTGCCCTCCCCCCACACGCTCCCCCTGTGTGCAGGGCACACATAGGCACACATGCCAGCCCCCACACTCCACACAGATCAAGTCCAATCCATGCTCCACAGGGTGGCCTTGGTTTGACGGCCCCACCCCCAGCCAAGCTGGGCTGGGCTCTCCCCCATAGGGGCCCCCCACCCCAGTCTTCTCCTCTCTAGGCCCTTCCGCTCATTCTAACATCACACAGACTCCTGGCTGCCTTCCTTTGGACCCTCTCCAACTTAGCAAACTCCTTCCCTAAAGGTGGCCTCAGGACTGGACCTGGGAATCCAGGCATGGCCTGGCTGGGGCAGGTGTCAAGGGGTGGCCCCCCTCCAAAAGCAGCCTAAAATTGCACTGGGGTTTCAGGCCATCAGGCTACTGACTGTGGCCTTCGCTTGAATCTGGAGTCTCTGATCGACGCCCCACCCCAAAAACTTCTTTCTGCCTGGCCATACCTCTCCCCAAGAGGTAAACAGGCAACAGGAAAGAGGGCAGGTCTGGGCTTAGAGCACCTGGGTTCAAATATTTCTCCTCTCCTTTCTAACTTGATTCACCTCCCTGGGTCTCAGATTCCTCACTTGTAAAGCAAAGGGCCCTTTTCACCTCTGAAAACCATTGCTCTCTCAGTCCAGGGCACTCATCACCGCCCCCCCCCCAGGGGCCCTTCCCCTGCTCCCCACCAAGCCGAGCTATTCTGGGCACTGCCCTAATGCCCAGGGCTGCAAAGAGGGTGCAGTCCATGTCTGATCTCTCATCCCCAACGGATAGTCTCCAAGCTTGTGCCTGCACTCCTGCTTCCTGCCTGGCTCCTCTATGACCCTAAGGTCACTGGGTAATGGGACTAATTAAGTGGTTACTAAAGGATTGATGCCCCAGGAGCTTGGTCCTGCCCACCCTGGCACACTCCTCAGCTTGAGCATGAGTGCTAGGGTGGCAGCCAATGAGGTGGTCCGCTTGAAACCCACAGCGAGATGGGCAGACTCCCCTGTTGGTGCCCATGTGGGATGGGCAGTGGCCACTGCATCCTCCTCCACCCTCCTGTGGCTGAGCGGACTTATCCCAGGGGGTCCTGGTGAGGTCCCCTTGCTCCCTCTCCTGGACCACCATTCTGGAGATGCAGGAGCTGTGTAGTCCAATCTGGAACTAGGCACAGGTCATCCGCACCCTTGGAAAATGTGTTCCAGGGGTTGCAGAGTTCTGGGAAATCACAGGAATTCAGAGGAGCTAGAGGTCCACTCTGACCCCCAACATGTTTCTGTGGAGCAGCCAAATACCATTTCCCTGATGAGTCCCATTTTCCTGATCTACTGGGCCTGGGGGGCTCAGGGGGACTCACCCAAAGCCAGATGCTCATAATTGGCTTCCTTCATGCTTCGGGCCACCTCAGCCTCAGTCTCCAGGTGGGACATTTCCTTGAGGATCTTGCAAGCAGCCAGAGCAGCAGCCACACCCTCCTGCCCCTGTGTGTGTGTGTGGGAGGGGGGGGTGGGGCGGGGTGTTAAGGCCTAGTCCCCTGGTAGGAAGAGTTCCAGCAGGGCCAGCCCCACCATGCCTCATCCCAGGGATTCAGGAATCCCAAAACTAAAGTTCCCAGGTGAGGGGGGTCGTGCCCCTCAAGAACCCAAGTACTGAAGAGGGTTGGGGCCATCTGGAATGAATTCATGATCTCAATCAGTCTTTAAGTCAAGGTGGCAAAGATTTATTATGCTTTACAGCAGGCAAGAGTTCTTAGGGAACCTACAACCTTACATGGGTGCAGGAAAAGCTTTTATAAGAGATTTAGGGGTGAAACATGTCAATTAGGTGTTTTTGGGTGGGATTAGGGAGTGGTTAAGGGGTGGTAAGTTCTTAAAGGAACATGTACTTTTTGTATATACTGTGCAGGCATATTACCCAGAGTTCACTGGGAAATGGCCCAAGGGGGTGCCACTAGGGGGTATGGTTTTGACCGTGAAACATCACTAAGTTAACTAGCAATCAGGGTTGACTGGGTATATCTAGGTGGCTTTCATCAAATGTCTTGTTAGACAAAATAAATGTAAGAGAGTATACATTTGACTATATCTAGAATACGTATTAGTAAGGTCAATAAGTAGTGAATATTGTCATGACCCAGTGCACAGCCAATTATCAGTACACAGGGAGTCAGCACAGCTGCCTACCGTGAAAGGAGTAGAGATAAGTGTGTTGCCGGGGCATGCTGCCCTTGAGCTAGAGAGAGAGTATTTTGAGGCTCAGGAGAGATGTGATTTTAGAACTGGATGTGATTTTGGAACTGGGGTTCAGGCAGAGGCACCCAAGCAGAGGCTGTTAGAATTAGGGTCCAAGCACAAGCACCCAAGTGCCCCATCAGGGGGGTCCAACCGACTGCACAGCCCCCAGGAAGGACACCCCTTCCCAGGCCACATCCTTCACCCCCTCCCTGAAGCCTCAGTCTCCCATTATCACCTGCCTGCTGGAACCTCCCTCTGGAGGGGAGGGAGGAAGGGAACAAGCATTTATTAAGCACCTACTGTATGCCAGGCACTGTGCTAAGTCCTTTACAAACACTAGCTCATGTGATCCTCACAACAGCCCTTCCAGATAAGTGCTATGATCATACTCATCTGACAGGTGACTTGCCCAGGGTCACACAGCTAGTCAATGTCTCAGGCTAGATTTGAACTTGGAGCTTCTTGATTCTGTGCCCTGCAGCTCCACCATGGAACTCATCTCTAAGCCTCCTTAGCCTTTTGCTTTCCCAGGTTTGTACCTTTGTACAGCCTTGACTCTGTCTTTAGCCAGTCCCCCATTCCACCCCATTGGGAAGCATTACCCTATGGCATCCGGGCTCCCCTGGCAGAATCTCAGAGCTGGAAATGTCTCTTCCCCAGAGCTGGCGGAGTGACCACTGAGTCCTCCGGTCTCTGGCTGGATGTGCTCTGTCCCTGGGACCTCTCGCCCAGCCCCCACCCCAAGTGCACCTTTCAATGCCCTTCCCGTGTCCTGCCTAGGATTATGAGCCAGGAGGTGGATGTCTGAATCTGATGGTCTTCCCTAATAAACCTTCCACTCCCTGAGGGAAAGAGAGAGGAGCAGACGTGCAGGCCTCTTTACATCTTACCAAGGGCTGGGCCTAGTCCCCTGGTAGGAAGAGTTCCAGCGGGGCCAGCCCCACCATGCCTCATCTCAGGGTTTTCCTCTGTCAAATAGGCTCTCACCCTGGGATCCTGTCACTCTTCCTGGGCCCCTCCCAGATGGGGTAAGGGTGGGCTCGGGGGCTCCTTTGCTCTGGTCATGGAAGGGGTGGGGGATGCCACAGTCTGCCCTGGCCATAAATGTGGCCCAACCTGAGGGGTGCAGACCCTTCTCCCACCTCCCCAGCCCTGGTCAGCTCACCCACCATGGCCCAGAAGTAGTTGGCCATCTCATGCCGATTCTGGAGCACAGCCCACAAGAACAAGTCCCTCCAGGGTGCTATGCTCCTCTGGGTCAGGTCCAGGGCCCACTTTGGCCCACCTAGGCGCTTGGCAGTCATTTTGTCCTGGACAGAAGAATGGACAGGGCTGTAGGCACACACAGGCCTCAGGTGCTGACAGTTCAGAGCACTGACCACAAAGAAGGACTCTGAGGCCTACCTGGGTCCCCCTCAGTCCCCACAGAACCCTGGGCTGGTGGCTTCTGTCCCTGCTAGGCCATGAGCCCTCGAGGGCAGAGGCTTCTGCTCAGACCTGAATCCCTAAATGGAATGGCAAAGGACCTCAGGGGCAACCAAGCCTACCCCATGCCAAGAGGGCTGCCTGTCCTATGCCAAGAGGACTGCCCATCCCATGCCAAGAGGGCTATCCATCATGACCTTCCTGCCGAAGGGCCATATGGCCTCTGACTGCAGACCTCCAGAGAGGAGGAGCCCCCGCGCCCTAGGGCAGCCACTCCACACTGGGATGGTCCTCATGGGGAGGAGGTGTCTGGTACATTGAGTCTAATCCGCCCTCACCCTTCAGTCCTGGTTTGCCCAGCCCACTGCCAGGTACCCAACCAGCATTTAATAAGTCCCTAGAAAACAATGGTGAATCCTGAGCCTGAACCTCAACATGGTCTCTCACTTGGGAGGAAATGGGCCCTGGCCTGGGGATGCATTGCTGCCCTGGCCCTGCCTGGCCCCTCTGGGATCCTCGGCACTCTACTCCAGCCCTGCCCCTGTCCTCACTCACAGCCCTCCTACGGCCGGCCAGCTTGCTGTCCTGGTAGAAGCCCCGGCAGGCGTCATGGAGGAAGTCCTTGAGCACACGGGCCACGTCGTGGAGCGAGAATGAGGGGGGCTCCCCCAGCGGCTCCTTGCCCAGCTGCCCGCCCCCCAGCCCTGCCAGTGTCAGCTTGCTTTCCTCATGCTTCCTGAGGAGCAGGTGGAAGAGCAGGCTCTTCTGGGGGACCGCGCGATACAGCTCCTGCAGCCGCCCATATGTGAGAAAGTCAGGCACGCTGGCACCGTTGTCCACAAAGAGACGCACAAACTCTGGCTTGTCATTCACCAGGGCATCCATCATCACCTCCTCCAGGTCACCGGACTGTGGGATCAGAAAGTCACCAGGAACAGAGTGAGGGGTCATAGGGAGCCACAGCAGCACTAGGGCTCTGGGAGGGGGGAAGGAGGAGGAAGAAGAAGAGAAGGAGAAGGAAGAGGAGGAAGAGGACCAGGAGGAGGAGGAGGAAGAGGAAGAAGAGGAAAAGGAGAAGGAGGAAGGAAGAAGAGAAAGTGGAGGAAGAGGAGGAGGGAGGAGGAAGAGGAGGAGGAGGACCGGGAGGAAGAGGAAAAGGAGGAGGAGGAGGAGAAGGAGGGAGGAAGAAGAGAAGGAGAAGGAAGAGGAGGAGGAGGAGGAGGAAGAGGAGGAGGTCAATGAACAGAAAAAGGGGGAGGGGGAAGAGAAGGAGGGAGAGACAGAGGATAAAGCATAAGAAGGAGGGAGAGGAGGAGTGAGAGGGTGGTCAAGGAGAGGTTGATGGGTTCAGGTGGGGGAATCTCTTTCATTTCTAGAGTTTCATAGGGGCGTCCCCCCCAACCCCCACCCAAACAGCTTCTCCCAAGGCTCAGTGGTCAACAGCTCCTTCCACTTCCCCCTTTCACTCAGTCAGCAGTGCACCATGTGCCAGGTCAAACCAGTCCTTGCCCTCCAGGAGGTCACATTTGAATGGGAGGGACACACAAGATAGGTACAGAGTAAATGGAAGGTCTGAGAGGAGAAGGCACAGCTCGGTGGTGAGGGGGAGGCACAGCCAAGGCAAAGGCCTTGGGAGTTGGGTGTCATGTGGGAAGAACTGCAAGACCAGTGTCGCTCCGTTGTAGAGGTGGTGGGGAGTGAAGGGGAAGGGGTCCAACGAGAGTCCAGCTTGTGAAAAGCTTGCTCTTAGAGGGTGGGGTTGGGGTTTGTGGGGAGGAGACTGAAGACTGATTGAGAAGATGGGGTTTCCTTGGTCAGAAATGATAACTACGGTCCCTGATAGAAAAGAGAGGTTAGAGTCAGAGTCAGGGCTCCAATCACCATTGGGTTTGGAGCTGGGGAAGCGAGGGCTATAGATAAGGCCCATTAAATGAAACCAAAGCTAGGAAGTTGGGGAGAAGACAGAGGCATGGGCCCCACCCAAACTAGGAGAGGGACCAGGAAATCCCTCTCGGCCCTTGGGCCCTTGCAAGGCATCATGGGATCACAGAGTGAGAGTTGGGAGCCACCGTGGGGATCCTCCAGGTCCATCGGCCCTGTGCTACACATGAGGGTGAGTCACCCGGCTGGCCAGGAGCAGAGTGAGTTGGGCCAAGCTCTGTGCCCTTCGCCACCCTGCTCCGTCCATTGGAGTGACTGTGATGAGGTTTGTTACCACAAGAAGGGGTAGCCACAGGACATGGAGAGAAGTTCAAAAGTCAGGATGACTCGATGGAGACAAATGAAGGCTGGAGGGGAAGGAGCAAGTCCCTGGCCAGTCACTCTGTGGCCAGCCAACCACAGGCTGTCCGTGGTTGGAGGCTGGCTCAACAAGATGGCTGGTCAGCCTCAGGCTGGGTAGCTACGGTGCTCTCCTATTTGAGACAGTGGCCTGGGAGGCTGCTCTGGTGGGCATGCTAGTGGGCACCACTGCTTGGAAGGCTAAGGCTATGCCCACCAGGCTCACTCTCTCTTTGCCTCAACTGCTTCTGGGCCAAGGACCTCTCCTAGGGCTGCTCTTACCCTCCATCCCCAATACTGGCCCCTCACTGGGGCCAGCTCAGTGAGCCCTGGGTGTTTGGAACAGGAATGGGAAGGTGGCCAGGCCTCAAAGTTGGGAAGGGACCCAAAGTCCTTTCCAGGAAAGAGACAGAAAATGGAAAGGACAGAGCTGGAGCCTGAGTCTGGGGCCAGGGCCCCCCTCTCCCCCCATCACCCCCCTCCCCAGCCCCCCTTCATCCCCACCTTCCACTCCACATCTCCACTGAATATTTCACTCTTGGCAATGTCAATGCGGTTCCAGGCCACGGCCAGTTTTAGCTCGTCCAGGTACTCTTGGGCCTCCTGGCTGTGGCTCTTACAGGCTGCAGGAGAGAATGGCCAGTGAGCAGCAGGGGACATCAGCACCAATGCTAAAGTCGGGGTGTGGAGGCCAGTGACTCTCCAGGCAGGCCCAAGGGCTGATGGAGGGGGTGCTGGTTCAGGGTATTCTCCAGCAAGGCAGACAAGCCAGCTCCAGGCCAACCTCAGAGTCTCGGGCCCGCTCCTAGCCCCGTGTGTCACCAGAGTAGCCCTCTCCGAGATGAGAAGCAGCCCCTGCCCCTTTGTCGTCATGTCCCACAGGCCCGGCTCGGACCTCACCTCCTGCCTCTTTCCCCGCCACCTTATCCAACTGCCAGCCTGAGTCTGATCTCAAAAACATCCAGTCTTCAATTTACCTATTTCTTGGGCCCAAGGCAATCCCTCACACACATTCAACAAAAAAAATGCTAGCCTCTTTTGAAATGGGAGGTGAGCAGGAGCCCCCAGAGGCCTCACTCGGAAAGGTTCCCTGCCCTGGCCCACTATTCCACATGCTTGCAGTGCTGAGTTCTAGACTCAGATTGTCAGGAATACAAGATACCAGGCTTTTGAGTTCAAGGTGTGGCAGAGAGCTGAGGGCAGGGACTCTGAGACCCTTGGATCCAACCTCTGCCTTTCAAAGAAGCCTGAGGAGAGGAAGGGACTGTGGGAGGTAGGGATGTGGTGTGTGTGTGTGTGTGTGTGTGTGTGTGTGTGTGTGTGTGTGTGGTATGTGTGGCATCTGTGTATGTGTGCGTGCGTGCCTGTGTGCATGTGTGGTGTGTGCAGTGTGTGGTGTGGTGTGCGTGTGCGCGCGCACGTGCATGTATGTGGTATGTGTGGCATCTGTATGTGCACACGTGTGCCTGTGTACATGTGCAGTGTGTGTGGTATGTTCAGTGTGTGGTGTGGTATGTGTGTGTGTGCATGTGCATGTATGTGGTATGTGTGACATCTGTGTATGTGTGCGTGCATGCCTGTGTCCATGTTTGGTGTGTGTGTGGTGTGTGTGTGTGTGTGGTGTGTGCAGTGTGTGGTGTGGTGTGCGTGTGTGCGCGCACGTGCATGTATGTGGTATGTGTGGCATCTGTGCATGTGTGGTGTGTGTGTGGTGTGTGCAGTGTGTGGTGTGTGGTGTGTGTGTGCATGTGCATGCATGTGGTATGTGTGGCATCTGTGTGTGAGCGCATGTGTGCCTGTGTACACGTGCAGTGTGTGTGGTGTGTGTGTGTATGTGTGTGTGTGTGTGTGTGTGTGTGTGTGTGTGTGTGTGTGGTCTCTCTGGCACCAGCCGCCCCCACCACTAGGCTCCCAGCAGGACACGGTAGAAAGGCCCTGACCCAGAAATCAGAGGACCTGGCTTCAACATCCCACTCTGGCACCTGCTCCTTAGCAGACTCTAGGCAAGTTCCCTCACTTCCCTAGCCTCAGTTTCCCCTCCTGTAAACCTATGGTGTTGGACTAGCTGGCTTCCAATTCTTTCCAGCCCTAAGCCTGTGACGAGGATAAGCCACCTCCACTGGGCACTTGTTCAGTGACACTGGGTGATGACAGTTCTCTGGGCTGGTGCCTCGTCCCCTTCCTGGACTGTGGTCTCCAGGAGGGCAGGAGGGGCCTTTTCTTCGCTGTGGGTCTAGGTGGGCACCCGGCTGAAGGCCCTGGGCCCACGAGAGGCTTCCTGAATGTTTGCTGAATGGAGCCTGGGCGCTGGACTGTCCTCCCAAGCGCCACCTCAGCAGGACAGGATGCGTTCGCTGTGCTGTCCTAGTACCAGGAAGAGCTGCCAAGGCGTGAGAGGAGCTCGGGGCTTCTCTTGTACCAGGCCTGCCATCTTCACTCCCCCAAGGAGGGGGCTGCTGATGCTGTTACTATCTGAGTCAGGCCTGGAGCACAAGCAGGTCACTGAAGAAACAGAGCTTCAGTCTATTGAACCACCAGACTAACTATCCTCACTCTCCGAAAGGGGAAACTGAGTCGCAAGAAGTGACACGAACAGCCTGGGATCAGTTCTGCTGCCAGCCAGGAAGTAGCAAAGATGGGACCTCAACCCAAATTTCTCTCAATGCCAAGTTTGAGGGTCTCTGCCACAAAACTCTGTCCCCAGCAGCCCAGAGTCTGGCTTAGGGGCCAGACCACTGCTCTTCTTCTCTCCCCCTACCACTTTACTCAGAAATCATGGGATGCACAGCTAGAAGAGGTCCTTGAGATGTTGGAGGCCGACCCCCTCATATTATCAAACAGGAAACTCAGGCACAGAGAGGAAGGCCTGGCCCATGCAGCCCAGAAGCATTTGACCCGGGGTCCAAACCTACGGCTGGTTAGTGACAGGAGGGGGCTGAGGGGGCAGGCGCCCCCAAGGAACATTCTGGGTGTTACAGAGGACAAAGTAGAATGGCTTCCCACCTCCCCCAAAGCCAGCCTTGTCCTTACCTTTCACTAGCGCCTTCAAGATGACAGTGTCCAGCTCCTCGGAGCTGTCCTGTTCGAAGTCATGGACAGTGAGGAGGTGCTGCCGGGCTGTAATGGCCTGGAGCTGTCAGGGATGGGAGCAGGGGTTGGGCCAGCCTGCCAGGTGCTGGAGCCTCCCAGGTGGTCTGGGCACACACACACACACACACACACACACACACACCACACAGCTCACGTGTACACATACACACAGACACTACACACACCACCCCTGGTGGGAGGCCCTCCTGCAGATAGGGGTACTGAATAGGGAGCGCATATTGGCAGCGTCCCCCTTAGGAGGATGATCGGGGTTGCTGGGGTAATTGGGGAGCCTGAATCTGGCTCTAGACTCTCTGTGCCCATCGTGGGGGTGAGGGCGGGGCGAGCAGAGTCCGTCATCCTTAGAGAACCTCAGGACATGCACTTGTCTCCACTGGAAGGACCAAAGCAAGAAAAAAATCCCTTTGCCCCACAGTGGGAGGAACAGCTGTGTAGGTCTGTGAGGCCTTGGCAAAGAAAGCCCACGGGGGGTGACTGTGATCAGCTGGGGGTGACAATCACATCGCACAGCACAGGTAGCTGGGTGGGTGAGCTCGTTGGCCAAATGTGGGAGAGGGTATATGAAGAGGGCTCCAGAATGTGAGGGAGGGTGATAGAACCAGGGCTCTAGAATGTGGGGAGAGTGATAGAACCAGGGCTCTAGAATGTGGGGGAGGATAAGAGAAATAGGGCTCCAGATTGTGGGGCAGGGTAATAGAAACAAGGCTCTAGAACGTGGGGAGGGCAGTATAACTAGGGTTCTCGAATGTAAGGGAAGATAATAGCAGTAGGGCTCTAGAACGTGGGGGAAGGTAATAGAAATAGGGCTCTAGATTGGGGAAGAGTAATAAAACTAGGGTTCTAGAACATGGGAAGGGCAGTATAACTAGGGTTCTCAAATGTGTAGGGAAGGCATTATAACTAGGGCTCTAGAACACAGGGAAGGCAGTATAACTAGGGTTCTCAAATGTGTGGGGAGGGTACCATAATTATGGCTCTAGAACGTGGAGAAGGTAGTATAACTAGGGTTCTCAAACGTGTGGGGAGGGTACCATAAATTATGGCTCTAGAACATGGGGAAGGCAGTATAACTAGGGTTCTCAAATGTATGGGGAGGGTACCATAATTATGGCTCTAGAACGCGGGGAAGGCAGTATAACTAGGGTTCTCAAATGTATGGGGAGGGTACCATAATTATGGCTCTAGAACACAGGGAAGGCAGTATAACTAGGGTTCTCAAATGTGTGGGGAGGGTACCATAATTAGGGCTCTAGAACGTGGGGAAGGCAGTATAACTAGGGTTCTCAAATGTGTGGGGAGGGTACCATAATTAGGGCTCTAGAACGTGGGGAAGGCAGTATAACTAGGGTTCTCAAATGTGTGGGGAGAGTACCATAATTAGGGCTCTAGAACGCGGGGAAGGCAGTATAACTAGGGTTCTCAAATGTGTGGGGAGAGTACCATAATTAGGGCTCTAGAACGCGGGGAAGGCAGTATAACTAGGGTTCTCAAATGTGTGGGGAGGGTACCATAATTAGGGCTCTAGAACGCGGGGAAGGCAGTATAACTAGGGTTCTCAAATGTGTGGGGAGGGTCCCATAACTAGGGCTTGGGTGATCCAGAGGCCTTCCAGACTCAGCATCGATAGGATCTGTCTGTGTGACACTGGCCCAATCCCTTGGGTTCTCTGCACCTATTCCCTTATCTGAATGATGAAGGCAGGTGGCATAAGCACCTCTAAGGGCTCCAGCCCAGGCTTTTCTGGGGCTGAAGGAGACCCCTTGAGTCAGCCTAGTCCAATTCTCTAATTGTACAAATGAGGAAACTGAGGCCGAGAGAAGGGAGCAGCTTTGTTCAAGGTCACACGGGCAGGAAACAGGAGCCGCAGCTAGAGGGCGAAGGTGGGGGAGGGGAGGGATGCTGCAGTGAACAGCTTGCCAGACCCAAAGTTGGGGGATCCATGTCTTGTCCTTGTCCCTTCCTAGCCGTGTGGCCACGGGCAAGTCTCTTCATTTCTCAGAGGCTCAGTCCCCTCGTCTTTGAAATGGGGACAATGCCTGCATTGCCTCCTCACTAGATCTGCGATGAGAATCAAGTGGGCCAAGGGGTGTCAAGCACTTTCTAAACACGACCCTGCAAGATTCGCAGACTCTCAGGCAGGCCTTTTGGAGCCCCTGAGAGGGGACTTGCCCAGGGTGGAGCAGGATCCCATCCCAAGGCCTCCTCCCTGGCCACTGCTGCTCTCAGAGTGGGCCTCGCAGCCTCCACGGAGGGAAGATGCCTTGAGGCCAACCTACCAGCTCCGTCCAGTGGAGGATGTCCTCCCAGGAGAAGTTCTCAGTGGGGAATTTTTCCTTAAACTGTTTCTCCATCACTTGGGGCACAATGAGGTGGGGCTGGTTCATCAGGGAGGCGATGATGTCCGCCATGCCGCCCGACCCCGCCAGGATCAGCCAAGGGGCAGAGTTCTCCACTGCCTGGAAAATTTGCTACCACCACCCCCCAGACCAAAGGACCTAGTCAGTGGGGAGGGAACAGTGGCAGAGGAGTAGCCCCCTCCTCTTACCTCATCCAGAGATCCCAGGGGGGCTCCAGGACCATTTAGGAGTCAGGGGAAGGTGGGGGGGCGGCGTGGTGGGGAAGGAAAGTGACTCCAAGAGTGGGAGGAAGGCAGTGGAGGGACCTCCATACTGGGAGGGGCATTGGAGATCATCCGGGCCCTCCTAGAAAAGGGAAGCCTGACCTCGGGCTCAGCTTCTTACCTCGAGGGTGCATGGGCCCCCATTGACCAGCAAGCAAAGCACAGGGATCTCAATGCTGCCTTTTCCTGGAAAGGGAAAGGATGGCAAAGGTCGGGTTCAGGGCCAGGGTCAGGTTCTCTGTACTGTTTGGGTTCTAGGAATGTTCTGTTGGCTGAAGAAGCCTCATTTCCAGAGAGCCTTTTAGAAAACAACATCCTGGCAAAAGCTGAGCTTGTGACGTCAGAGGCCAGCTGTAAACAGTTATGAACTAAGGGAGTTTTCTGTATGTCTTGAGGACAGGCTTTCTCCTTCTCTGTCTCTGTCTCTGTCTCTCTGTCTCCTTCTCTGTCTCTCTTTTCCCTTTTCTCTCTCTTTCCATCTTTCTCAGCTAATGGGGTAAATAAAGTTGGTCAGAAGACACAATGAACTCATCCCTTCGGTCAATGACCAGTGAGCAAGAAGATCACACCGTACACTCAAGCTTGAGGCAGAGAAAAGCCACAAGCAGCCGCTGTAGATAAACGTAAGGAGGAGCTTTTGATGTGGAGCTGGCCCAAAGCCCCGGACTCCTTCTCAAAGGACTGTGATTACAAATAAGGTCACTGTGTAAGGAACAGCAGCCTCACTCCTTCCTTCCCTCCTTCTTTCCCTCCCTCTCTCCTTTCCTCCCTCACACTGGGGGATCAGGCAGAGACTGGATACAATAGTGACTGACCAAAGGAAGGGGTCAGGGAGTGAGAGCTCAGGCACAGCCCTGGTCCTGATTTCTCTAAATCCTGCTCCAATGCCATGGCTTCTTTTAGAAAGTGTACAGTCTAGTCGTATGGAGATGCAGGGCAGCTTTGGAAGGAGTGCAGATGTGCAGCTGGGATGGGAGCGGCCTCCAAAGGCCACTGGCCCAATCCCTCCCTGTCAGAGAGGACAGGATGGACGCTCAATGCCCCCACTGCCTCTCCTGGTCCAACTCATTTCCTTCACAGGATTGGATCCTGCCTCAGAGGGCCAGAGAGAGGACACAATATGCTCCAGGTCCCTTAGTAATTCCCCAGGCTGAGCTGCCTTCCTTCCTTCCTTCCTTAAAGAATTAACACACTTTGGCAAAGTCCACGGGCAAGCAGGCGGCTGGCAGGGGCAGAAGGAGGCCTTCTGTAACTCTGTGAATCGTTCAGACCTTGGCTGGGGGCAGGGTCTCAGTGATGTCTGTTCAGACCCAAATCCTAGCAGAAATCCCAGTTAGAATTCTAAGCTTACAGGCCTAAGCTTAGAAGATGGAGGGGCCTTGGAGGCCATCTACCCCAGCCCTTCATGCCGCAGTAGACAAGAAGTAGATGTAACTTGCTCAGGTCATGCACCCTTAAGTGGAAGGGGCAGATTTGGGGTCCAGGCCTCCCTAACTCCAAGGCCTTTTTCCACCACACCTTGCCCCTTGAGCACTGATGTCTCAAGCCTCCACAAGGCTCTGAACACCAGGAGGGCGGGGAGCTAGCTGCCTCTTCCCCATCAGCCCTGCCTGGCATGGGGCTCTGCTCACCAAAGAAGAGAAGGAAGGAAACCCAGCCATTCCCAGGAAGCTGGTATCTGAGTGGCTTCTCTTCCTACCCAAGGTGACCTGTGAGGCCTGGGCTTGTCTCCTGGGGAAGCTGGCACTTTCTGGGACAAGGGTGCCCGAGGGAGGTCACTCACCTCCGTAGCCGGTCCGTTGCTCTGAGATGTGCTTTTCCAGCAGGAGCCTGAGTCTGGTGGTTGGGTCTTCATGCCCAGGGGCTCTGGCTGCCACTGAGGCTCTGTCCAGCAGGGGGTCTACCAGGATGAAGTGGGAGTGGTTGCTGTCCAGGGAGTAGAGGGTGCCTTGGCTGCTGTCATCTGACTTGTAGGGGACTGGGTTCTCATTCTAGATCCAGGCCAGAAGGAGGAACAGAAGCCATATTTGTGAGGGTGACTGGGGCAAGGGCTGGAACCCTTCCGGTCCTTCCAGGCCTAAGGTCAGCACCCTGCCCTGCTCCCCCTGCCCCCCACCCCGCCTGTGGCATTGGATGGGGAGTTTGCTAAGGGCACTATCTTGGGGGGAGGGCAGCATTAACCCTGAGGACAGGACTCTGAGCTTGTAGGGCCTGTGCTCTTTACTGGGCTCCAAAGGCCCTTGACTCCTTACAGCAGAAGTGACTTGAGTCCTAACACTCAATGCCTCTCCCGTTCCTACGGTGTAACTGAGCACAGGGCTAGGCACACGAGAGGGGCCCAGGAAAGACTGACAGAGTCATCATGTCATAGAGCTGGAGGCAACCCTCTGATTTTCCAGATGGAGAGACCAAGGCCCAGAGAGGGTCAAGAGAGATGGGGGTGGGGTGGGGTGGAGGGAGCTCTGGGCTCAGCTCACACTGCTGGGGGAGCCAGGGCACCTAGGGATGAGGACAGACAGCAGTTGCTGGAGGGCCCCCCTCCCCAGAGTTCTGCTTATTATCTGAGAGTTCCAGCTAAGTCCTTGGACCCTGTCCATTTTTCCTGTGGACAGCACTGCCACCTGCTGGCTGTGTCTCTCAACACCGGGGATATTTCATAGACTGCCTGAGCTGACTGCGAGATGAGAACACAGAATGGGTCTGTCAGGGCCAGAGGAGTCCTTGGAACAGAGAACATCGAAGGGCACAGCCCAAAGGGGCCTTGGGGGTCTCATTTGGTGAAAACCCCTCATCCTATAAATGTGGAAACTGAGTCCCACCTGGGGAAGGGAAGGATACCCTGACCTTGTCTTCTCCCCTGTACCCAGAGGGGGCTGTCTCACTTAGCTCCTCCAAGCTAGCCTGTCCCTGCCCTGGGAGACCAGACCAAGCCCCAAGCCTAGTGTCCAGAGGCTCAGGGCCCTTCAGAGAGCTCTACTTCCCTCCTAGGGGAGGTTTGCCTTGTTTAAAACTAATTAAAGCAACTTGGCAGCTGCCAGGGTTCTCAGGGCAAGAGGCCGGTGGGCTCCCAGGGGAGAAGAAAGTGACTGTAGGCCAAATACAGAGAGGGATGCTGGGGCCCAGAGGAAGAAAGGAACTTGCCTGAGGTCGAGTGGCAAGTTAATGGCAGAGCTGGAACACTTTAGACTCCCAGGTTCACTGCTATCCAGTGCCCCACATAGAAGCCTGTTGGCTCCTTCAAAGAATTAAAAAACATCTTGTGGGGCTTCAGGAGGCTAGACAGGACCTGAGAGATGCTCAAGTCTATCCACTCATTTTAGAGGAAGACACTGAGGTTCAGAGGGGTTATAACTTGCACACTGGCACAAGATACCGGTGTTTGTCAAGGTGCACCCCCCCCATCAAATCTTTCCTTCTGCCTGTCCTCCTATTTTGGGTGAGGCTCATAGTCCTCAAAGTCTCACTCTGTTGCACTCCCACTTCGTACACAGAATCAGTTGCTAAGTCTTGCCAGTTTCGTTCCCCAACACCTCTCCTGTGTATCTCCTTTCCCTCACCTGGCCACCACCCCAGGATGGACCTTCCTCTCTTCTTCTGGATTACAACCGCCACCTAGCTTGCCTCCCTGCCTCAAGTCCCTTCCTTCTGTAACTCGTCCTCCTCACAGACACTGCAGTGACTGCCCTTAAAGCACAGTCTGACCATGTTTTATGAACCCCAGGGGCTCCCTCTTGTTCAAATTTGTTAGAATTTCCTGTTGGCTTTTGAAGTCCTTCACAGACTGACTCCAGGCTTGGAGCTCATTCCTCTCCTTCAGAAATTCTTTGGGCTAGCCTAACTGGACTTCTCTCTGCTCCTCACCTGGGACAAGCCATCTCCCAGCTCTGTGTTTTTGCCTAGGCTTTTCTCTTTGCCTACAATGCAGCTGTCCCTCCTCCCCTCTGCCTCAGAGAATCCATCAAGGCTCAGCTCAAACAACATCTCCTCCAGGAAGCCTTTCCTGATTGCCTTGTTGTCAGTGCCTCCCTCCCTTCCAAAAATTACTTCATGTTTACTCTGTATCTATTTTTATTCATATTTATCTCTGTTTGTGTTACTTCCCCTGAGTAGAATGTGAGCTTTCTAGGGGCAAGGGCTACATCATCCGTTTTTGTATTCCAAATGTCTGGCACATGATGGGTGTCAACCACAGCAGTGAGGCATTCCTAAGGTCTGTTACCACCCTTCTGTGAGGCATACCCTCAGCCCTCCCCTCACCCCAGCACATACATGTGCTTCCCCAGGGTGCTCCCCTCCATGTGGCTTAGCATAGGGAGGGCACGTGTGAGTCATTGAATCTCAAGAGCTAGAAGGAACCTTAGTGATCATGTAATCCAGTCTCCCACCCTGCACAACCTTTCTGACCAGGGTTCTTGTGGCATCTCTTTGGATCCTTCCAGTGATGGGGAGCTTACTATTTCCCAAGGCAGCCCATTCCATTCCAGGGCAGCTCTAATTGTGAGGAAGCAATCTGTGACTGCCTGTCCTTGTCCTAACCTTGCTCCTGCGCAGGCTGCTGTCCCCCAGCCTCTCAGCCCTTAGATCCACATACCTGAGAGTCGTCCAAAACCTCCTTGTGTAGGACCATGGGCAGTGATACAATCCCAATGGTGATCACCCTCACTTTGCTGGATGTGCTGGCCAGAGAATGGTCTCGAACTGCCTGCCCAACATGCTTGGCCAGACCCACCCGCAGGGCGCTGGTGAATATCCATGCCCCTGCCAGAGGAGAACCCAGGGAGAGAGAAACAGGTTTGCCCTGCTTTCTGCAATGGCAGGTGCAGACCCATTGGTTCTGATGGCTCTGTCCTTCTGGCATCTGAGCTGTTCAAGACACAAGATCATCTGGAACTTCCAGGGGCCCCTCATTTTACAAAGGAGGAAACTGAGACCCAGACAAGTGGAGGAGAAACCCAACCAAGGTCACATCCAAAAGGAGCAGGTTGTGGTAGGAAGAGTGGTGAGCTTAGAGGGCTGGCCTTGACGTCCAAGGATCCAGGAGAGAATCCTGGCTCAGCTACTTGAACCCCACATTGCCTAAGGGGACCCTGGCTGCTTCCTCATCTTGGAGAAGGGATTCTCCATTTTATGCCCTGAAGTTCCTTCCAGCTTTGGCTCTGGGGAGCTGTTCTTGCCCTCTGCCCTCCCTCTTCTGCTCTTTTGACTTGTCAGTAAAGTGCTTGGTAAACCAGAAAGTGGGAGAGAAATGAATGGCAGGAATGACAGGAGCAAAAATCCTATGAATACGGGCACCAGCCTGTGCCAGGTGGCCCGGAAAGGCTGCTTGGGGAATCATGAAGAGGAGATATAGGCACTGGGGAGCTGAGGGCATTAACAGCACTGGTGCCATGCCTATCAGGGACATGAGTATTATTGGTACTATGCCCACCAGGGACACGAGCAGCAGCAGCCATAGGGAGCCAGGGACGTAAACAGCACCAGCTGAAAGGAGCCAGGGGCATGAGTAGCACTGGCACCGTTCCCACTGGGGGGCATGAGAAGTATTGGCACTGTGTCCATCAGGGGCATCAGCAGCACCAGCACTGTGCCCACTGGGCACATCAGAAACACCAGCACTATGCCTGCCAGGGGCATCAGGAGTACCAGCACTGTGCCCGCCAGGGGCATCAGCAGCACCAGCACTGTGCCCACCAGGGACATCAGAAATACCAACACTGTGTCTGCCAAGGAGGAGCCAGGCCCACAGCCCTCACAGCAGCCATGCTCCCTGAGGGGGCTGGAAGGGCCCACAGTCAGCATTTGAAGCCACTTCCTCTGGCTCCAGTTTCTGGGCATTTTCCCAGGTTTGCCATTAGGAAGGTGCTTTGTTGACCCTGAAGTGCATGGAAAGGTGAGGGGTGACTGCGTCAGTGCGCCTCCATGGCTTCCATCTGTGGGGGCCTCTCCTCTGAGCAGGCGGCCTCTGTTACTTGTTTATGAGACTGATGACAGACACCAGGGGATAGAAGGCCAGGGCTGGGATTGTGCATTTATGGAGTACCTACTGTATCCCAGGATCTCGCTCGGTCCCCAGCACAGCCCGTCAGGGGGGTGCCTTTATTATGCTCATTTTACTGTTGAGGAGTCTGAGGTAGATGCAGGTTAAGTGACTTGTCCAGGATCACTTGGCTAGTTGAGTGTCTGAGGCTAGATTTGAATTTGGGTCTTCCTAGCTCAGTTCTCTGACCACTGCACCATCCCGCTGCCTCTGTTTTCATATTTCAAGCAGCTATGTGATATGGTGGCTGTTGTGCTGGGTCTGGAGTGACCCCAGCCAAGTCATGTGACCCGCCTTAGCCTCAGTTTCCCCATATGTAAAATGGGAACAATAACAGCCCCTGCCTCTCACAGTGGTTGTGAGTTACCCAGTGAGCTCACGATGGCCACACCCTTGGCGCAGCACCGGGCACACAGTAGGCACTGCGCCAATGGCAGCTGTTCTCATCACTGCTAGCAGGAGCCCCAGCTGCTGGACTGCACCAGAGGCCATGCACCCCAAAGAGGGCGCCAATTGTCTTCATGCTCCCTGCAAATGAGCCCTTTGGGGGAGGTGCCCAGCCAAGGCGAGAGAAGAGAAGCTCAGTAGTCAGGCCTGAGGGAGGACCTCGGGAAGGAAGCTCCATCCCTCAGGCCTGGCTCTGGCCAAGAGGAAATCCTGTCCTCTCCTCCTCCCTCCCCCAAGCCCCTGGGGCAGGAGCAGGGATGTCTGGGAAGTGCGATGTGGGATCTGGCTGTAAAGCCCTTGTTCCTGCATGTGTGAGAATGTGTGTGTGCAAGTGTGACTGAGTGTGGGGGTGTGAGTGTGTGCATGTTCACATGTGACTGTGTGTGAGTATGTGTATGTGTGTAGTGTGTGGCTGTGTGTGCATGAGCATGTGTGTGTGTGTGTGTGTGTGTGTGTGTGCATATGAGAGAGTGTGTGTGCGCGCGCGCTCGGGGGAGTGGGGACTCCAGATGGCCATGTGGACGCCTCTCCCAGTGAGGGCCTGTCCCTGGCAAGGAAGGCAGGGTCTGACCTGTGCTCTGCATGGCCTTCACCAGTCCCTTCCGCAAGATGTCTCGGAGCCAAGGCTTCATGGGGAAGTTCCGCTCTTCACCCACCAGCGAGACGACAAGGTTGGGCGTAGGCAGGTGCCACTCACTGACCATGAACTCGAAGAGGATGCTGGGAGGCACGGTGCTGGGCACCCTCAGGAACTGCAGAGGGCAAAAACGACCAGCATCGGGCCCGCAGAAGTGGCTGGTACGCAGAAACATCTCAGAAACATCAGCTGATGCCAGGATTGTTCCGATATGGCCGCTGATGTGGGGGTTGGCCCTGGCCTTAGGGAGCTCCCAGGCTGGGGCAAATGGAGGAGGGCAGACAGGATCTGGTCCCTAGGAAGTTCATGGCCCAGGTGTGTGTGTGTGTGTGTGTGTGTGTGTGTGTGTGTGTGTGTGTGTGTGGAGGGGAAGGGGCAGCTAGAAATGAGCCTACGAGGTGGGCTCTGTTAGGAAATCCTCGAGTAAAACAATAAAGGCCTGAAGAAGTTTGTTTGGTATTTTTGGCGGGGGATGGGGTGGAGGGTGGGGTGGGGAGGATCAGTGATCACAAGTGCTCAGAAATAAAGCTGAACAGACCTCAATGGCATCTAAGCCAATTGTGCCTCCCCAAGAGTCTCTTAGGCATTTCTGCCAAGTGGCTGCACAGCCTCTACACAAAGCCCTCCAGTGGGGTGGGCACCCCTTTCCACAATGGGACGGTTCCCATTGGCAGGGGAGTTCTTCCTTGGTCCAAGCCTAAGGCTCTTGGCAATTTGTCCAGTTGTGGCTACTCCAGCCCAGCTCCACCCAGCCCAGCCCCGCCCTGCCCCGCCCCGCCCCGCCCTGCCCAGCCCAGCTCCGCCCAGCCCAGCCCTGCCCCGCCCCGCCCAGCCGTACCCAGCTCTGCCCAGCCCCGCCCTGCCCAGCCCCGCCCCACCAAGCCCAGCCCAGCTCCGCCCAGCCCAGCTCCGCCCAGCCCAGCTCCGCCCAGCCCAGCCCTGCCCAGCCCCGCCCCACCAAGCCCAGCCCAGCCCAGCTCCGCCCAGCCCAGCTCTGCCCAGCCCAGCGCTCTGCCCTGCCCAGCCCAGCTCTGCCCAGCCCTGCCCAGCCCAGCCCAGCCCAGCTCTGCCCTGCCCAGCCCAGCTCCGCCCAGCCCAGCCCCACCCTGCCCAGCCTCGCCCCGCCAAGCCCTGCCCAGCCCCGCCCCGCCCAGCCCAACCCAGCCCAGCTCCGCCCAGCCCAGCTCCACCCAGCCCAGCCCCGCCCTGCCCAGCCCAGCTCCGCCCAGCCCAGCCCTGCCCCGCCCCGCCCAGCCGTACCCAGCTCTGCCCAGCCCCGCCCTGCCCAGCCCCGCCCCACCAAGCCCAGCCCATCTCCGCCCAGCCCAGCTCCGCCCAGCCCAGCCCTGCCCAGCCCCGCCCCGCCCAGCCCAGCCCCGCCCTGCCCAGCCCAGCCCCGCCCAGCCCAGCCCAGCCCGGCCCAGCTCTGCCCAGCCCAGCCCAGCCCAGCCCAGCCCTGCCCAGCCCCGCCCCGCCCAGCCCAGCCCAGCCCAGCTCTGCCAGCCCTGCTCTGTATTTCAGCATCCAAGGAGCTCATTTGCTAGGGCTGCTTGGCTCAGAGTGCTGGGTTCTGGGTTCCTGTTCCACCCTGCCCTGGCTCTCGGCTGGCATTTGTAACCACAAAGTGTAGTGCCCAGGTGCTTCTCCCCGCTCACAGTTCCTGAGGTCTGGCTCTTGTCCCCAGATGTCACCACATCTTTTTTTGTTCTTTTCATTTTTAAAAGCACAATTGAGTGAAAAGAAAGGGCAAAGTCTAGCCCAGAGCCGTGCCCGGAGGCAGATCTGCACCTGGGGTGGGGAGGGGCGCCCCCTCGTTTCTCTCTGGGGGTGGAATGACTCCAGAAGCTGCACCATGAACACCCACAATGCCTCTTCTGCCCAATGCCCGCTCACCCGTGGGCTTCCTGAAATCCTCCCATTATAGCCTCGTTCCTTTGGCAGCCCAAGCTCCGTTAAAAGGCAGAGGTCACTTGGGCGGGGCTCCCGGAAATCCCTTATCCCCTCTTCACCCCTTAGTTCAGCCTGGTTTTCCCAGTGACCCCAGTCATGAACAAGGACAAGGAGCTGGCCTCAGTTTCCATGAGGTGTCTTCATTACGTCCTGAACAATTGTCTTTTTCCTGATCTCTGATTTTGCTCACCCTATACCCCCTCCCCCAACCTGCCCAGGATTTTCCAGCTCTTCTCTGCTTTTCAAATTCTGGGCCCAGCCAACATCACCTCTGAGAAGGCTTCTGGGATCTTCTGGGAGCAGCTCAGCCCAAAGGTGTCCTCCAAAATCCTTAGGCACTTATGGAACCTTTCACACATGGACATTGAATCTGAGGTCACACTGGGCTGGCCCTGGGGGTGGTAGGGTGGGCTGGACTAGGTAACCTCTGGGGTGCCCTTGCTGGCCCTGGGAATCTCAGATTCTCTTCGATACAATTGTCTGGATGCTTCTTCTCAGGGGCTCCAGCAAGCACAGGGGTAGGGAGAGGGAGCCTTCTCAGTCCAGATTTACAGAATGAATGAATGAATGAATGAAGTGAGTGAGTGATCAAAGTCTCGCTCCCAAGAACCTGCACCAGGAAGTTTCCCCACTAAGAATGATTGCGACCCCAGACACAGGGAAAGGTCCCAGCAAGGAGTCAGCCCTGTAGCTCCCTGGGTTTTGGACCAGATCCTGGTTCTGTACCTTTGCATGCTTCTTCCCAGAACCGATGAAGTCGATTTCTCCCTGGTGGTAGTGCCAGTCTCTCCGGCCTCCAGCCTCCTTCTTGCTACCTGCACAGACTGTTGGGGGGTACCTCGGGCAGGGCCCCTGGATGGCACTGGCTGGTTCTCTTTCTCTGTGGGGACAAGCCACCAAGAAGGGAGGAAAGGGGAGGGGGCAGGGGCAAAGGGACCCAAAGGAGAGAGCTGCTCCTGGGTCCTCACCCTTCCTCCCTTCAGAGCCCACTCTAGGGAATGCTCAGCCACAGGGTTTGTGGAAGGTCCTGGAGCTGAGCAGCCAGAGCCTTAGCTGGCCTTTGGCTACGCAAAGAAGGGGCTAAGGCTGATGCTGTAGAAAGGGTCTCCTATCTACAGCTGCTCTAATCCCCGGATCCTATGTGGCTTTGAGGGATGGTTTCTGCCTGTCCTTCAAGGCCCAGGTCAGGGGCCACTGCCTCCCCAAAGCCTTCCCTGGCCCCTGAGGTTCCTCCAGGAGGCCTGTTCTCTCTGTGCTAAGCACACTGGAATGATTTGTGTTGAGGACAGCTGCTCTGAGAAGGCATCTCCCTCTAGCCCCGGGACAGTCCTACTAAGGGAAGAGGGTGCTGGAGCCCAGGAGGGCTGGGCCTGAAGATTGGCTCAGTTGAGTTTCCAGCCCAACCCAAGCTCACACCCACAGATCCAGGGTCACAACTGCAGCCTCTACAGACAGTGAGGACTTCGAACCACAGAAAGGGCCATAGAACACCCCAGGTTCGTGGAAGGGGCCTTAGACCATAGACCATGGCAAGTCAAAGCTGGAAGAGCAGAGGACCTAGAACATGGGGTGGTGGGTGGGAGTGGCTGGGATCAGGGCTAGAAAAGATGCCAGAGACAGACCATCTCGGGTTCAAGAGATAGCGGGGAGTCACTGCCCAAGCTTCCTCAGGGGGTCAGTGCTAGAGGTACCTTCAGCCTCCCAACTGCCAGTCCTGAGCTCCCTCCCCTGTGTCACCTAGACCTGCTCTTGGTCTAAGGAGTGACCTCCTCCAGACCTGCCCTGGCCCCCACCCACCCACCCAGCAAAGCCGCAGGGCTCACCCTGGAGCAGACGTGTCCAGTTTGTCTTGAGTGCTCGAGCCTTTCCATCGGACATTTTTGAGGCCCAAGCTCTGGAAAGAATAAGGATGGTCTTGGCTAAGAGCTCCCCTCCTCTCCCCCCCATCTCTGTGCTTCCCCTGAGAAAGCCAAAGGGGCAGATGCCTCCAGCGTGTCCCACATCCCTGGCATGGAAACTGAAGCTGACCAAATCTGCCCTTGACAATAACAACAGGAAGCTCTCTGTTACAACCGGTCAAGGCAGGAATTTAGGATTGGGATTAGGGGTCAGTTAGTCAGGGGCCTGTGGGCATTCCTGCAGGAGAGGGGCTGAGGCCTTCTCGGGATGGGGAGGTCTGCTGAGCACTCGATTCAGTGCCATTCAGTCCAATCCAATCCATCCTGATCCACCCCAATCTACCAAGCCCAGATGATATCTGTGTCAGGGGCAGAACAGGGCACTTCGGGTAAAAAGGCAGACTGAGGAATGTCCAGGCTAGGAGGAGCCTTAGAAATCCCTACAGCTATTCATCATCCCCCCCCTACCAATAAATCAACAACATTTATTAAGCACCTAGTGTATGCTAGGCGCTAGGCTAGGCTCTGGGGAGATGACAGAAAAACAAAATCATCCTTGGCTGGGTTTGGTGGGGGGTGGGGGGCAGGAGAGACCGTTGCATGTGAGTAGATACAAAGTTACTACATCAAAGTATAAACCTCAAAGAAACAATAGAAGTGTTTCTCTAGGACTAGGGTGGGGCCATCAGATCTTTGTTCCAGGGCACCAAAATTTAGAAGATACTACTTCTGTACTTTAGTAACTAGAACCAACTGAGCTTAGGCAAGGTAATTTGTCAAACTAGGAGGATCCTCTGCTCACCTTTTGGCCACACCCCAGAGGAGCCCATTGTGGGGGAGGGGGCACCAGAGGCTCCCTTTCTGGGGCAGCCTCCTTGGTGTCCCAACCGAATTTGTCCAGCGTGTGCATGCAAACCTTAAGATTGGACACTCAAGATGTGTCCTGAGGTGGTCAGGGAGGACTTCTTGGAGGAGATGGTGGAAGTGCTGGGACTGGATTTTGATGATTTTGGTAGATTTAAGTTAGTGGAAGGGAGGAACAGAGAGAGTGTTCCCAGACCATGCCTACACTGAGCAGGCTCTCAGTAAGAATAGTCGGTTGTATGTGTATATGTATTGCTGGATGGATGGATGGATGGATGGGTGGGTGGGTGTTTGGATGGGTGTGTGAATGGATGGATGGATGGATGGATGGATGAGCGGGTGTGTGGATGGATGGATGGGTGGATGGATGGATGGATGGATGGGTGTGTGGATGGGTGTGTGGATGGATGGATGGGTGGATGGATGGATGGATGGATGGATGGGTGTGTGGATGGATGGATGGATGGATGAGTGTGTGAATGGGTGTGTGGATGGATGGATGGATGGATGGGTGTGTGGATGGATGGATGGATGGATGGGTGGGTGGGTGTGTGGATGGGTGTGTGAATGGATGGATGGATGGATGGATGAGTGGGTGGGTGGATGGGTGCATGGACGGATGGATGGGTGGGTGGGTGGGTGGGTGTGTGGATGGATGGATGGATGGATGGATGGATGGATGGATGGATGAGCGGGTGTGTGGATGGATGGATGGATGGATGGATGGATGGATGGATGGATGGATGAGTGTGTGAATGGGTGTGTGGATGGATGGATGGATGGATGGGTGTGTGGATGGGTGGGTTCCAGCACCAGAAGGCAAAGAACTGGTTAGGGAGAACTGATTATCTGCAGCTCATCAGATGCTCAAATGAAGAAGAGATATGGGGTTCTGATCCTGGGTGTCAGAATTGAGAGGGACCTCAGAGAGGTCTGGTTTACTCCATCCCTACCTGACCAACCATCCTGCCTACACCTTCACTATAGATGTCTTTGTCATCCAGGTCCTACTTGAAGACTTCCAGAGAGAGGGAGCCTGCCACCCCTCTCTCCAATACCCCTCCCCTATCAGCCGCCCCTTCCCTTCCCCATTAGACTGTAACCTTCCTGAGGGTGGGGAGCATCTTTCTTTTCATTCATTGCATCCCTACCACTCACCACAATGCCTGGCACCAAGTAGGTGCTTTTAAAATGTGGGTTGGAATGGATTGGATCCCCTCCCCCAGGTCTTTTAGATATCCTAGTTGATCTTCTCTGGACATTCCCCAGCTCATCAATGGTCCTCCGAAACTCACCACAGTCCTCTGGGGGGAGGGGTCTGAAGCAATCAAAGAACACTTCCCTAGACCTGGACACTCGTCCTCCCTTAATGCAACCTAAGATTAAATTCACTGCCTGCATTGTCATATTACACTACTGACTCATACTGAGCTTGTGGTCCACCCAAAAACCCCAGCTCTTTTTCAGATGAACTATGAGCTTAGACAAACCTCCCTATTTTGTACTTATGCCATTGATTGTTGAACCCAAGTTTTTATTCCTGGTTTTATTTGTGGGAAGGGTCCCAGCCTTGAAGGTTCAACGGAGATCTTCATATTCCCTTCAGTATGGCCTCCTAGGCTAGGCCTGGAGGTGGAAAGGGTGACCACCTTCCTTTACTAATTTGATGGAAAGTCCCTGGTCTGTCAGCTTTGTCTCAGCTGTCACTCACTTCAGATCTCTGGATTCCCCCTACATTCCCAGTCCTAGAGCCCACAGTCAGGGCATATTCTCTTGGAACCTTACACAAGATGGAGGGAGGGGAGTGGGGGGTGGGGAGAAGTTGATGTGGTACAGTAGCAGCTGCTGCCTGGATCCAGGCAGGGGAGTAGGAGATGGGCGCTGGGCATGTGGGCTGTTTACTGGGAATGAATATGGCTGATTCTCTGGGGGTCCTACCTGTGGGGCAGGGGGTGAGGAGCTGTGATAATGGAGAAACCTCAGCTGGAGTGGGTGCTGGAGGAGAGAAGGGGGCCTAGGCAGGAGCACCAACTGCTTTCTGAAAGGCAATCCAGCTCTCCAGCTCAGGACAAGCTGTTGGTGACACCAGCTACCTCCCACCCAGACCTTTTTATTCCTAGTTCCCCCTTGCTCAAGCACAGAGGAGGGGCTCCTATAAGAAGCATCTCCTATGTCCAGAGCTCTCTAAGTTTTGCAAAGTGTACAGTCTCTAATGCTATCCTTACAACAACCTGGGAGTTGGTGCTAATATGATTTTCATCTTATAGAGGAAGAAGCTGAGGCAGAGACTTTTAAAATGCTAAAAGCAAACTTAAGAGGCTTTCCCAGAGCCACACAGCTAGTAAATGTCTATGCCACCAAAGCACCAGGGCAATGCCTGTCTCTGATCCCCACTTTCACCATCTGGAGTATGGGCAAGAGTATTCTCTTTCCCTCATTTCACAGAGGAGACACTTTGAGATGGTCACTCAGGTACAATAATTAGCTTGTTCATCCCCTAGAGGGTTCCTAAAGACCCTGAGGGTCTTCTCCTCCCAGATCTATTTTTTTAAAGAGGCCATTCTTTGCCTTATTTCTTACCTCACATTAATCACTGAATAGGCTTTGCTTCAGTCAAACAGAGACCTGTTAAAGACCTTAGCTTGAAAAGGCCAAGGCACCCACTGCATCCTAGGCCATCTCCAGTCATCCTGATCGCTATCTGGTTACTGCACCCAGATGGTTCTGGAGGAGAAAGTGAGGCTGGTGACTTTGCATAGCCCTTCCTCACTTTAATCCAATTCATCTACATGTCATGGCACCACGTTCCTGATTTCCGGGTCCTCTTCAAGAATGAAGGACAAACAACAGCAAACCTAAAGTCCATGTTGTTCTTTCCTCTTCAGCTTTAAGAAGTTTCTTTCAGATGAAAAGTTATGAGTTTGTCCACCATAGCTCTGAGCCCCCAGTTAGGATAATTCCTAACAGGCAGAGGATGGGTTCCCTACCTAAATGTAAATAGTAAACTGTTTCTCTTTTGGCCAGCAACCCTGAGAGTCTTCCCTTTCTAGTTTGATTTTTTTTTTATAAAAGGGGCAATCCCTTGATTCACTTCTTAAAGGGACCTATACACTGAAAGGCCTTCATTCAAAGTGAGGACTTGAAAAGACGTTAGCTTAAAAGGAACGATGTCTCCCACTGCATCCTGGGCCATTTTCAGTCATCCTGATCTACATCTGGCCACTGGACCCAGATGGCTCTGGAGGAGAAGGTAAGGCTGGTGACTTTGCACAGCCCTCCCTCACTCAGATCAAAATCAACTGCAAGTCATGTCATCATCTCCCTGTTGTCATAGTCCTCTTCGAGAATGAAGGACAGATCATACAACATTTATATCTACCTCTAGTTAATCCCTGGGCTCTTTGTATTCAAGGTACAATTGTGTTTGCTACAAATGTTTGAGGAGAAACGGTAGATTATATTAGATAGCGTGTCTGTGGATAGATAGGCACTTGGAAGGGAAGCTGGAGAAAGAGCTGGCCATCTCCTTGGGACTGTCCTCAGCCCAGCTCTTTTGCTCAGACTTGACTATAGAGCACATGACTGTCCTCCGTCATTCCCTTCTCTGCCACAATTCAGTGCTACCACTCAGCTGCTTTAGGGATGGGCTGGAAAGCCAGGCTGGCTCCAATGTCTGGTAATCAATCCCTTCTCAACTTGCTAATTTATAGACAGTTCCTGAGGTGTGGCTCAAGTTTCCTCTGCCTCTCCATACAGAGTTTTTGTACAACATTCTTCAAATTTGAAGGCTCTTTGGCACTTAGCTAAAGGTCTATGATTGACTGATTGAGACAGTTCTTATCTAGTTAAGGTGTCAAAGCTAAGGAAAAGAAAGCTGGGTTGGATGGAGCCCAGAACCCACTGAGCAGTGGGGGACCTGAGCTCAAGTTCCAGCTTCACTCTTTGGAAAAGTTAATGACCTTGGACAGAGACTAAGCCTCATTGTCCTCTGCAAAATGGTGTTTTCTCTGTCCCAGGGTTGTTGTGAGGGTACTGCTTTGTAACTTGTATACCGCCATAAATGCAGGAGCCCTTATTAAGACTTGTGGGGTTCCCCAAGGTCAAAGCTGAGGCAGGGAAAGGACCAAAGGAAGAGAGAAAGGCAGCAGGGAGGCAAGAAGGAAGAAGACAGGCACAGGGTTGATTGAAGAGGTAAAAATCAAGGGGAGGAAATGGAGGGAGAGGGGAAGAGAAGATCAAAGAGAGAGAGGGCATGCCTTTGTGGAGGGCCTGGAGGAGCAAGGCCATGACACCCCTAGTCGACCTGGCCTGGCCCCATCCTGCTTAACTCTGCCCACAATACATGGAGAATCTAGTGGCAGATAAGGCAGGGGCAGAGAAAGGAAGTGAGGTCTCCCATCTTGGTCTCCCTGATGGTCTCGTGTCTTATGTATTCATTGATGGGTAGTGTGGAAAATATTATACTATTTTATATCATTTCTAATTCTGAACCAGACCCAGAGCCTGATTTAATGAGTAACTGGATGAAGATCCAGGACCTGGGCTTCTTTGTTCTCTCTAAAAGTTTGCTCAGGCAATACCCTTACCTCTGTACCCTAACCCCAAGAGAGATTACCTTGCTTAATATTCTACAGGTATATACTATGTTATGGAATGTAATGAGACGCAGAGACGCTGGGCTGTAGTGTCAACTGATTTTTGTCAACATCCTTTACAACTCTATTCCATTAAGGAAAATCCTCTTCTTGTATCACGGTTAAACATACATGGGGGTCATAAAAATGAGGTCATACAGGCTTGCTAGCTCTGCTAAAATAACGTATATAAGTTTTCTCATTGCTTTGTTCAGGCAGCCAGAGTTTATACTCTGACTCCTTGTACCTACAAGTAAGCTAGCTTCACTATGCTTTAAGGGAAAATAATAAACAACACGGATTTTTCTATCACCCAGCTCTGTTGTTTCCTTCAACCAAATTTTCAGGTTTAACAGTTGATACACTGTTTCCAAAAGAACTCGGAGGAGGGCAGGGTTTCCTGGAGCTTGGGCCCTCAGAGAAGGCTCCCTGGAGGAGGGGGCGCCCATCCATTCAAGCTTCTATTACCCTGTGGTGGCCTCTCTCCATCTCCATCGTGGCCTTGACCCTCCTCTTACCTGTCTCTCTTGATCCTCTTCCCAACGGCAAGGGAACCCAGATGGACCTCAGCCCCAAGTGCCAGAACCTTGGCTTTCCTGGGCCTCACACCCCACAGCTCTTTCCTAATGCCAGTCTTTCTTTTCCTGCCTTTCTGCCTTCCTTCTTCTCTCCTTTATTTCCCTTCCTTCCTTGCTTCCTCCTTCCCCCCTCCCTCCTCCCTTCCTTCTTCCATCTCTCTCTCTCTCCCTCTCTCCCTCCCTCCCTCCCTCCCTCCAGTTGTGCTAGGGAAGGGGCCCAAGTTGCTGCGTGGCCTTGGGCAAATCTCTAGCCTTCTCTGAGCCTTACTACCTCATCTATGCAGTCAGGGAGTTGTGTTGGATTATCTCAGCATCATGAGATCACAGGAATTTTTGGGGAAGGAGCCTCATTACCCTTCACTGGTGGACAATCGCTTCTAATTTCATGGCATGATATGGTTAACTTAAGTGCTTTCCTCCCAGCTCCTGATGGGGGGGCGGGGGGTGGGGGGATGTGAGGGTGAGTTCCACCGGGTTTAGCAACAGGAACACTTGCCCTTCCCCCACCGTGGGGAGTTGTTCTCATCCCTAAATGCAAAGGGACTGGCCTACGGTCCCAAAACTAGGGAATGGAAGGGCTGGGCTTCATGAACCCAGGTCCTCTTACCTCCCCCTCCCCCATGGGACCTGCTGCCCCTCCCTTTGGGGCCACTTTTGACTGGAACGCTTTTTTCTCTTCTGATTTTCTGTCTTTTGTCTTCTGGTCCTTTGATCTCTTCCCAAAGGACACCAGATGCCCTCCTTCCCTAAGAAAGTGGCTGGGGGCAGGTGTTGCTAGATGGGGAGGCCTGGGGCCCTAATGCCCACAGGGTAGGGCCTGGGCTTTGGTCCTGGCTGGGAAGGCTATGCAAATACCCTGGGCAGCTCAAAGAGAGAACTATATGCAAAGGCAGGCTTCCTTTGCATGATGCAGGTGCAGGAAGCCTTCCAAGCCAGGCTTCATGGACACCAGGGCCCCAGCCACCACCCTCCCCAAAGCCCTGAATTGGAGGTGGGAGCAGGGAGAGGAGGCTTGGCCAAGGAGAGAAGCTCTCTCTCACACACGAACAAACCAAGGCCAGACGGGAAAATAATGGCTCGAGGAGTTCTTAAACACAGGCTGACAAAGCTTGAGATAGGTCTGGGGAGTCTCCTCTCCATAAGGGTTTGCTAAATTCCATAGACTTTCATCTGTCTGAGGGGGGCAGGGCTAAGTCTGGCCCAGAAGTGAGGGGAGCCACCAAATGACCTCAGGGGAACTGGGGCATTAACATTTTGGTGCTTGTGCCAGGGTTAAGGAGGCAGAGTCATTTGAACCCTGTGGCTGCCCCTGGGCTTGAAAGGACCAAGGCTCTGGTTCTTCTAGTCCCTGGCTGTGTGGCTTTCGGCAAGTCTCTTGCCCTTCCCGAGCTTCTGTCTCCTCTATAAAAGGAGGGCTTTGGACTAGGCGGTCCCTAGTTTCTAGTTTCTAGTCCTGACTCTGTTCTCCAAGGAAGGCAGCTTCTGACAAGAGAACCTCAGCTCCCCCATTTTCCTGCACCATGCCCCGGGATTCCCCTGCCCACAACAAGGCCACAGCCCCTCCTCCTGTCTCCAATATATTCCAGGCCAATGGTCTGTAAGTGCTGTTGGGCCCCAGGACAAACTCAGGTTCCCCTGCATTGACCTGCATTCAAGGGAGCTGTCCCTGACTGGCACAGAACTGAGCATCGGAAAAGTCCAAAAGAATGTGCCAAGTTCTTTTTCATCAAACAATGCATTTTTCATCCCTTCCCACTGAGGCCTGTGAGGTGGGTAAAGGCAAGAGATTATATTCTCCTACTTTGCAGACAAGGAAACTGAGGCTTACTCTGGGGCAAGGGCATACAGGTGAGTCACTGTCGATCCTACGCTTCTGATCAGGACCACATTCCCTGTTTTCTCCTACCCCGACACCATCCCTAACCTTCTTCCTGGCAGAAACCAGAATTGCATCAAATCCCTTTGCACCTTGCTCCCGGACTGAAGCACCTAGCACTCATCTTGGCACAGCCTGGCTTGGCCTTGCCTGAGCTGAGGGGCTCCCATGTATCACCAGCTGTCCTCTGGATGAGGCCAGGGCTGTTCTTACCTGTTTGGCATCTCTGGAGTCCAACATGATGCAGGAGGGCAAGGCAGCTCAGTCACCCAGCCCAGTCCTGGCAGAGGAAGGCAATTCAGCGACTTTGTCTCTTTGTGGAGAGCTCTGTGTCCAGACAGACCAACCTCCCTATTGAAATGGCAAAAAGAAAGGAGGGGACTCTCCCACCACGCCACCTGTGACTAAGTTCCAGGAGGGGGCAGGGGCTGTAAACAAATCCTATACAAATCACACTCGGGCCCATGCCCTGTGCTGGGCACCAGTGGGCCCTGACCACCCCTCAAGCTGGAGGGCCATCCTCATGACTTCCATTCTTTGAGGCTCTGGCATATGGTTGTCTGAGGCTTTCTGCTCCTCTGATTCAGGACAGTGCCTTTAGGAATGGGTTCCTGACAATTAATCATACTGTCTATCTATCCTGTGCTGAGCTCTGCACCCTACCACAGAGAGGCCGGTGCTCAGAAAACCTCAGCCACCAGGTTATGAAGCCTGCTCATCCTAGAGCCTAGGTATGCCCTCAAAAAAGCAGTCAGTCAATCCATACATATTTATGAAGCATCTACTATGTGCTCAGGACTGTGCTGGGGATATAAAGACAAAAAGAAACAATCCCTACCCTCACGGAGCTGCCAATCTATTAGAGCAATAGAAAACCAACAGAGGGTAACTTAGGCAACGGGCACTCCAAACCTAGTGAGGGCTTTGAGGATAACATCAGTGGAATAGTTAGACCTCTTGGTAGTAGAGAAGGGGGCAGCTAGGTGTTACAGGGGAGAGAGCATCGGTTCTGAAGCCAGAGAGACCCAAGTTCAAATGTGACCTCAGACTCTTACCAGCTGGGTGATCTTGGGCAAGTTGCTTTATAATACAAGGAAAATTAGGAACCCCTGAGAAACCCCTAGCTACCGACAAGCACCCCCAGAAAGAATGGACTCAGATATCTTTGGCATTTAGCAAACCCCCTGGGACTCCATGACTCCACCAAGGAATGTCAATAGATAGGACCATCCCACTGAAGGATAACCTGGCAGACCCTGTCTAGCAGATATCCCTGGGGCTCCATGACTCCACCAAGGAATGTAAATGAGATTATCCCTCTAGTATGATAATCTGACTGAATCTTTGATCAGCCAGGACCTTTGTTCCTGTACCCCCAGACCACCCTGTGACTTGGCATGTAAATTCTCTATATAAACTACCCTTTCGCTTCAACACATTGCCATTGATTTGTGGTGCCATACCCCAATGGCCGCCGGCTAATAAATTCTCCACTTAAAACTTACACTCTGTGGTGTGTCTCGCTCGCTTCTGGTACAACAGCTTCACTCTGTTGTTTGCCTCAAATGAGCTGGAGAAGGAAATGGCAAACCACTCCAGTATCTTTGCTAACAAAACCACTGGGGAGACAAAGAAACATAAAACATAGGCTTTACCCAGGAAGAACTCACAGTCTGTTGGAAGAGACAACAAGCAAACAACCACGTCCTCCCCCATTAGATTGTGAGCTCTCTGAGGGCAAAGCTTGTCTTTTGCCTCTTTCTGTACCCCAGTGCTTAGCACATAGTAGGTACTTAATCACTGTTTACTGATGGACTGACTGAATGTACAAAAAAGTTATGACCGGGTAAGTAAAAGGTTTGGTCAGAAGCTTGGGGTGGGGGGAGGGGTGATCAAAGAAACTTCCTGCAGAAGGTGGGATTTGAGCTGAATTTTGTAGGAAGCCAAGGAAGCAGAGATAAGGAGGGAGAACATGCCAGGCACAGGGCACAGCCAATGCAAAGACAGAGAGTTGGCAGATGGAACAATATGTGCAAGGAACAGTGAAGAGGCAAGGGTAGCTCATTTGTAAAATGTGAGCTGAGAGGTTAAGAAAAAAAGTGTAAGAAGACTGGAAGAATACGAAGGGACCAGGTTGTAATGAGCTTTACAAGCCAAATAGAGGAGTTTCTGGAGGCAATAGGAAGTCATTGGAGTTGATTAAATAGGAGAATGATCTTGTCAGAACTGCACTTTAGGGAAATGGCTTTGGTGGCTGAGTGGTGGATAGATTGGAGTGGGGAGAGACCTGAGGCAAGTAGACCCCTCAGCAAGTGTGTTGGTGAGCATGGGCTCTTAGCACTCAGTTCAACCAAGTGCCCTTGAAGAGTTTGGCTTTTGTTTCCTCTGATTAATTCAGTGTACTTCATTGAGTCTTACTAGGTGCTAAGCCCCAGGCCCAAACCTCTATTAGGTGCTAAGCCTGTGTGGGTATGAAGCTCCCAGGGTCCTAAGGGGAGGTGCTAACTCAAGAGCCAATCATAGGAGCCTAAGTTCTGGTCATTCAGATGACTTTTGATGATGTCTGAAACGGTATAAGAAGAGAAGACAGAGCTATTCGCTCAAGGCTCTCACTCTTGGTGGCATGCTGATGTGGAGACTCCGAGCAGCTGTAGCTAAGAGCCCTCCAGCTCGTAAACCCGGATGCTGGGACTTTGTTAAACTCTGGAAACTATGTATTGGGATTTGAATCAGACAAGGTCTGTCTGTCCATGTTTGTACTTTGTTTGTATTTGCTCCGAAGTTCAGGTGCTGGCTTTTCCCTCTGAACTAAGTGAATGGTATTTGTATGTCTAATTAAAGTAAGCTTGTTGACCCCTTAATGTCACTTTCCTTAGTAAAGCAGATCAAAAGAACCTGGGTTTTTGCAGCATGCTGGTAGCATGCTTGTTGTTGGGCTTGTGTTGGTCTCTTCACCCCCCACAACAACTGCTAGCCGGATTGTTGAAACAGCAAGATATTGCGATAGTCTACGTGTGAGAAAATGAGGGCCTGCACCAGGGTGGGAGCAGTGTCAAGAGGAGGGAAGGGGGCATATCTGAGAGGTGCTGCAGAGGTGAAATGGACCAGAGATGCAGCAGAGGTGAAATTGACAAAAGATGCTCAGAAGTGAAATAAACAACTGATGCAGCAGAGGCGAAATCTACAGGCTTTGATACTCTATTGGTCGGTGGGAGGAGAGTGAGGAGTCCAGGAAGACTCCTAGGTTTTAAGCCTGGGGGACTCAAAGGATAGGGTTTTTGTTTGTTTGTTTGTTCCATGTCAGAGATCTTAGGGGGCAGGTTGTGAGTGGAGGGAAGTAATGATTTGGACATGTTGAGTTTGAGATGCTTGTGGCTCATCCAGTTTGGGAAGTCCTTAAGTTAGCTGGTGATGTCAGTCTAGCAGTAAGGAGAGAGGTGAGGGCTGGATATAGAGATCTGGGAAATGTTGAGCTCATCCTCACCTCTGAGTCTTTGCCAATGTCATTCCCACATCCAGAATGGATACCTCAGGAGTCCTAGAAGCCAAGCCTCATTCCTACTGTCCTTCTCAGAGTTGTGAGAATTCACAAAAATGAGCAATGCTTTCTTTGGTACTGGGGGATCTGAAATCTCTTGGCTGTGGGGCCTTTCCCTAAAAGGGGAGGGAGCTCATACCTAGCCTTATCTGGCTCTGAAAGGCTCTGGCAATTCCTTCTGAGCTGGGAAGGCCTCAAGCTCTGGGTAGGGCCATACTCTCCTTGCTTTCTTACCTTATTAAACATTTTAAGGGTGACAAAGTGCGGTCTTCTTGATCACCTAGTGAGGTACGGCACAAAAGACTTACTGTTTTTCTCCTACAAGTGAGGAAGCTGAGACTCATATTAAGAAGTGATGCCCGCCACCCCAGAGGCCCTTCTCTTCTCCTCCCTGTCTCCTTATTCTCAAGAAAGGTGACAACAGTGTAGCCTGTCCCCACCCCAGGCCTTCCCTGGGGAAATCCTGCCCCGATGTGCACCATTATTGCTTGGCCACTGGAGGGAGCCCCAGGAGTGGAGTATAATTGAAGACTCCTCAGGGTTGTCAGAGACCTCAGGGGCATTTGGTCTCCTCGATGCCTTCCCCTAACACCAGCCCTGCCCCAAGGTCAGTCCCCCACAGCCATCCTGGCAGCCCTTCTCTTGCTCCCAGTTGGGAAAGTCTGTGTAACAAGAAGTCCAACATTTCTCCTTTTCATCCTCTTCCTCAGTGGTTCTCCTGCCCTCAGAAGCCAAATGGACAAGGCCAATCTCTCACCCACATGTGATGGGCCTACACCAACCTCACCACCCTATACCTTCCCTGCCACCTCCAGTCTTCTCTTTTCCAGGCTTTCTTCAAATGACCCTCCACAGCCTGGCCTCTAGTCCCCTCACCATCTGGCTTCATTTTCAGGCAATGCATGGAATATTAATTCGGACCCCTTAATTTTACAAATGAGGAAACTGAGTCCCATAGATAAGAAGGGACTTGTGCCACTGAGCTCACACCTCAGGGAAGGGAAAGAAATGGAATTTGTGCCCAGTTCCTCAGACCCCCCCCCAGTGGTGACCCTTCTCTGGTGTGGTTCCATTCTTCCTCTAACCCTTTGTTGGAAGGAAGAAAGGAAGGTGTGGGAGAAGGGCAGGGAGTGAGAGGGATTGAACTGTCCTGTAGAACGTTTAATCACAAGAATTGGACAACCTAAGCTTCCAGCTTCCCCCTCCATGGCAGTAGAGGGAGAAGGGGGGCAGGAGCAGTTGGCCTCCTCTAAACAAAGGCTGCAGTCCTACATCCTTGGCCACACCTGTGGGAAAGGGTGAGCACCAAGCACCTGAAAGCCAAACTCTCGGGGCTTGCTAGTTCAGCCAGGCCTCTGGTCTCTTCCAGCAGCCCAGTCTTGCCTGCTTCTCTGTCTCCCAAAGCCCTTATTTGGGGCCTCTTCAAAACCCCGGCTGAGGAACACAGACCTCTGGCTTCTATTTTCCAAGAGTGCAATGGAAATTTGGATGAGTCTCTTCTTCTTCTGGGCTTCCATTTTCTCAACTGTAAAATGAGGAGGCTGGATTTGAAGATTTCTAAGCTCCCTCCCAGCTCTGACATTCCATGTTCTATGTCCTAAGGTCCCTAACAGCACTGAGGTTTGAGCATGCTCAGTGGCTACTCAGTGGAGAGTGATCCCCTAGGATGTTTCCTCTTTGAATCTGTGTCTCCAGAGCCTAGCAGTGTTTGGCACATAGTAGGTGCTGAATAAACACTTGTGGATCGATTTGTCTCCCATAATCTTGATGAATGGCTACTTGCTGTGAAGGCACTAAGCCAGGGAGTGTGCTGGCAAATGTATATCGGCCACATGTCCAGCTGATCTGCACCACATCCTTAAGTCTAGACAATCAAAAAAACAAAAATCAAGCCCTGCTTGGTAACATTTGTCCATTTCTGAGATGTGAGTGTGATCGCTAAAACTTAGCAACTGTCTCTCTGGAGGTTTAAGCAGGCTCCAGCACTGCCCTTCTCACCCAGGCCTCCACCCCCCAGGTTCTCACCCTGCTCCAGACAGTCTGGTTGGGGAACAGCTGGTCTCTCCCTGCACCGGGTCCTCCAGCTCCCTGGATGTCAGCCCCAATCCGGCCTCCAATGAAGGCTGTTCTCAGTTCTGGGGGTGGGGGAAGGGGCAGGAGAAGGGGAAAGGGCTTATTTTTCAGCTTGAAATTCCTTCTTGTCCTCCCTGCTCACCTGAAGGATGGACGTTCCCCGGGAGAAGGGCCTGCTTTGGATTTTGCTTTTATATCTCTCATACCTAGCACAGAGGAGCACATGGAGGTGGTACAATAGATGGAGCATCGCCCCTGGAGTCAGCAAGGCCTGAGTTCAAATCTGACCTCAGATACTTCCTAGCTGGGTGACCCTGGGCAAGTCACTTCAACTCTGTTGGCCTCAGTTTCCTCACCTGTAAAATGGGGGTGATAATAGCACCTGCCTCCCAGGGCTGTTGTGAGGATCAAATGAAAACAGATTCTTGAAGCACTTAGCACATAATAAGTGCTAGATAAATGTTTATTTTTAAATGTATTTCTGTATCTGATGGTGTGTGTGTCTGTGTGTGTGTTGTATGTGTGTGTCTGTGTGTGTGGTATGTATATGTGTGTGCTGTGTGTTGTGTGTGTGTGCTGTGTGTGTGTGTCTGTACGTCTCTGTGTGTGTGGTGTGTATGTGTGTGGTGTGTGTTTATGTGTGTGTTTATGTGTATGTTGTATGTGTGTGTGCTGTACGTGTGTGTGTCTGTGTGTTGTATTGTGTGTGTCTGGGTATCTGTGTCTGTGTTGTTTGTGTCTGTGTCTGTGTGTGTGTTGTATGTGTGTGTCTGTGTTGTGTGTGTCTGTGTCCGTGTGTGTATTGTATATGTGTGTATTGTATATGTGTGTCTGTGTTGTGTGTGTATGGTGTGTGTGTCTGTGTGTGTTGTATGTGTGTGTGCTGTATGTGTGTCTGTGTGTCTCTGTGTGTGGTGTGTATGTGTGTGGTATGTCTGTGTGTGTGGTGTGTGTGTTGCATGTATGTCTGTGTGTGTCTGTGTATGTGGTGTGTGTGTGTCTGTGTGTGTGTGTGTATTCCTCCTTCCTTTGACAAGTTGACATAAGTTCACATAAGGTTCAAATGCAAGCCTAATTATGTGAGATCATTTCCCATAACCTTCTCTTCCCTTCTTCTTCCCTTCTCCCCTCACCTCATTCTCTTTCCTCTTCCCATTCCTCCCTTGGATTGAGACATAACAGAACCACTCCCAGGCCCTGTCTAGGTAGACTCTCTATGAATCCTGACAATGATAGGCTTCAGAGGGGACTCACATCACCTCCCGAAATTAGAATGAAGCTGCTGATCCTTGTTTATCACTGTTCATTCATGTTTACCTTTTAATGTTTCTTTTCATACCTATGTTTGAACTCCAAAGTTTCTCCTTGGTTCTGGCTTTTCTCATCAGGAACGCTTGGAAGGCCTCTACATCATGAAAGATCAGTTTTTCTCCCTTCAGGATTATACTGTTTTTCTAGGTAAATTATTCTTGGTGGCAAGTCCATGTTCTTTGCCTTCTGGAATATTATATTCCAAGCTCTCTGCTCCATTATGTGGTGGCTGCTGAATCATGAGCGATCCCAGTTATGGATGCTCAGTACCTGAATTCTTTCTTTCTGGTTGCTTGCAGTATTTTTCATTTGGGATAGAAGTTCTGGATTTTGGCTATGATATTCTTGAGGGTTTTCATTTGGGGATTTCTTTCAGAAAGTGACTGGCGGATTCTTTTTATTTGCACTTTGCCACCTGGTTCTAAGAGATCTGGGCAAATTTATTTTATGATTTCTTGAAATATTATTTCCAGGATATATTTTTTGGTTATGACTTTCAGATAATTTAGTGATTCTCAAATTCTCTCTCCTGGAACTGTTTTCAAGGTCAGTTGTTTTTTCTATTTTTCTTCAATTTTTTCTTCAATTTTTTTAGTCTTTTGACTCTTTTAATATTTCTTATCGCCTCATGGAGTCAATGGCTTCTATGTGGTTCATTCTATTTTCAGGGAATTTGTTGCTTGGGCAAAGTTTTGTACTTCTGGTGCTAAGCTTTTAATTCCCTATTCAATTATTTCTCCTGTAGCTGTCATTTCTTTTTCAATATTTTCCTTCAGTCTTCTCATTTCATTTATAAAAATATTCTCTTCTCTTTTTAAACTTTTGTCTCATCCCTTTCAGGAATTCTACCTGAATTTGTGCCCAGACTGTGTTTTCTTATGAGGCTTAGCTTGCAGCTGTTTTGGAATCATTCTCTTCTTCTAAGTTTGTGTCTTGAGTATCTCAGTCACCACAATAGATTTTTATGGTGGGGTTCTTCTTTTGTTTGCTCATTCTTGCAGCGTGCCTCCTGACTTCTGGACTTGATGTTAGGGCAGGACTCTGTGGAACTACTGGAGGGAACGTCCTGCTTTCTTGTGAGTATTAACAGTTGTGTTATTCTGGGATCTCAGGGACAGTTTCAGCGCTCCCGGAGTGGTCTGATCCAGGGCAAAGTTGGCAGATTGCTGCCCCCAATCTGTGCTCTGCAAGTTCGTGACCTGACTTTGGGTCTGCTGGACTTAGTCCCTCTCAGCCAGCTGGGAAGCTCCACCGGTTCAGAGGGACAACTTCAGTATTCCCTTTGCTCTTCTATTAATTTATGTTTTGTTTTCAACATTCACTTTTATAAGATTTTGAGTTCTAAAATTCCCCCCTCCCTCCACTCCCCCTTCCTGAAGACAGCATGCAATCTGATACAGGGTATACGTGTATGACCATTAAACATTTCCACATTAATCATGTTGTAAAGAGGAATCAGAACCAAAGGGGAAAACAACGAGAAAGAAAACACACAAAACCAACAAAAGAGCCAATCGCCTGCTTCGCTCTGCATTCACACTCCATGGCTCTTTCTCTGTAAGTGGAAGCATTTCCATTATGAGTCTTCTGGAGTTGTCTTAGATCACAGCATTGCTCAGAAGAGTCAAGTCTAACAAAGTCGGTCATGGCATAATGTTGCTGTTACTGTGGACAGTGTTCTCCTGGTGCTGCTCACTTCACTCAGCATCAGTTCACGTAAGTCTTTCCGGGTTTTTCTCAACTATGTCTGCTCACTACTTCTTTTGGAACAATAGTATTCCATTACATTCGTACACCACAACTTGCTCAGCCATTCCCCAATCGATGTGCATCCCCTCAATTTCCAGTTCTTGGCCACCACAAAAGGGCTTCTATCAATGTCTTTGTACATGTGGGTCCTTTCAGGATTCCCTTTGACTTGGGATTCCTGCTGAGACTGCTCCTCTTCCTCTGGAGTCAGAACCATGCCACTGCCGCTTTCTCAGTCCACTTCCCAGGGCCTAGCACTGCTCCTTACCCCAGAACGGAGGGCCACCTCTGGGTGCAGATCTCCTCCTCAGTCTATCTGTATCTGTGACCTGGAATGGACAGTGGGTGACCAAGCTGCCAGTTGGTGCCTGTTCCCAGCTCAGGGCCTCAGTATGGGTCTGGGACCTCCTCTTGCACAGCTTCTCTTTGTGCACCAGGGTTCCCCGTGACCACTCTTGGCCAGACCTGGCCCCATGTGCCTGAAGACCTCTGTCTACCAGTACCAGTCTGGGCTGGACAAGTGGCTTCCTGTGACTTTTCCTTAGATTTCCCGATCAGGATTTGGTTTGACCCTGCCTTCCTAGTATGGCTGTGGGTGAGACTCCTCCACTCAGCCTCAGCTTCCTCATCAGTCAGTCAGTTGATGAAAAAAATTACCCAGCTTCCTGCTTCCTAAAGAATTGTCAAGAGATGAATTTGTGAACCGCCAGGAGGAAAGGGAGTGGTGGATGGAGGCAAAACACCTGTATTCTAGCGCTGCCTCTGCTCTCAATCCTGTGGAAGCTAAGGCAAGTCACTTGGCCCTTCTGGGCCTCAGCTTCCCTCTCTCTAAAATGGGAGAGTTGGCTGTGAACATCTCCAAGGCCTTTGATCTTATGATTAACACCAATGAGTTGTGGGGTGGGGGTGGAGTTGTTGGCTGGAAAGTGGTCAGCTGCTTGTTCAACCGGCAGAGTCAGAATTCCTCAGGCCCTCTGGGCACTCCTTCCCAGGCCAAGCATTCCCACTATTCAGTTCCTTAAGCACTGGATGAGCACTTGAAGGACGATGGAATGAGGCTGAGGCAGGAAAGGGCAGAGATTAGTTACGGGCCCTAACAGGCAGGGCTCTCGGAGGACCAGGTCAGACTCCATGAACCCTTTGACCTGAGACGCCTGCTCGTGGAGGGTCTGCCCCTGCAGAGGGAGTCCCCAACATAGCCTCCAGCCTGTGAGGGAAGCCAAGAAGGAAAAGGCCACCTGTGATGGTCATTCATTGTTCCAAGCTCTCATTAATCAAGCCTCCTTTCCAGTCACCCACTTCCCAGACAAACTGTTTGCTCGATATCTCTGCTCTACACTTCTCACAGCAAACACGCTCCCTAGCCTCAGACTCAGGCCCTAGGGAGCTTGGAGATGAGGACTTAGGAGTTTGCAAATGGTGGGTCCAAATCACTCTCCACTTGGGTTATGATTCATAGAATGTCCAAATGGAGAGGAGAACCTAGAACCTAGAATGGGGTAGCTGGGAGGGACCTTGGAGATCTCTTTGCCAACATACCTATCATGCATGTGAGGGTCCTTCCAGCAGGAGCGACTTTGGTGCTTTCCAGGGAAACTCAGCTACTGGGATGATCATGAATCACACTGAACCCTCCTTCTGCTGTTCCTGGGTTCCGCGACGTTGTTCCATTTGTTTCCTATAACACATCTTCGTTTGGAGTTAGCATATTACCTCTACTTTACAAAGGTATAAATTGAGGTCCAGAAAGGGAAAGTACCTACATTTCCTCAATGGTTAACAAACTCCCTCCTGGTCACACTGGAGAATGAAAGAGGAACAACCACCACCAGCCTATCCCAACGATTCTGATCCCCCAGCTGTCAATCAAACCCATTTGAATGTCTCTTGAGGTGGAGCCTCCTTGGGATCATGCTCTTTAACCATAGGTGCCCCCATGACTCTGTCCAGGGCCCTCTTCTCTTCTTCCTCTAGTCTCACTCCTTTGCTTGGTGATCTCATCAGGTGATCATCATCATCTAATTTCCATCTCCATGATAGCTCTCAAATCAACTCGTCCAGCCTCTTTCCTGACCCATCTTCCATCCCCAGCAACCTATTGGTCATCCTGATCTAGATGTCTTGTAGACGTCTTAAACTCACTATGTCCAGGACTGGCCTCCTATTCTTTCCCCTTAGCCCTCCCCTCTTTGAGCTGACTGACCCACATTTTGGGATCGGGGAACCAGAGAAGAGGCAGCACCTGGGCTGAGCCTTGAGGGAAGCTGGGGATTAAAAAATCCTTATCATATCTTGATTGATGCCTTTGGGTTCTTTACATCTCATTTGTTTCTGAATATGTCTCTTCCCTCTCTCCTACACAATGACCTTCTTTTGTAACCAATACTTTTAAACAGAGAATTAGGTTCAGATGTTGTGCCCGTCATTTCTCTTATAGGACCTGGGTTCAAATCCTACTTGAGATACCTATATCCTTAGTGACTTTGGGCAGGTCATTGGACTTCCCTGGTCCTCAGTTTTCCCTCTGTAAAATGAAGGAGTTGAACACACTGGAAGTTCCTTCCGACTCCACATGTCTGAGAACGTTTTCTTCTGTGGATTGCAGGCCCAGTTCTCTATTTGACACCCCAACTCACTTTGGGTTCGCTTTCCCCATGTAACTTCAGGTCTTTGGGGAGGCCTCTCCACTCTGCAAATGCACTCCTGCTCCCAGGTCCATCCTCTGGCACCCCAGAGTCTGAGCCTAGGCACTTGGATGGGACAATGCCAGCATCCCAGGAGGGTTGACTTTGCAAACTTTCCTCACCCACAAATATTTGTGATACCAACTTACTCCGCCAGAGGGTGGAGGGCACAAAGAGGGGTCTGAGCCCCTACCCCACAGGGCTTGAAGGTTTTGTGATTTAGCTGAGGAGACCAGCAGGAAGCCTCCTCAGGAAGTTAACCTAATACTAAGCCCCCAGGGATAGTCAGCCAGACAGGTGCATCCCAGGACAGATGCCACCAGAGGGTTTCCAGGGAAGGTCTAGGAAGAGCTGAAGAGGGCCTGTGCACACCTCAGTGAAGGCAGGACCCCTGAGTCTGTGGGCAGAAAAGAGCCAGGAAGATGGGAGGGGAGGGGAGGGGAAGGCAGAGCAGAAATGCTCATTTCCAGCCAAGGCTCTTCTGCCTCAAGGGGCCTTCTAGCCACTTAGGGGGCATTCACAAGAGGGCAAATTGCAAATCCCTGCTCTAGGGCCCTATTGCCCCCCATCTTCTAAATAAAAGTGGGGTGTGAAATGTCCCTTCGGGGCACCGATTTTGGAGGGAGAGAAGCTGGGTTTACTTTGGATACTTCCTACTTGTGAGATCTCTCTGGGTCTCAGGTTCCTCACCTGAGGGACTCAAACAAGCCGGCATCTGGGCCTCCTTTCTACCCCTAAGCCTGTGATCCTCTACAAGGCCCCCAGGAGGGAAGTGGGCCTGGACCCCAAGTCCTAAGAATTCGGCCTATGTGCTTCTCCCTTTCCCCTTTGGGGGCCGAGCCCGAGGCTCCAGAGGGAAAGGGAGGAGGGACAGGGCCAGCTTGGACTGCGGCTGAAGACCACGAAGGTGGGAGTGGCGGGTGGGAAGAGAGACAGTTCCGGGGCTGTCCCCTGCTGGAGAAGGCTCGGCCACCCAAAGGACGAGATGGCCTCCAGGCTGGAGAGAGGCGGGTCCTTGGTTTCTGTCGCCGTGCCTCAGTAGACGCTTCGCACCAGCTGCTGCGACCAGTCAGAAGCCCGGGGACCAGGCTTCTAAGGGGGCTTCGGATCCGAACCAAGAACTTGAGGGTCTCTCAGTGGGGATCACGGGTGCGGGCAAGGAAGCCAGGAGCCACGAAGCAGGTGTCGCTGTTTGTGTGGGTAAGTGCGCCCAGGGAGTGCGTAGGGGACAAGGGGGTTGAGCCCCAGGGTTCCAGGGGGCGCCCTTGGGCTATGGCTCGGGTCCCCCACGCCGGGCACGGAGAGGGGCGGGGCAGGGAGCTGGCGTGTATAGGTTACAGGCTCCTGAGTGAGAAGGGGCGGGCGAGGCACCCCGAGCCCCGCCCCGGGCGGCGGGCATGGGCAGCTCCCGCCTCCCTGGCTCAGTCGGTGCCTCCCCTCGGGAGTGGGAGCCCAGTCTCCAGGGCAGCGGCGGTGGCGGCAGCTCTCAAAGCGGGGAGCGGGGAGCACCGCCCTCCTTCCTTCCTCCCTCCCGTCCCCTCCCCTCCCCTCCAGACCCGTCCTGAGCCCTCCGAGCCGCCGCCGTCCAGTGTCCCGCGGCTGGCCTCTGCCGCCCTTCGCTCCCGGGCCGGCCCCATGGCGTCCTCGGCCGGGTCCCCCCCGCAGGCGGAGCGGCGGCGCTGGGGTTGGGGCCGTCGGGCCAGCGGGCCCCTGGGGCTCAGCCTCAGCCCCAAGGCCGCCTTCCCCTCGGAGCTGGCCGAGGTGACACCGGTGGCCGGAGCGCTCTATGCGCCCATCCCCGCGCCGGGGCCCGGCCCTCCCCCTGCCGCAGCCCCGGGGCCCCGGGGGTCCCCGGCCCCGCCGTCTCCTCGGGGGCCCCCGGCCCCACCGTCGCCATCGCCGCCGCCCACCGTGAACCTGGACCCGCGCGTGTCCATCTACAGCGTGTGGCGCCCGCTGCTCACCCGCACCCACGTCCAGGGACGTGTCTACAACTTCCTCGAGAGACCCACGGGCTGGAAATGCTTCCTCTACCACTTCACGGTGTAAGTGTCCGCGCCGCCCCCTCTGCTCCTAGCACGGGACCGGGGACTGTCCCACTTGGCCCGCCCGGGCCCGGCTCCTGCCTGGGGCCAGCGTTGGGCTGGCCGGGGAGGGCTGCTAGTCCCTGTGTAGGACCCTGGCAGCTGGGCTCTGAGCCCTGCGTGGCTGTCTTTGGCAGTGGCACCCTTCCCCCCACCTAGGGGGCAGTTCCTGAGGGCCCAGCACCTGCCCCAGGCTGCTCCTGGTCGGGGGGGGGGGGGGGAGCGGTGAGGAGGAAGCAGGGCTCAACCTGCCCCTTCTCCCCGTGGGAGCCCCGGCGGGTGGGCTTTCCCTGCTGCCCTGGTGCTAGTTACCAGGAGCCAGCCTGCCCAGAATGCCTTTACAAACGGCCAGGGAATAGTGGTTCTTGAAGGGGGGTGGGGGTGGGGCTCTGATTGGACTGGTGTTGTCTCCTAGCCCCATTTTGGGGTCTTGAGCCTTTTTCTCCCTCATTCAGCCTCCTAGAAATAGTGGCCTTGACCTTGCCTAAGGAAAGGCGGCGGGGAATTGGGCCTGGTTTCATTTGGGAGTGCAAGGAGTGAGCTGCCCATCTATCCACCCACCCATCCCTCCACTCACCCATTCTCTCCTGGTGGTGGTGCCCACTCCCTGGCCCCTTGCTGGCCCCTTGCCAGCTGGAGTAATATATGTTTTTCTCTTTCTCAGCCTGTTCTTGGGAATCGGAGGATATTCTGAGTGTAGGTGAAAAGGGGGTGAGATCAATGAACAAGCATTTATGAAGTACCTGCTGTATTCCAGGCTCTGTGCTAACACAACCCCCCCAAACAAATCATGTTCTCAAGGAGCTTATATTCAACTGGGGGAGACGAGCTATAGATCGGACCCTGGCAGATAAATATGGAGGACATGGAGGGTTGCCTGAGAAAGGACAACCCTAGGGGCTGGGGGCTTCGTAGAGGCAGTGGCTCTTGGGCTAAAGGACACAAGGGATTGTATAAGGTAGAGTCAGTAGGGAGAGCATTCCAGGCCTAGGGAATGGCCCAGACAAAGGTATGAAAAGAGTGGACCAGGGCTAGTGAGGGACCAGTCTGTCTTGATCATTGGGTGTGGGGAAGGGAGGTAGGAAGGGGCCAGGTTGTGAAGGGCTCTGAATACCAAACAGAGCATTTTATATTGATTTTGGAGGTAATAGGGAGCCACTGGGGGTTCTTGACATGGTCAGGTCTACACTTTAGAATCATCCCATTGGCAGTTGTGTTTGAGAGGGAAGGCTCGTTAGAAGGTTATTGCCATAGTCAGGTAAGAGGGGATAAGGTGACCTTGTGGGTGGACAGAATAGGATGGATGTGAGTGATGTTGCAGAGAAGGAAATTGTAAGATTTGTCAGCAGAGGGGATAGGTGGGGATGAGAGAGAAGAGCCAGGAAGGGCCTTGTG